>NC_041220.1:15094832-15101651 GCF_002837175.3 Physeter macrocephalus
CCACGTCTGGTGGTGTGTTTTGGGGTGTCTGTGACCTTATGATTTTAGGCATCCTCTCTGCTAATGGGTGGGGTTTTGTTCCTGTCTTGCTAGTTGTTTAGCATAGGGTATCCAGCATTGTTACTTGCTGGCCGTTGAGTGGAGCTGGGTCTTGGCATTGAGATGGAGATCTCTGGGAGATTTTCGCCATTTGATATTATGTGGAGCTCGGAGGTCTCTGGTGGACCAATGTCCTGAACTTGGCTCTCCTATCTCAGAGGCACAGCCCTGACGCCCAGCCAGAGCACCAAGACCCTGTCATCCACACAGCTCAGAATAAAAGGGAGAAAGAAAAAGAAAGAAAGAAAGAAAGAGAGAGAAAAAAGTAAATAAAATAAAGTTATTAAAATAAAAAATAATTATTAAAAGTAAAAAAAAATTTTTAAGTAACTAAAAAAAAAAAAGAAAGAAAGAACAGAGCAACCAAATCAAAAACCAAATCCACCAATGAGAGCAAATGCTAAAATCTATACTAAAAAAAAAAAACCAAGAAACAAACAACCAAAAAAACAGACAGAACCCTAGTACAAATGGTAAAAGCAAAGCTATCCAGACCAAATCACAAACAGAAGCATACACATACACACTCACAAAAAGAGAAAAAGGGAAAAATGTATATATATCATTTCTCCCACAGTCCACCTCCTCAATTTGGGATGATTCCTTGTCTATTCTGGTATTCTACAGATGCAGGGTACATCATGTTGATTGTGGAGATCTAATCCGCTGCTCCTGAGGCTGCTGGGAGAGATTTCACTTTCTCTTCTTTGTTCGCACAGCTCCTGGGGTTCAGCTTTGGATTTGGCCTGCCTCTTTGTGTAGGTTGCCTGAGGGCGTCTGTTCTTCGCTCAGACAGGATGGGGTTAAAGGAGCAGCTGATTCTGGGGCTCTGCTCACTCAGGCCAGGGGGAGGGAGGGGCACGGATGCGGGGCGAACCTGCGGAGGCAGAGGCCGGCGTGACGTTGCACCGGCCTGAGGCGCGCCGCGCGTTCTCCCGGGGAAGTTGTCCCTGGATCCCGGGACCCCGGCAGTGGCGGGCTGCACAGGCTCCCGGGAGGGGAGGTGTGGAGAGTGACCTGTGCTCGCACACAGGCTTCTTGGTGCTGCAGCAGCAGCCTTAGCATCCCATGCCCGTCTCTGGGGTCTGTGCTGGTAGCCGCAGCTCACACCCGTCTCTGGAGCTCGTTTAGGCGGCACTCTGAATCCCCTCTCCTCACGCACCCCGAAACAATGGTCTCCTGCCTCTTCGGCAGCTCCAGACTTCTCCCGGACTCCCTCCCGGCCAGCCGTGGCGCACTAGCCGCCTACAAAGGGGCTCCTAGTGTGTGGGAACCTTTCCTCCTTCACGGCTCCCTCCCCCTGGTGCAGCCACACTCAAGCTCATGAGTTCATGCCATCCCTCAGGCACACACATCTGAGCTTTGTACAGGAGGCTCCTTTTATTTGAAATGCTTTCCCACGCTTCCACCCCTGAAATTTTCTCTTCACTCTTTTTTTTTAATGATATATTGTATTTATTTTTTTTATTATTTTTTAAGTTAATTAATTAATTAATTTTTTTGGCTGTGTTGTGTCTTTGTTTCTGTGCGAGGGCTTCCTCTAGTTGCGGCGAGCGGGGGCCACTCCTCATCGCGGTGCACGGGCCTCTCACTGTCGCGGCCTCTCTTGTTGCGGAGCACAGGCTCCAGACGCGCAGGCTCAGTAGCTGTGGCTCACGGGCCCAGTTGCTCCGTGGCATGCGGGATCCTCCCGGACCGGGGCACGAACCCGTGTCCCCTGCATTGGCAGGCAGACTCTCAACCACTGCGCCACCAGGGAAGCCCCTCTCTTCACTCTTCAAGACCAGGTGTCACGTCCTTTATGAACCTTTCTTGAGCCTTCTAAATAGTTGCCTATTCTTCCTCTGTGTTCTTAGAAAATTTTGATGATTGCTTTATTATAGCATTCATCATGTTCATTTTGGTTGTTTACATATGTGTATTTTACCACTGCGTTTAGATCCCCTTAAGGACAGGGACCAAGTCTTACTAATCTTTGTTTTATGGCACTTACCCAATAACTGGCACCATTTATAGGCCCTCAGTAAATGTCAGTGAGTGAGTGAGTGGGTGGGTGGATTGGTTAGTTTGTCTTATTTTGGACATCTTCACATGATTTGAGGAATTCTCCAAGCTTTGTTCTTTCCTCCTATCAGACTTGAAATTCCCACAACAGTCCTTGAACAAAGGTGGACGTGCTATCTGCCAATGGCTGCCATTAAGAACTATACACATTGGTAAAGGAGAAGGGGACTCCACTGTCCATGAAGCATTAAACTCCCAAAAGCCTTAAAAGTTGTGAACATTAGCAGTACTGTAACTAGAACTCTTATTTTTATTTTCCAGTAATTAAAAAAAAAATAGTAGGGCTTCCCTGGTGGCGCAGTGGTTGCGCGTCCGCCTGCCGATGCAGGGGAATCGGGTTCGCGCCCCGGTCCGGGAGGATCCCATGTGCCGCGGGGCTGCTGTTCATTTTGGTTGTTTACATATGTGTATTTTACCACTGCGTTTAGATCCCCTTAAGGACAGGGACCAAGTCTTACTAATCTTTGTTTTATGGCACTTACCCAATAACTGGCACCATTTATAGGCCCTCAGTAAATGTCAGTGAGTGAGTGAGTGGGTGGGTGGATTGGTTAGTTTGTCTTATTTTGGACATCTTCACATGATTTGAGGAATTCTCCAAGCTTTGTTCTTTCCTCCTATCAGACTTGAAATTCCCACAACAGTCCTTGAACAAAGGTGGACGTGCTATCTGCCAATGGCTGCCATTAAGAACTATACACATTGGTAAAGGAGAAGGGGACTCCACTGTCCATGAAGCATTAAACTCCCAAAAGCCTTAAAAGTTGTGAACATTAGCAGTACTGTAACTAGAACTCTTATTTTTATTTTCCAGTAATTAAAAAAAAATAGTAATAGATCTGAAGCCATATCACAGGAATTTTTTTCTCAAAAAATTTGGAAACTTAATGGCATATAAGGAACCAAGCAGTGGAATGCAGAGGAAGTATTAGGGATATTCACCCACCTTGTCACTATGGACAAATTAACTTGGATTCAAAACGCCAGTAACAGAAATCAATTTTTTAAAAAAAACCTCAAGGTAAATACAAAGAGTTAAATCTGATAACAAAGTCCAGAAGGCGTGGAGGTCTGGATCAATGGAAAGGGGAGAAAGAGGCCAATAACGTTCCAGTGATACAGTCTTGAGATGTAGTAAGTATTTGTTTATAGTGGAGTCGTATTTTATGCAAGAACACAGTGTTCATGTTTGTGCCTAAAGTAAAATTGTTTGAAGTCAGTGTTCCTTGAATATTTTTAGGAAGAGGCCAAGATGGAGAGAGAGCAACATATGCAAAAGCTATCAGAGAACTTGCCTTCTTGGTGGAAGGGCAAGTAGTTCAATATATCCAGGATGGTATAGTGGCTGGAAAGAAAGCTGGATGGGTTAGTGGGGCTGGTCAGAAGGGGTTTGAAAGTAAAAGAGTGTGGATTGATGCTGAAAGGAAGCCATTACAAGATTCCTAAGTTGGAAAGTGACACAGTCAGATTTGCATGATTAGAGATCATGATAGTGTTAATGTGTTTAAAAGATTATGATGACTTCAGTGTAGAGTTTAAGACTGGAGTCCTGCAGTATATTGAGAGGTTGTTGAGGTAATCCAGTATAGGGGTGATAATAATGAACATTACCCTGGGCATTGGCAGTGCAACCGAGAGAATTCCAACAAGAGAATGCAAAGTACTTACACTTAAATCTGCCGGGGAGGCAAGTTCTAACCAGTGCTTCCCTAGGGAGCTTTATCCCTTATGGAGTATTTACGTATCCTCTGTTAAAACCTGGTAGAGGATTATACTTGGCTTGAAGAAACTATACTTTGTTCTAAATCAGACTATGGCACAAAAATTTGGTTGAATACAGCTTTGTTTATGTAATGTGTGTAGTTACAAAATATAAATCTGAGTGGATTGCATTTTGTATTGTACTTGAGAAATAAAGTTTACTTTTATAACGTAGTCTGTTTTTGCAGCATTTCCTCAGGTGAGTGCATTGATTTCCCCTAAGTCAGCATTTTGTAAATGTTGACTCTTTCAGTTCTTTATAGTGGCAAATATGAGACCGGTAGCTTTGGCATTATCCTCACCGAATTGCTTACCTTTGCAGGAAGCACATGTATTATACTACATGTTGTCATGGAAATAAACATTATGAGATGGAAAAGAGGTTTCTTCCAAGACAAAAGAAGAAAAATTCTGTAGAATCTCACTGATCAAAAATTAAATACTCATGTTGTTATTTGTATGTAGTTCTGAAGGATTTAAGTCCGTAAATAGGCTTTCAGGGTTTTTTTTCATTAATTACAGGCTTTTTCCTTCTTTCCACTTTCAAAATATGTTGATTTTGAGAACGTTCGTAATAATACTTCAATGTGTTAACATTGTAAGTTTTTAATAACTTGTAATTTCTTACTCAGAAAATCATGGAGCTATATAGTCTTCGCTAATACTTTAATCACCATTTTCTATAGAAAGCAGTGTGACCTTATTCATAGGGCCATTGAAAATAGAAAGCTTTGTTATGTTTTCTTTCACAGTAGTTAGTGTTGTCTAGCTGTGCTGAAATTTTTCCTTTTTCTGTTTTCATTAGCAGTTCTTATAGCATTTTAGAACAGTGCCAGGGATACCTGTAATTTGTATATAGGCTTCTTATTAGTGAATTGCTTTTTTCTCTGTGGAGCAATTTTAATATACGTAGTGAAGACAACGGCTCATAATTGACAATGAGACTTGTAAAAATTGGTGATTCTTTTTTAAAAAAATATGAATTGTGTTTTGAAGAAGCACAATGCAAGTAAGCTATAAATAGAAAAGTTGGGATCACTGGAAGATCTTTTAGTAACACGGTAAATTTATTTTGGTCAAATGAGAAAGGGAAAAAGGCACAAAGTTGCTTTCAAAATGAATATTTAGTTAATTTTAGTTTCTGTTGCATCCTGTCTTTGTGGAGTACTCATCATTTGGCCATTTGGAACTCAAGACTGTAGTTGGTAGACTCGAAGGGAACAGATAGCCTCTTTTAACAGTAAAATGGTGGGTATCATTGATTAGTAGTAAAAAAAAAATATATGTTTTTATAATACTTTCAGCTTTTAAAAGTATCTTTTTATTCAGCGTGTACAGTAAGAGAATGTCATTAAAACTTTAAACGGGCATCATTTTCCCAACGAGGTGGCAGAGTCTGAGAAACGTCAAAAGAACTCTTCGGAGTCCTATAGTGATTTGAACCCAATTATTTTGACTAAATAGTGCAGTTTTCTGTATTACAGGATAAAATCAGTGAATATATTTAGGGAGAACTAACTCTCTTTGGGATAGTCTAGAAAGGATTGCATAGGGTGGGTAAACTAGGTAGCTAGCAGTTAACTAAGATCTGTTTCAAGTAACATTTTCATTGCATCTCAACTACATTTTAAAAATTTAGCTAAGATTCTAGTTAGTATGACCCTTTATCATACCCTGCCTCTGGTGTATGCTACATTTTAGCAATAAGAAAAAGCTTCTTTATTCACTACGGATAGAGCTCTGGGGAGATCTGATGTATCCTTTGTTTTTTTCAAGGAAGGCTCGGATGTATTTGTGAGATCTGATTAGATCGAAGGCTGAGTGATGTGCATCTCAGTTATAAGTGGATATAAATTCTCTATTTTATTTGAAGTCTAAAGAAGATAGGGGTGAGAAGGGAAATTACTGTTTCTACAGCCATCCCAAATGTCATTGTAGGCTTTAGGCTGCAGCAATAAATCAAGATAACTAGATTTGCTTAGCTAAGGTGGATAGATTTATTGGTTCCATTTTTAAATCTTGATATGAATAAGTAAACTGCTACCAGTTGCGTATGTTTCATCTCTCCTAATAATGTTTTATTGCCATCTGCTCGCCTGCATTTTGACATCATTAAACTAAGCAGTCCACTTGGCGTAAAGGCCTGACTGAAGCCGTCCGTTGTCAAAACCATGGTGTGAAGCATATAAATATGCTCTATCTCTTTATGTAACAAATATATTTTGGTTTAGAATTATGGCTCTCATATAGGAAAAAGTAAAAGTAGCAGCCATGGACTGCCCTCTTTTTTTTTTTTTCTTTTAAATGTCCTCTTATTGGAATCTTTTCCCGTGTTGGAACCGTCCCAGTTCTGATGCAAGTGCACTGTGTTGAAAGCTCTTCTTTCTCCCCATTTTCGTCTCATCCTGAGATTAAAATATTAAATCTTTCGTAAGGGGAGATACCTGGATTTATTCACATATGCTTTTCATAAAGAATTATTACTTCCTTAAGTCAGAAAGCAAAAGACAAATACCATATGATATCACTTATATGTGGAATCTAAAATATGAAACAAATGAACATATCTATGGAACAGAAATAGTCTCACAGACGTAAGAGAACAGACTTGTGGTTGCCAAGGGGGAGGGGGCGTGGGGGGAGGAAAGGATTGGGGGTTTGGAATTAGCAGATGCAAACTATTACATATAGGATGGATAAACAGCGAGGTCCTACTGTATAGCACAGGGAACTACGTTCAATACCCTGTGATAAACCATAATGGAAAAGAATATGAAAAAGAATATATATGTATAACTGAGTCACTTTGCTGTACAGCAGAAATTAACACAACATTGTAAATCAACTATACTTTGATAAAATTTTTTTTTTTTTTTTTTTTTTTTTTTTTGTGGT
>NC_041220.1:15101726-15111422 GCF_002837175.3 Physeter macrocephalus
ATCCTCCCAGACCGGGGCGCGAACCCGGTTCCTCTGCATCGGCAGGCGGACGCGCAACCACTGCGCCACCGGGGAAGCCCCTGATAAAATTCTTAAAGAGAGAATTATTACTTCTTATTATTAATGCGTATGATTTAATCCAGGCAGGGGCAAACTATGGTCATTGGCCACATCTGGCCCACCACCTGTCTTTGTAAATAAAGTTTTATTAGAGCACAGACATGCTCGTTCATTTACATGTTGTCTGTGGCTCCTTTAGTGCTCCAGTGGCAGAGGTGAGTAGTTGCAACCTAAACCGTATGGCCCACAAAACCTAATATATTTCCTCTCTAGCCATTTACAGAAAAAAAATGACCAACCCTAGGTTTAAACCACAGGAATAAGGAAAACTATGCCTGATAGTTCTGCATAGTAGATGCACACTTTATTGGGGGTCATGAGCACTCTTGACAGCACTAATCCTAAAGCACTCTGTTCACTTCTATTGTGAACATCACCCATAAGAAGATAAATTCTTCGGGGGCAGGTATCTTATTCTTGGGTGTATCTTTCATACCAGAAGAGTTCCTAGATCTAAAACATGGAGTGTGCTCACTAGGTAGCTCTTGAATGAGTGGATACTTTATTTTTTTTTAACCATGTTAAGATCTTATGTCAGAGTATAAAATAATTGACATTTGTGAAGCATTTCTTACACATTCAAGGAACTATAAGTAAACACTTATAATACCTTATTTAACCCTCTCACACTTTGAGGTAGTTATTATTTTTGCTGTTCTACACGTGAGGAAACTAAGTCCCCAAATGATGGAATTTCAAAGTTCACACAACGAGAAATTAAGAGAACGAGGAGCCCACGTGTCTCTTAACATCAGTCATTATGCTAGAGATACTGCTCCCTCCAGCATAAAATAGCTGAGCAATGTTCTCTGCTTTTAAAGGATATGAAATTCAAGCATAACTTTGGATAATGATAATATAATTTTGTTTATTTGAGAGATCTAATGACTTTAATTGAGAAAGAGACCTTAGAGAATTAATAGTAGTAATAGAAACGTAAGGCGTATCCCAGGTTTTACATTTTCCAGTAACTTGTATTCATCATTTGAGACATGTTTGGTATTGTTTGATATGGGGAACTCTTCTTAAATTTTCTTTCCCTTTCTGCTTCAGTTGTTTTGCCTACCTTAAAAGAATCCTATTTATATGAGCACTCAAGTCTGAGGTCACTTTCTCCTTTATTTCTAAGACTAGGTTGCTTTCTCACTTAAATAAATAGGTGAGAATTGGTGGGAAAATGGTAAAAAGCCAAGCCCATTTGGATTTCATGTTACTTTGGCAATAAAATGTGTGAGAACTCTAGACATAATGTGAGTATAAATAATTTTAATATATGTCCTTATGGTTTTCTCATTCAAATATGAGTAAAATTCTACAAATATAATATTTTAAATAAATTCTTAAATAAATTCTTACCAGTGATCCTCTTTAGTGTGCCGGAGGTCATGAATCACGCCTCAGATTTGTTTTTTTAGCTATTTTATCTGATTTTGTTTCGTTTTCTTTATTTCCGCCCTCCCCTCCCTCCGTCTCCCTCCCCCATGCCTCTCTCTTAGCATGAAGCACACTGAGTGCCCGTGATTAGAGCATGGTCTTGTCTTCCCATTATAAAATTAGAAATTGGAACAGTGGTATTGAGGTGATTTAGAAAACTCTGTAAGTGATAAATAATTTGTTGGTTTTTAATAGAATGTTGGCAAAAACATATTTTTTTAAGATCTGTTATCTTTATTTACAAGGTACAGACTGGGTTTCTTTTAGTTGTAACTCTGACCAAATGTAAGTTTTCTATGTAAGGTTAGTTAGTAGGGTGATAAAGGCAAGTCTGTGTATCCTGAATTTTAATGATGTGTAAAGCAAAAAATTGAAAAAGAAGAGAAAACCTAATCCAAGTCCCCACACTCACTTTAATTAAGACACCCGAGATCCAGTTTAATCTGCGTTCTTAAGAGTTGAAAGGCTGGTTGCTAATGGAAGAAACAAACCTCCTGAAGTTGCGGAAATATTCGATACTTTGAGGCTTGGGCGCACCTGTTCCAATTCTTCATGGTGTACATACCAGCATTCTCCACTGCTTAGGGAAATGTTAACAGTTTAATCTGTCCAATTTTGCTTTTAATCATTGAATTAAAAATTTTTTTGATTCCACTTAACAAAAGTTGTACAAACCTCTCTAGAATGTATTTTCCTCTGATCCTAGATCTTGGCTCAACATTAAACCTTTTCTATTTCTACTGGATATGATTTCATGCCTGGATTATGAAGAGTAGACTGTTGTGTATGCTTTCAACATAAGGGGCTTCAAAGACAAAACACACAGATTCTACGCTTCTCATGGCCACCATCTATTTGAGGCAGCTGGGGACAGGACAGAGAAGAACGCTCTTGCTGCCCTTGATAATATGCAAGTGTGTTGCCATCACTGCTACCCAATTTAGTATGTGTAAAATTTCTACCATACCTTCGTGAACATATTCTCTGAGATGTTGAATTATAATGCTGTATCTCCCCAAGAGTGCCAGAGTGTCACTTTGAAGTAGCCCAGTTATTTATTTGAGGACACCATTAGCCTCAGTGTTTATAACAGGAGTATCCCTTGTGGTAGAGCCAGTTGTTTTTCACACCATAAAACCTCACATATGACTTCTCGGTCCAGGCTGTCAACATCTGTCCTTTTTCTTTTGAGGGAGAATGTTAAGATTCTTAATTTCAGCCTCATTTCTGACTTAATGAGAATGAAATATTACAGGATTCTTAAAACATATTTTATGGTTGTCCATAGATTTACTGCTATAACTTTCTCTGTCGCTTTCTCTTAATTCAAATATAGTAGTTGAAATATTTACATCCGTATAGTTTGTACAACAAAAATGGATTCAACATTTAATGCTTCAGGCCTCTTTGTCTTTAGCAAAAGCGTTAGATCTATAATTATGTTTCCTTTTCTGAAGCAGTTTATATACATTCTCTGAAATGTTTCTCAAAACATAAAGAATTAGCTTTATAGCCATATGTTATGTTTTAAGAACTTTGAAGCCATTAATTATAATGGCTGAAAAGGATGGGCAGCCAGGTCGAGGAAAAGAAAGTTAGATCTCTGTAATAAACTTATCTTTTACAGGTACATGAAGGACTTAAAAGTGATCATCTAAGATGTTAGGCATACCAGGGCACATAAAAAAGTGATGCTTTCATACATTATTCCTAAGTTTACCATAGCAGCCTTATTAAGAAAATTAAAATAGCAGATGATAATCATCATGATCATTATCCCCTCCTAAACTGGTCTAGAGTTAGTACTTCCACGTTTAGATCACAGTCAAGAAGATCTGCCTTCATATTTTCCTGGGTCAAGGTAGTGCCTGTCGAAGAGCTTGGCACACAGGAAGCACATAATAAATATTTGGTGAACGAATGCTTAGGGACGTAGGCTTTGGAGTCAGATAGAATTGGTTTTGGATCCCACGTTCTCTACTCTGCTTCTTTGGCTTCCATGATGCATTCTCCTGGTTTTTCTCCCACCTCTCTCTCTGTTCCCAAAGTATTTCTGTCATTTGTCTTGTACCTTAGGAGCTTTGTTATTTCATCTACTCTTTCCCTGAACAATTTCATTTATTCCCACAGCCTCAGTTGTCAACAATATGCTGATAACTCTTGAATCCTTCTTCTAGCTCAGATCTTTTTCCTTAGTTCATGTGTTCAGTAGACTGTCTATACTTAGATGAACCACAGGCACCTCCAACTCAAAAAAAAAAAAAAAAAAGGCTTGAGCTCTGTGAGGGAAAGGACAAATCATTATACCTACTCTACTGGGTACCTGCATATAACATAGTACCTGCCACACCGTAGGCCGCAAGTATACACTTGACTGAATGAATATCTATAATTAAACTGATTATCTTTCCATCATTCTAGCACTAACCCCACTATAACATAATTGACTAATTACTGGTCTGTAACCTTCTTTAAACTCCATGAGGGCAGAAATCCTATCTGTCTTATTTGCAGCAGTCAAGCCTAGCGCATTATTTGGTATATAGTAGTTATTCAAAAAATTTTTGCTTCATTTTATTGCTGTACATGTCTTTGGGCAAATCACTTATCCTTTGTGAGCTTTGTATTCCTGACCCATCAAATAGTAATAATATTACCTTATATTGTTGCTGTAAAGATGAAACAATTCAGTTTAATATGTATAAAATTTTTCTTTAACTTTTTACTATTAAAAAAGTTCAAATACACACATAAACATGTAACTAGAGACTTAGTTTCTTCTACATGTATATTGCAAGGAGTGGGGAGATGGAAAGGATTACAGACTAAACGATTTAGGAGACATGCACCAAATGTAGTATATGGACCTTCCTTATTTGGATGCTGATTAATATTGTGTTGGGGTATGTGTGGTAAGCCGAATAATGCCCCCCCAAAGATGTCCATGTCCTAATATCCAGAACCTGTGAATATGTTATATTGCATGTTAAAGGGGAACTAGGGATGCAGATGGAATTACGATTGTTTATCACCTGACCTTAAAATAGGGATATTATCCTGGTGGGCCCATTGTAATCACAAGGGCCTTTAAAAGTGGAAAAGGGAAGCGAAGAGAGGGTTAGAGTGCTGTAGCGTGAGAAGGACTCAACCTGCTGGCTTTGAGATGGTGGATGAACCATGGAATTTGGGCAGCTCTAGAAGCTGGAAAAAAGCAAGGAAATGGATTTTCCCTAGAGCTTTCAGGAAGAAACTCAGCCCTGCCAACGCCTTGTCTTTGGCCCGGTAATATCAGTGTAGGAGAACTGTAAAATAATACACTTGTGCTGTTTTTGTGTTTTTTGGGTTTTTTTTAACTTGCTTTTTAATTAATTAATTAATTAATTTATTTTTGGCTGTGTTGGGTCTTCGTTTCTGCGCTAGGGCTTTCTCTAGTTGCGGCGAGCGGGGGCTACTCTTCATCAAGGTGCGCAGGCCTCTCACCATCGTGGCCTCTCTTGTTGCAGAGCACAGGCTCCAGATGCGCAGGCTCAGTAGTTGTGGCTCACGGGCCTAGTTGCTCTGCGGCATGTGGGATCTTCCCGGACCGGGGCACAAACCCGTGTCCCCTGCATTGGCAGGCAGATTCTCAACCACTGCGCCACCAGGGAAGCCCAACTCGTGCTGTTTTTAAGTCAATACGTTTTTAGTAATTTGTTACAGCAGCGAGAGAAAACTAATACAGAGGTTAATCAGAAGTAAATTGGAAAATTGGTTATTTGATGATAAGGAGATTTTTGTTTTATTTTAGGTGTGATAATGGTATTATGGGTAGATTTTTAAAAAGAGTACTCTTAGAAATGATGTTGAAATATTATAGATTAAATGATAAATCTTGAATTTGCTTCAGTATAGTTCAGAGACAGCAGGGGAGTGAGCGAATATAGTCGAAACATGATTGGTTATCAGATTATATTGTAAAGCTTGATTTTTTTCCTCTTTATTAAATTTTATGGGTTTTTAAAATAATGAATTGTTTCCGTAGCATCCTCTAAAGGTGATCAATGTGGTTATTTTAAATTCCAGGATCGTCGTGAGTTCATGTTAACTTATTTGAAGTATTTCAATCCTTTGTAGTTATTATTATTATTAATGCTCAGGCTATCTCATCTGCTTCTTTAAGTCCATTTGATACAACTCTAGTTCTTTGATAGCGTTCTTG
The DNA here is from genome assembly GCF_002837175.3 of Physeter macrocephalus. Lineage (NCBI taxonomy): Eukaryota > Metazoa > Chordata > Mammalia > Artiodactyla > Physeteridae > Physeter > Physeter macrocephalus. Next base: position 15,107,479 of record NC_041220.1, read on the forward strand.
CTTTCTAATTTGACAAGATATTCTGGACTTTCCATGTTCATTGTTTGTCCCAATCCTAGAATCAGCAGTTTCTCTAAGGAGTCTGGTTCCTTTCAGTGGGAAGACAATAATTTTGGTGCCAGAGTCATTCATTCTCTAAACAAAGATTTGTTAAAGCGATATGCCGGGGACTGTTCTAGGTGCTAGAGATACAGCAATGAACAAAATAGACAGTGTCCCTGGCCTCAAGGTGTGGAGCGAGAGATAAAAAGCAATAAGAAGAATATAAAATATGTTAGATGGGGATGATAAACCAGTTAAGGAGTATAGAGAATGCTGGTTTGGAGGAGAGGGTTGCTGTTTCATGTAGGGTGATGGGAGAAAGCCACATTGGTAAAATGGCCTCTGAGCAGAGAACAGGAAGGAAGTGAAGGAGCAAGCCGTGCAAACAGCTGGGGAAAAGATTTCCAGGCAGAGAGACTAGAAACTACAGAGGCCTTGAATTAGAAGCATACTGGCCATTTAGAGAAATAGTAAGGAAGACAGGGTGCCCTGTAGCTCGTGAGCAAGGGAAAAGTGGTAGATCAGGCCAGAGAGGTAGCAGGAGTCAGATTCTGTAGGACCTCTGGTTTTAGTTCTGAGTTAGAAGGGAGCTGTTGGAGGGTTTTTAGCAGAGGAGCAACATGATCTGATTTAGTTTTTCCTGGCCTCTATGTCGTTGGAAAGGTAGAGCAAGATCTTTAGGCAGTCGCTGCAATAAGCCAAGCAAGAGATAAGATGGCTTGAACTGGGACGTACTCTGGACGTTGTAAGAAGTCGTCAGGTTATATATCTCTCATATTGTCGTGGGCAGTTCATCTTTCAACACCAACTTGCTCTCCTACTGAATGATATGTTCAGCAATTCAAAAGCACTACATCTAGTAAGAGTAACCTACCTTGGAAGATGCTAGCGACATCTGTTTGTTTAGGGGGATATCATCCCCCAGCCCCATTTGACTTATGTTAAGTTTCCAAGTAAGGTTTGATGTAACGTAGTGTTTTTTCACCTAATATATGCCAGTAATAAGAATATCTTACTGGTAGTTGAGTAATTTGACTTGAACCAGAGAGTTAACTGATGAATTTCATGCCTGTTCAGGTACAGCCTGGCCAGGTATTTAACATATACATTATAATCTTCACTACTCTTTTTTTTTTTTAACAATATTGGTTTAGAGTTAACAGCTGTTTTTGAAAAAATATCATATAACCCACCTTATTCTTAACATCTGTCTATCTATCTAATTATTTATTTATTTATTTTGCAGCATACGGGGATCTTAGTTCCCTGACCAGGGATTGAACCCATGCTCCCTGCAGTGGAAGTGCAGAGTCTTAACCACTGGACTGCCAAGGCAGTCCCTAACCCACCTTATTCTTAATATAGTTGGAAAACATCTGTTTTCAGAGAATTCACACATCGTACTACCTGGAATTCTAATGGTCTTAATCTTTGTTTTCTCTCTGGAAACTTTATGTATTTAAACAAGAGGCTTGGGCTTCCCTGGTGGCGCAGTGGTTGCGCGTCCGCCTGCCGATGCAGGGGAACCGGGTTCGCGCCCCGGTCTGGGAGGATCCCACATGCCGCGGAGCGGCTGGGCCCGTGAGCCATGGCCGCTGAGCCTGCGCGTCCGGAGCCTGTGCTCCGCAACGACAAAAAAAAAAAAAAAAAAAGAAAAGAAAATTAAACCTCAGGATAAGATTGCTTAAAACTTGTGTTAACTAATTTGCTAAATGACGCAAACTTGAATCGTCTGCTTGGGGAAAAATGCAATTAAGGTCTTTCTAGAGTAAAGAGTTTTCACTTTATCTTTCCAAGTGATATACCACAAAAATTTCCCCAATAACAGGAGGTATGTGTTCTAGTAAATTAATGAATATTACGTGGTTCAATTTTTAAAAATTCTTTATCACCAATTTATAGTCTACAGTCCAAAAGAAATGACCTTATTTCTTTGTAGTAAATTAAATTTCATGGTTAATAAGTCAGTGGTCTGTTTGCTTTTTTAAAAAGTATTGTCCCTTAGAATTCTCAGATATATCACTATGACAAATATTTTAAAAACTAGCAACTCAACATATTGTGCGTTGGTTAAATTTTACTTGATTAATTTGACAACTTTACATATTATATACTGAGAAAATATTCTAGTGTGCTGCTAGGTTTCCCACTAATTTATATTAACTTATTTAATGATAATCTTTGTAATCTTAGGTTTGACTATCATAGTGCTAAAAACAAAAGCTTAGAATAAGTATGAATGTGTCATTCCAAGCCTTGAAGACTCATAAATAATCATTCTAAGGTTAATAAAAGATATCTCACTAACACTGTTAGTTTGGAGAGTAGCTACTGGCTTTAAATTTCTCGATGAGTTTTATGATGCTGAAATATATTTAATACAAAAGAAAAAAAATTAACTTTTAAACATGGTCCCATTGGGATAGAGATCAGCCACGAAAGAAGCCTAATTTAATGGAAGATGTTCAAGATTAAGGTTAAAAAGGAAAACTTGAGTCAAGAACTAACCTCCCCTTCATGTTCTCATTGTGACACTTTACTGACTTACTCATGATTCAGTTTGAATAAGTCACTTAAATTTTTGTGACTTAGGTTCCTAGATTATGAAATAGGGCTAATTCAATGCTCCCATTTAATACCTCTATTAGAACTTAAAAGAAAAATCTGGTTTTATTACAGATAAGTAGATTGAGGTCTTTAAACTGCTGTCTCTAAAGAGATGTATTTTTTTTTCTACATAAAATTTATTTTTATGGCAGGTTCAATAAATTTGAAATATTTTGGTCTCTGTACTCCCCGTGGAAGACTGTTTTTGTCTGTGTGGTAGTGCAGTTTTATACAGAATTATAAAGGAAGCTGGGCTCAGTTTGTGGTGCTTCCCCTTTTCCAAAACTTCACCTTCTTACACCTCCCTCTCCCCAGTAAGCCAAGGGAGCAGAGGCCAGGGAGTGGGCACTTGACAGCTCAAAAGTTGGCCACTCCTGTGCTACAGTAGTGAGAAATTCAATCTGAAGGAATGAAACAGCACTTTATTCATAAGGGAAATAACTGTTCCTTGGAAATGTTCAGGGCTTGGTAATTAACAAGGCTTGTGTAGCTTTGTGTGAGGGCCAATGCACCAGCAACGCAGCAACCAAAGGGAGGTGTGAGAATTTCTGTCTTATCCAAAGTGGTTAAAATGGGGCAGTAACAAAAAGCAAGGCTTTTCTTCCCAAGGAAGGAACAGCAGTGAGCTCAGAGCCTCTTTTTATGTGCTTAAGACACAGTCCCCTGTTTCAGGTTTAAGAACGGCTTCTCATGTTAAATTAGTTCCCCTGTACCTTCTCCTTGAGGCATGGGCCAGATGGATTCTGTCCCATGTTACAATGACTGGTGGAGAATTACTACACTCTTTTATTGCTAAAAATGTCTCAGTGACTCAGTACTTCAGGGCTTATGCATAGATGTGATGAAATAAAGGCATATGGTAGATGAAAGGGTTTGACTCTCTTTGAGGTCTGATTTTCAGATTTTTCAATTGGTAACTTTCCCACTGTTTGAAATCCTGAACCTAATCCATATTTTAAAAATAGCTATCTCAATTGTGTTCTTTAAAAAGGCAAAATGAAAGTGATTCGGAACCTTTCCTTTTTCATTTACTTGATTAAATATTAATTTTTTGCCTTCTATTTTTAAGGCAGTTTTCTGGTAATGGGTAGAAAGAAGTTAATAGAAGGAAGCTGTCATTTTACAGAGTTTATCATTGACTTAGGAAGGAAAAATTTTTTTTTTTTTAATTTTTTGCGGTACGCGGGCCTCTCACCGCTGTGGCCTCTCCCGTTGCGGAGCACAGGCTCCGGACGCGCAGGCTCAGCGGCCATGGCTCACGGGCCCAGCCGCTCCGCGGCATGTGGGATCTTCCC
>NC_041220.1:15111554-15113619 GCF_002837175.3 Physeter macrocephalus
GTCCCCTGCATCGGCAGGCGGACTCTCAACCGCTGCGCCACCAGGGAAGCCCAGGAAGGAAAAATATTACAGGATATTGATAAATAGCAAATATATTACATAGGTGGAGGTGTTAAAGATGTTAAGAGGGACAAGAGAACACTTCTGACTGGGATGATCAGGGAATACTGGGGAAGAAGATGGGGTTTCCGTGAGCCTTACAGAATGGGAAATCCATGAGCAGCCATGGAGAAAGGGACATTGCATCGACTTGCAGCATAGAAGCAGGGCCTGTCACGGCATGTCCGGGGACAGTGGGTAGACGATAGCATAGTGTTTAAGAGCACAGACTCTGGGGCCAGACTGCCTGGCTTTAGGGTTGCCCTTAGTTTGCTGTGTGACCTTGGGCCGCTTTCTTAACCTCTCTTTGCCTCAGCTAGAGTAAAAATGTGGTACTAATCGTGCCTAAATCATAAGGCTGTTGTAAGGATTTGAGAATAGTGCCTTCAAATAGGGACGGCACAAGTTAAATGGTAAATAAAGATCACCGAGTTAGATGATATTGGCGGGGATGTGGGTGAACATAAAAAACAAGGTTGTAAAGAAGATTGGAGTGAGCTGATGCAGGGACTGGACTGTCAGGAATGCATAGAGTTTGCAGGGAAGAGTTAGGGAAGCTTTATAAGCAAGAAAATATGATCAGAGTAGTGTATTTGGAAAAATAATCCAGCAGAATAGGCTGAAAAAGAGACTGAAGACAGAGAGACTGGTTAGGAGGCTTGTGATTGTCCAGACTTGAGGGACTCAAGACCAGGACTCAAATGCTAGAGCATGGGTTTGGATTAAGGGACAGACCTTGGAAACATTCCCAAGGGAACAGTTCTTAGGGTCTGGGGGCTGACAGGGACAGAGGAGCCAGAGGGCCATGCCTGAGTAAGTGGGAGAATGCAGACATACAGGAATAGTGAGAATGAGCTGGTAATGTGCACAAGCAGATGAAATCCATGTTGCCTGTCTTGAATTTAAAGATAAGAACAAGATTTGTGGCAGTGAAAATGCATATCTGCATTTCTCCAAGAGCAGTCAGTCCTGGATCTAGAAAATGAAGGAGCATTGTGCTATGCAAGCCAGTGAGGGAATTAGGAAGAGAGCAGACAAAGCAAACATTACAGTAAGTTTCTGTTGCATTTCTGTAAGAGAAAGTGTGAGTCTAAGAGAGTGAAAACGTGTTCCTAATCCAGTTGACTCACTTGAAACATGGGCACTAGTCGAGCTCCCTGGCCTGTAAAGTGGCATTTCACAGCTCAAGTGCCAAGCAGAGCGCTGGAGGAGATGTGCTAGGTGTTTATAAATGCAGGGTTTCTGGATCTGCAGTTGCATATCATTGCAAACAGGCTTTATTCTCGTGAGGGAGAAATAAATAGCCTTTCAAGTATGCTAATTAACCTTATCCAGTTCTGACCACGCCTTTAATGTGAATCCTGTCAGCACACACGCACACGTACACAACCACACACACATACATACACACACAATTTATATTATTTATATGCTTTTCTTAAAAGTTGTTCCTTTTCAACCATTAGAATATATGCCTTTTCTCTTCCACTACACTTTAATTACCTGTGGGTAAGGAGCAGACCTGTTGGTTTTAATCCTTCACAGTTTTTGCTGTTGTTCATTTATGTATTGATTCCACTTCATTCATTCATTCATTTATTCATTCCAGACACTGTATTAGTTGCTATGGTGAAGTATAAGACATAGTTCCTGCCCTCAGGGAGCTTACTTTCTAGTTGGGGAAGAAAAGACACAAATATATGTAGTAGAGGCAATAATCTAGTCATTCGGAAAATTACAGGAACATGGGAAAAAGACTTTAATCTGGATTATGTGGAAGGGGAAGCGGGGAGAGATAGTTCAGGGAGGAGCTGTGGAGCAGTTGACTCCTGGGCTGCATCTTTTTTTTTTTTTTTAACATCTTTATTGGACTGTAATTGCTTTACAATGGTGTGTTAGTTTCTGCCTTATAACAAAGTGAATCAGCTGTACATATACATATATCCCCATATCCCTTCCCTTTTGC
>NC_041220.1:15113732-15116632 GCF_002837175.3 Physeter macrocephalus
GTCCATGCCACCCTCTCACTTCGTCCCAGCTTACCCTTCCCCCTCCCCGTGTCCTCAAGTCCATTCTCTATGGCTGTGTCTTTATTCCTGTCCTGCCCCTAGGTTCTTCAGAACCACTTTTTTTTTTAAAGAATCCATATATATGTGTTAGCATACGGTATTCGTTTTTCTCTTTCTCTGACTTACATCACTCTGTATGACAGACTCTAGGTCCATCCACCTCACTACAAATAAATCAATCTCGTTTCTTTTTATGGCTGAGTAATATTCCATTGTATACATGTGCCACATCTTCCTTATCCATTCATATGTTGATGGACACTTAGCTTGCTTCCACGTCCTGGATATTGTAAATAGATCTGCAATGAACATTGTGGTACATGACTCTTTTTGAATTATGGTTTTCTCAGGGTATATGCCCAGTAGTGGGATTGCTGGGTCGTATGGTAGTTCTATTTGTAGTGTTTTAAGGAACCTCCATACTGTTCTCCATAGTGGCTGTATCAATTCACATTCCCACCAACAGTGTATGAGTGTTCCCTTTTCTCCACACCCTCTCCAGCATTTATTGTAGAGAAATGCAAATCAAAACTACAGTGAGGTATCACCTCACACCAGTCAGACTGGGCTGCATCTTAATGAGTGGTGGTTCCTAGGTGAATAGGAAGAACGGTAGAGAAGTGAGGTGAGGACAGGCTGTGAACAGATAGACCCATTCACAGGGGAAATGAGGCAGTTTTGTATTCACTGTAGCATAAAGAGAAAGGCAGAGGGTGGTGACAGATGAGGCTGTGCGGCAGGCAGAGACCACTGGAGGGACCTGTATGTGGTGCTCAGAAGACTGCACTACACTCAGTGGTCAGAGAAGAATGAGATCCTTGAAATGGTTTATGCAGAGCTGTGACCAGATAAGATTTCCGTCCTTGGGGGCAGTGGGGGTGTGAATTTAAGGAGGACAAGGCATTTGGTGGTTAGTCAGGTGGGAGACTTTGAGGACATAAACCAGGACGGTATTGTCGGAATGGAGACGAGGGGGAAAAATCAAGAACCATTTGTGGTCTGAAGTCAGCAGGACCCATTATAACCACAGAGGAGGGAGAGGAAGGCCCTAGGATGATTCTTATGTATGTGCCTTATATGAGCGGTGACCGATTTCACAGTCTACTTAGGCAGTACAGGAAGAGACAGAAAATACAGGGAGTGCATTTTTGCTTTTTTCTTCAACACATTGAAATCTTTAATGTGCTATGACATATTTTGAGTTAAATCTAATTAATGGTTAGCAGAGATGTCTGGACGACTAGAAATCTTTCAACATCAATATTCAACATTAACCATATCTCCTCTTGGAAGCAGAGGTGACTCTGCTTTTCCTACAAAACCCTCTGCATTCATCTGTCATAACTCTTTCCCTGGGTTGTAATCCTTGAATTTTTCTTTTTTAACTCTGTAGTCTCAGACCAGTGTTTGGTCCGTCACCTCTCCATAAGTGTGAGTGCATGAGTGACGAAGTGAGTGGATAGATTATTTTTTAAAGTAGTGTTATGATTTGATTATTAGGAAAAGTTTATATTTGGCGTGTTGTCATTCTGATTCTTCTGTTTTAACTCCTAGCACCTTCTACCGGAAGAGTCGCAAGCAGTGGGACATCCACAGGAGCAGTGGCATTGGCCACCTCAGCCGAAAGGCAGCCCCGGCCCAGTGACGAGGACACTTTAGTGCAAAGGGCCGAGCACATTCCCGCAGGGAAACGAACTCCAATGTGTGCCCGCTGCAACCAGGTCATCAGGTTGGTTATTTGATTTTAAATTTTTCTTCAAAGGACTTAATACCAATATGGATTTTCTTTTAATATTCTGAAAGATTAGGAATTTTATTAGTGAAGATATTCTTGCTGTATTTCTGTATAATAGTATTGAAGTAGACACATATGAATATATATACATTTGTTAGAATCTATTTTAATAAAAAGTAATTTGGGGCTCTGTGATAATAAAACTAAAAATACCAATTTAGTCAGTTATTAATTCCTATCAGAACTAAGGGAAAATAATGATTAATGTGGCTTTTCAGAGAATAATAAAATATTAAGACTCAAAGGGACCCCAAAGAACTTCATTATTTCACAAATTATAAAGGTGAGGACTTTCATTTAGATGAAAAATAACTAATGATGTAAAATAAAGAACTTTGAGTCCTTGAGAAAAGAAAATTGGATTTTCGAATACCTAAGCTCTAAAGGATATAATTACCTTCAGATCTATTCATAAATGCTCTACATTTTCGATTAGGTCATAATCTGCTTCTTTAAAATATTTTTTATCCCAGTGTATTTTATTGTTTCTTTAATTCCGATAAGCAGAAAAGGCTAAAAGTAAGCTCTTAAGTGAGTGTATTACACTGGCACTTATAAACCTCAGCGTTTGTGAACAAGTGACTTTTAAAATGTTATGAGGTTTAGGTGTGAATGTTAATGCAGGGATCCCACCAGAGGACCCTGTTGCCTCTGTGAGTTGTCTTGTTGGCAGTAACAGACGATTACTTGAAATGACTGCTCAAGCTCTCTCCTCATTTTAAATTTACCCTGTTTTGTAATAGTTGAAACAACAGCGCCTCTAAAGCTGAAAAAGGTTAAGACTTACTTGCATTTTCCCTTCCTCTCACATAATTATTGCTTAGGATAATGTTTCTAGTTACTACTTAAAATGGAGCACAGGGAGTCTCACTATCTTATTTAAGAACCAAATATAAATATTCTTCTCCTTGATTCACTATTAAATAATAAATGTGTCGGGCTTCCCTGGTGGCGCAGTGGCTGAGAGTCCGCCTGCCGATGCAGGGGACACGGGTTCGTGCCCCGGTCCGGGGGGGTCCCACGTGCCGCGGAGCGGCTGGGCCCG
>NC_041220.1:15116699-15159978 GCF_002837175.3 Physeter macrocephalus
GCAACGGGAGAGGCCACAGCAGTAAGAGGCCCGCGTACCGCAAAAAAAAAAAAAAAAAAAAAAAAAAAGTGTCAAGAACACAGCACAGAGTACATGATTTTTTGAAAAATAGCTTTTTCCTTTTAAAGGTAGTCTGTGTTCATTGTGACATTTCCAAAATATAGAAAAAGAAAAACAGAAAGCAAAAATAAAACTTCATACATAATTCCACATCCCAAGGTAACCACTATTAGTATTTTAGTTCACACTTTTAAAACACACACACATAAGGACAGATGTTGTTTTACAGAAATGAAATCATGATATTTTGTAAGCTGTTATTTTTCCCTAGTTTGTATTTTCCACAGTGAGTACGTGCTGTATAGGAATTAGCCAAGCAGAGGAGTAATGATGGTTACGGGGAGAAGGAGAGAATCAGTAGAGGTTTCCAAAGTCTAGCACAGTATCCGACACACAAAAGGCATTCGGTGAATGTTTGACCTGAACAGATCGTACATGCCTCTAGACCCACTCATCCTTCAGGTCATAGTATCAATTTGGTTAGAGACATTTTTTAAAAAGTACTACTATAGGGTCTTAACAGAAATATTTAAACTATTATAGAATCTAGTGTGGTACTGCTTTGTCTCAAAAAATAAAGCAATGTTTTTAATTACTAACTCTATATAGGGTTATGTTTTTAAGGTTAATATTAATAAAAATAAGTTTTGCCTTGTAACATTGTTTCTGTAAGTTATGGTACTTTGGTTACGTAGACTGGTACGTGGGGATACTATTGTCTGGAGAAAAACACCCTTTATGGAGACAGGAGTCACTGCTGTTTGTGTCCTGTTGTAATAAGCAAGTGATTACTGGATGGATTAACAAAATGTCAAACCATATCAGTTTCTGACTCTTGTTGTCTGATTATAAAGTTCTGTGATATCCTACTATCACCACTGCCAGCACATCTGAAAAACTTAGTATGGAGAATATATGAAGATCAAAATAGAAATTACATTCCCCACCCCTAACTGCCATGGTTTCAGTTTTTAATGCTAGCCTAGGATATAATTTTAATGCACAATCTTCTGCCAAGTAAAATAAATATTATGTTAAAAACATGAATGGCCACCACTTATTGCCCCCTCATCTGTTAAATTTTATACTACTCTGGATTATCTCAGCACTGTTATCAGTTAAGCATTAGAGCTTCATTTACTGGGGAAGTTAACAGGAACAGGTATTAGCTCATGTCAAGATCCTATAACAGTAATTAACATAGCACATTTGCTTGGTGCTCAAATGCTAAAGCAGCTTGAATAGATTGTGGTCAGTTCAGAGAGCTAGTCAAAGCATAATTCTAGTTCTTGGCCTCAGTGTCAGTATCACTTACCAAAGCAAGGAGGCGTTAGGTCAAGTGACATTCTCTTGGACACCTGTTTTAAAAACAAGCTGCAGTTGTAGGCTTGATAACTTTCAGTATAGAATATTGTAACCTGGCAGAACCTGAGAAGTTTAAGATTATTTTATAATTTATATTGTTGTTTTGTTTTCTGCAGTGTAATTTACATTATTTGTTTATAAATTATATTTTATATTTATTTTCTAAATGTTTCAAATTTTCAAAAATATTTTTTCAGTAAAGGCAAACTAAGGCAAATTTTATGTTTTATTTTATTTTTTTTTTAAGAAAAGTTCATTGTTTTTGGAAAATCTCAGAAACCTGGATCACTGAATGTTAGTACTGAACTGATTATCTCTTATTGAACGTATTTTTAGCTTATAACTCCATAGATCATTTTATTTTCATCTAATGTTTATAATTCTTTGGTTTATTTGAATCTTGAAAAGATTATGGATGTTTTGCCTAAATTGTATTATTTAGGCAATACTTTGATTAGTTAGTTGCCTTTTACAGATGGATAGAACGTTACATTTTAGGAAATTCTACTGAAGCTCTGATTAAATTACTCTAGAACATTTCCAATCCATTTATGATAGAAGTACCATTTCTTCGATTCATACTCATAAACAGATTGACTGTTTGGAGTGCTGATATAATAGGGAAACAGAAAATCAGGCTACTAATATAGCCAAAGCCATATTTAGTTTCTCTGGTAGAATGGGCTTATGAAAACACTAGCTTATTTCTGAACTGTTACATCTAGTGGCATTAAAATCCACTTGTATTACATGAAGTTAAATGGGCCATTCACATTTAGCTTCTTAGCATTTTGGTGAAAGGAGTAAGGGATTCATGGTGCTTGATTTCTTCTTTGATATGAAATGCTTAAAAAAAAAAGCCACAATGCTACTATCCTGTCTTTGCCTACAGTCCAGCACCAGAACAATCACATTCAGACAACTCATTGTTTATTCCAGTGGCAGAGAAAATTTTAACATTATTGATTTATTTCCTGCTCACTTATTTTCAGACTTTTCTCATAAGGAGGGCCATCTCAGTTACCCCAGGAAGAAGCCAGCAGAATTTTTTGCCTGTCTCACCATCCAGTTCTGTCTCTGAGCACTCCATTATTAATAGGTTTTATTTATTTTCCCTTCTGGTTAAGATTTTACTTGAAAATAAAAGGCTTCTTGGCTTAATGTGTTAGTCCTTCCATTTAAAGAAACAACCAAAGACATAGACCAAGATTTATGAGCAAGGCACAGACCAAGATTTCAGATCTACTGTAGTGGAAAATTGGAAAGAACAAAATGTTCAGCATCTATATGATGTAATATTATGGTGCCATTAAGATGCTGTTTTTGGATAATAATTGCTTAATGTATTCTTAGCATATGCCAAATACTGTGTTAAGAATTTTAACTGAATTCTCATTAAATTCTTATAACCTTGTAAGACAGTTATTATAATTGCCTAGTTTCACAGATGAGAAAACTGAGGAACAGAAAAGTTACATATTTGCTGAAGTTACCTAGATAGTAAATGGTAAAACCTGCATTTGAGCTCAGGTCTAACTTTAAATTATATTCATGCTTTTAACTTCCACTACTTAGGAAAAAGTTATAGTATTAAGATAAAAAAAGAACTATAGAACTCTAAATAAAATATGATTCTAACTTTGTGTAAAGAAAATACATACCAAGATATACATATATATATAAAATATATATAAATATTGTGACTATATATACATGTAATCATATATACTACTATATTAAATCAGGAAAAAAAACAGCTTAAGCAGACCTGTCATAACTTGAGTGTGGCAAGATACTCTTCTTCATAATGTTCGAGTGGGTAAGTGAGAAAGGAGAAAGTAATAGATAGGCGGAACAGTTACAGGTTCTTTCCTCCCCACCAAATGACTTTGTACCCCATACATGCATCCCTAGACTCATAGAGATGACCGAGGGGGTGAGAGGTTTACTCTTCCAGTTTCTCGTCTAACTGTAGACGAGACTATAGGATGACTGTATTTCTATTTCTCGTAGAAATATAGCCATCCTATAAGCAGTGCTCATTGAGTATTTTATGTGCCACCTCCTTTAAATACCAGTGATACAGAAATCAAAGACATACTTACTCCCTTCCCTTAAGGAAGTTACTGTTATGGACTGAATTGTGTCCCCCCAAAATTCATATGTTGAAATCCTAACCCCCAATATCTCACTGTAACTGTATCTGGCGATAGGGTCCTTAAGAGGTAAAGTGAGGTCATTAGGATGGGCTCTAATCCAGTATGACTGGTGTCCTTTTAAGAAGAGATTAGGACACACACACATACAGAGGGAAGACCAGGTGAAGGTGACCATCTACAAGCCAAAGAGAGAGGCCTTAGAAGAGTTTAACCCTGCCAACATCTTGGTCTTAGACTTCTGACCTCCAAAACTGTGAAAAAGTTAATTCCTGTTGTTTAAGCCATCCGATCTGTGGCACTTTGTTAAGGCAGTTCTAGCCAATTAATACTGTTACACTCTGGTAAAAAATACAGACAAGCAAATCAACAGCCATATCAATGTGGTAAGTCTAATAAAGATACCTCCAGAATCCTGTTGGTGCAAAGAGGGGAGATGGGGGTTATCTAGCTTCAACAACCAATTACTTTTATTTGAAAGAAATTGCAAGCAATAAAGTTCAATAGTCTACTCATAAAATGATACTTTTATACAACAAATATCCATCAAAAACTTATAAAGTATTAGCTAATGCTAAGGTGGGTAATCATATTGCAATACATAAACGTATCAAACCAACACATTGTGCACCTTACATTTACACAGTGTTATATGTCAATTACATCTCAATTTTTTTTAATATATTAAAAAAAGAAAACTTAAGTGCCAGTTGCCATACTAGCACCATAGTATATAAATGTTAAGAGGCAGTCCCTGATTTCATGTATTTTATCATCTGATAAGGAAGCCAGAGACCTGACATAGATAACCATAGTGCAGTAATATAAGTGTCATGAGCAGTACATAGTACCCTGGTAATATAAGTAATATATATGTACTGCCCTTATAGCCACAGTAAGGAGTCCTGAATCATGGTACTGAGGAAAAGTCATGAGATATCTATAGGGCTCTAAATTGTCATAGTTGTAAAGTTCAAAAATTAATCTTGCCTCAGGAAAATCTTTAATAATGGGAATTCATTTTGGTGATTTCAATACTTATATACATATGGACCTGGTATAATATGTCACATCTTCTGCTTTAGTGATCCCTGTAGCCAACTCTCAGATTCCATATTTATTTTTGAGCATGTGAGTTATTTTTTATGTGGCTTTGTTTTTAACTTTTGTTAATTAACTTATTTTGATTTTTTTTAACTTTCTTTTTTTGTTTTTAACTTCTTTTGATGCAGTTAACTTTTGGTTAAATAAAAACTTTTAATCTGTAGTGGCTGGGCCCTGGAGGATTCTAGCTTTCCAGTTCATGACCCACGTCATCTCAAAGAAGTTGGCTAACTTCTCTGATGTCTTCTCCATCTACTTATAAAGTTCTATCAGTGAGGGTTACTGTTAAGAATTAAATAACAAAGGGAAGCAAGAAGTAAGCCTCTGAATCAGCAGTGCTGTATGTTACCTTTGAAAGTTAAGAGAGTAAATCCTAAGAGTTCTCATCACCAGGAAAAATATTTTTTCTATTTCTTTAATTTTGTATCTGTATGAGAATGGTGGATGTTCAATAAACCTATTGTGGTAGTCAAAAAGAAAAAAAAGAAGAAGAAGAAGAAGTAAGCGTTTGATTTTCAACCTAAATCCCTATTAGCTGTGCCTGTTGAAATTTGCAGTTCTTTTCACCTTTCTGACTAAGCTGTTCTTTTTCTCTGAATTATTCCCTTAGCACCCTTCCCTACCTTTCCTTCCATTATTAATAATTTTTTTTTTTTGGCATCAGTCTCACAGAAGATGAACAGGGTGAAAAGTTCCACGCCGTAGCTCTTCTCTCTCAGCCAATCAGTGCTTCAGCTCTCTCCCCTTCCTTCACTTGTCAGTCAGCAGGGATTTAGGGAGGTTCATGGAAGCAGAGGGCTCTGAGAGGGAAGTGAATGCTTCATTCCACTGTGCAGTTATTCAGGCCTGCCGTTCCAGTTCCCAGACGGAAACCCAATCCTACCTGGGAGAAGAGGAACGTATTCTGTTAATCCTGTGTTAATGAATTTGTTAAATTAGTCTCTGCTGACACGGACAAGACAGGACTCTGTTACATGTGAGATTTTATTGTTTATACGTAACTTCGTGGCATTGATGGGGAAGCTGCTCTTTCAGTTCAGCTGAGGAGTATCTGCACGGAGCCTGTTTATGTGAGAAAGGAGGTCTGGCAGGAGCACAGGTCCCTGTCAACTCACTTTTTAAAGGTGCAGAGGGAGTTTCTTTACTGTCGTTAAGATTGTTCACTGTTCAAATTTGATAAAGAAACTTAAGTAAATACCTTAAAATACCCTTTCAGTGGGTTATTTATTTATTTATTTATTTATAGTGGACTCTATCCCAGAGAGCTTTCAAAAAGACTTTTTAAGAATATATGAAATGTAAGAAAACCTTCTAAATTACAAAAGGGAGCAAAAGAAGAAAGAAAACCATGGTTGGGACTATTAAAAATGAAGACTGGAGAAAAATTTGTCATTGTGTCTGGACAGTAATGACATAAATACTTGCCTATGGTTAGACTGAATTTGGCTGTAAGCCTTCTAGCAACTGACAAAAAAAAGAAAATGAATTTTGCAAATTACTGTTCAGTGAGATAAAAAAATAAAATCTCTTGCTCAGAAAAAGCAAAACCGTTCTTGTTACAAAAACCTGAAAGGAACTTCTCCAAGG
This sequence comes from Physeter macrocephalus, assembly GCF_002837175.3. Classification (NCBI taxonomy): domain Eukaryota; kingdom Metazoa; phylum Chordata; class Mammalia; order Artiodactyla; family Physeteridae; genus Physeter; species Physeter macrocephalus. The sequence continues at coordinate 15,122,972 of NC_041220.1, forward strand.
AATCCCTGTAAAAATGGCCATGTGTGATCTAACAAACAGCACTCTCAACAGGAACTTCCAGGAAGAGCAGGGGTGGATTTCGTGGAGCTGTTTCCTTTCACAAGTGCCAGGGCAGACTGATGGTGTCACACTTAGCACCCACCATCAAAGCAATTATCCTGTGGGACGGGTCAGGCCCAGCCTGCTCCGATTCACAGAACAGGGTTCTCTGAGTTGATCTCAACACATATTTTAGAAAGTCTAGAAAATGCAATCAGCTGTTCTTAAATGTCTTTTTTTTTTTTTCTCAGATGAAGTTTGTTAAATATTTGGTAGCACTGATGGGCATGTTTCAAGAGGAAAACTCTTTTTTCCAAGTGCATACTAACACTTATGCTTTAACAGAAAGTGGAAATTGAGACTGAATTGACTTCTTTTGCAAACTGAAGAGTCAATAAAGATACTGGCCTCAGGGGCTACCCACCCTTCTGGATGAGCTGAAGATGTGCGTAAATTCACCCTAGTAAATAGTTTAGAATCTGCTTTAATGTCCAGGCAAATCATAGCATAAAACCCTAAAGTTCTACCATACTCTAAATTTACACAGTAAATTTAGCCTGGCAGATTTTTCAGGCATACAGAATGAGATACCTACCTGGTGGAAAAGCTAAGTGCTCTCCTAAAACTTTGTCTGGCTTTGAGCATTGTGACTCTTTGGCTTATCTTTGAAGGTAAACTACTTGCCAGGTATATACTGAGAAAATGAAATGAAGTCTTGAGTAGGACTGTTGTTTATAAACCAGTTACAGGTTGAGGGACAGCCTACCAAAAGCAACATATTTGGTTACAGAATAAGTGATCTGTAGCCCTTTTTTTTTCCTGGCAGGAATTAGTTAACAAAGGCATTCCTTGTTAGTGGTAACAAAAATGGTACCCGGAAGTTTAACAATAATAATGATAATAATAATAAACTACTTTTCTCCAATGTTAAGAGAGTTGCATGCACTAGCTTATACAAAATGGCATCATATTAGTAATAAGAAACAAGTAAACAAACAGTAGGTAAAAAATACCCTCTTATCCCCACAGAACACATTTTAATCATTCATCAAGGGCCTTTCTACTTACCTGACTCTTGCAGAATTAAGTGCTGGTTCTGAGAAAACGACAGTGTATTTGCAAAGAATTTCCCAATGGAAGATAGTTACTGAATACCAAGGTTTCTGTTATTGTCAAAGGCTAAAAAATGTTTCGACTTTGTGATGCTTGTTACTGTGACTTTTCCCACTAATAATCTATCTAAAAGTCAGATATCCTATGCTTACTAAGAATTAGTTACCCTGTGGTTACTCAGTGGTGATAATTGATGGTAGTGTGATCAGAGACAGAATATCATTTGACTAGAGCAGTGTAATAGAAATCAGGAAATTCAGCTTCTGGCCTTCATTCAATCAGTGATTTTATGATATATGTCATACCTTGTGAACATTCTGTATCTCAGCTTCTCCATCTGTTAAACTGGGTTCATAATAACTGCCCTGGTCTGTCTCACAGGAATGTTGCATGGACAAATTAGATAAGTGTAAAAGTGCCTCGGAGGTAAAGCCACTCTATGAATAAAAATTAGTGTGATGTAGCTACTGAAAAGTATGTTGCAGAGGCTAGAAAGGTTCATCTCTGCAGGCTTCATGACTAGATAAAGCTTCATAATGGATTCCTGTCAAGCAAACCAAACCCATCTTATCAGTTTATGGCTGTATAGTATTTAATGGAAAAAAATCACTTTACAAACATTTCTTACCTTGATAGAAATGTACATTAAAAATCAGTCACGTTTGAATTAAATAAAACCTTTCTAAGTAGCTTCTAACCATCTCTAATACCCAGTTTATAATTTCTGTAGTCATTTTGGAGGGGGAGGATTTGGTGTGTTTAACAAAGTTGAGAAATAAGTATAAGAAACAATGTATGGGGAAGAGAAATTGACTAGAGTGTTTTTTCCAGTAATAATTGTTACTGTTTTTAAGATGCTGACATTACCAAATTGAGATTTTTTTTTCCTTTTGTTTATTTTATGGAAATTTCAAACTCTCATTTCTGCCTAACCCATATATTTTTTTCCTGGTTACTTCATTTTCTGTCACAGTTAATATTCTCATTCTCAGTTGTAATCATGACGCACTCACTCATTGCAGCTCAAAAAACCTAACTACCAAGTCCCTTGAATACAGAAAACCAGAGGGCAGAGATGGCCTTTCTTGAAGGAATCCCTTCGTGCTTACTCCTCTCTCCTGTCCTTTTCACGTCAATGTGCAGAGTTCCTATGTAAATTTCCAGCACCCTTGAGAAGGAGAATTGAGCAAGTATTTAATTGTTTGGACATTGCATACAAGAGGTCCTCTTCAGGCTAACTAGAAACCTTTATTCGTAAGCCAACTTGATCTCTTTTTTTGGCAGGGGACCATTCCTAGTGGCACTGGGGAAATCTTGGCACCCAGAAGAATTTAACTGTGCTCACTGCAAAAATACGATGGCCTACATTGGATTTGTAGAGGAGCAGGGAGCCCTGTATTGTGAGCTCTGCTATGAGAAGCTCTTTGCTCCTGAATGCGGCCGATGCCAAAGGAAGATCCTCGGAGTAAGTATTGGAAACCTTTTCACTCTGAGTGAGTTTTAAAGCAGAACAACTTTTTGGTATGAAACCCTTCTGTCATTTTTACTTTCTATTTTCTTCTTGCTTGATCCCCTCTCTGCTTTCATCACTATTTATTTTTGTAAAGCAAAACTAAATAGACCTCTGTAGAAGTATATCAGACTCATGGGGTTAAGTTGTCTTTGGTTTTGTCTTACTGAGTGCTGGCTTGTCTGGTGAAAGTCTAGCCACTGTGGGGAAAAAATAATTTACTGTGGGTGTGCTACCTCAACAGGACCCTGTCTGCTCAGGAATGAAGAGGTCGCGCGGGACCACACACATCTGAGTTCTCAGAATTGACACCTTCACTGTTTTAAATTAAATTCCCTCGCTTTTATAAGAGCAGCACTTCCCCATTTGTCAGGGTTCAAGCTCAGGGCACAGATCTCATGAAATATATAAAACATGAGGCTTATAAATGATATATTTTTCTTGAATGCATATAATGTTTAAAAATATAACCTCAGTTTTATGAGAGTATACATGTGATAGAAAAATAATCAAGCCACACCTTTTTTTTTTAACAAAAAGGGAGTAATTTAGGATTCAGATACATAATAAATAATGATGAATTAATGAATTTCCTACTCTGGAATACCCAATTTGCAGTTGTGAAGTAAGGGTAAGGCATTTCCTATGGGTGACCAGGAGTTGAAACTTTACTTTAGAAGCAGCCAAGGTGCCTGGACTCATATGAAACTCATACAACTCATGCAAAATTTGGAAATTACATTGCTGAGTTCTAATATTCTCAATGTGAAAATACAATAATGAAACTGTAATTCATACCAATTGAGAGAAAAGCTAGTATGAATTACTGAGTAGGCTAAATTTTGGAATACATCTTTAAATGGGTCTAAAACTTTGAAGATACTTTAAAATTATAAATATACTACTGGAATATTTCTATATTATTAATTTGTACAATATGTGAAGAGGAAAAGAGGAGAATGATTCAGGCTGTACCTTTTCAAATGACAAATAATTAATAAGTAGAATACATTAATACTGTTTTAGTATATAAATGTATTCCATGAGTTCTAGAATGATTAATAAAGTCAAGTAAGAGTCTTAGCACCAAATGAGGTTCTAGGAAATGGAAATCTTAAACTCATTGCTTCAGACATGGGCCAGATTTTCTGGATTGTGTTTTAGTTGTTTGCTAACCTATTAAAGAAGGGATAGTAATCTGTCTCAAGGATAGAAAGTTGAATAGATACTAAAAGCCTTGGGAAATGATTTGGTTGAATGTCCACTTGTACATGTTCATGGTGATCTCTTTGGATATTAATAACTGCCATTTCTTCCCATAGCCCTTCAGTAGTGAAATATGGCATTTTCTATGGCCAATAACTTATCTATATCTTTTTTTTTGTCTTTTATTTTGACAGTATTTTTTATTAGAAAAAATATTTCACTCTACAACAATTAGAATATACAAAACATGTAAAGAATAAAATTAAAACGATCTATATATTTACCAGTCCCAGATAGTTCCTGTTAACCTTAGGATGTGTTTTCTTCCAGTTTGCTCCTTATGAGTAATTCATTTACAAAATTGTAACCATACTTTATGTATAGCATCCTCCTTTTTGTGATAAACGTTGTGGAAAGAGTAAATTCCTATAATGTTAACTATTCTTCAGAAATGATTTTTTTTTTTTGCGGTACGCGGGCCTCTCACTGCTGTGGCCTCTCCCGTTGCGGAGCACAGGCTCCGGACGCGCAGGCTCAGCGGCCATGGCTCACGGGCCCAGCCGCTCCGCGGCATGTGGGATCTTCCCGGACCGGGGCACGAACCCGCGTCCCCTGCATCGGCAGGCGGACCTTCAACCACTGAGCCACCAGGGAAGCCCCAGAAATGATTTTTAATGACTCCATCTCGTTCTGTCAATTCAAAGAAACAATTCCTTGCAAACCCAACTCCCCAGAACTTCTTTTACTAATTAAAATCTGGCCCAAGTCTTTGATACTTGGTATATGTAACCATAGGACTATTGTTGACTAGAATCCATGCTTTATGGTTCAAATTTTAGACACTCATATGAATGTGTGCTTAGTACAGCCATAGCTGATTTCCAGGATCGTAAACGTGTTAAACATGGTTGGGTTACACTGATTAAGTGTAACACACCCATCGTGTGACACAGTATAGGCTTGTTTTAGTTTTTAAGTGTTTTGCCATTCCTCCATGACATTTTCAAGATAATACTGTGAAATCTTTACAAGTTCCTGACACCCTTTCAAGGAAAGCAGAATGTAGTGTAGCAAACACTTATGAAATGCTTACTTGGATTCACCACATTTATAATGTTTAAATAACACTAATCATTCTTTAAGTAAGTTTATTGATGTGTATTTGTGAAAATGGATATTTTATATGATGCATCAGTTTAGAAGATTTGTGAGTCTGTCCTTAAATATCTCTTGTTCATTAGATGAAAAGCTTAGGCAAAGACAAAGCATGTGTGTCTACTTTGGGTCAGTTTTAAAGGACTGTATTGGTACAGCTAGTAGAATAATCATCACCTTTCTTTACATCCATTTCCTTTCTATAACAGGAAGTCATCAATGCTTTGAAACAAACTTGGCATGTTTCCTGTTTTGTGTGTGTGGCCTGTGGGAAACCTATTCGTAATAATGTCTTTCACTTGGAGGACGGTGAGCCCTACTGTGAGACTGGTAAGATCCTAAAGCCAGGAGTTTCTTAAGTTTTGAATGAAGACAAAACATTATCCCTTATAGTGCTATAAAGCTGAAAGGAAATACTGGGCAAAATAGTTTTGCCGGATGTTCTAGGAGCGCTTAATGTTACTTTAAATATATAGCAAAAAAACTATGTAAGATTTGTATGTGACTTGGTCAAAACATATTCCCAGCTTCATTAAGAGGAATGACCATGTAAGCAATTTAGAAAACTATTATTCTTGAATCCCGAATAGCTTCTGGATATAAATCCTACCGAATCGTGTAGCTTAAAGCCGCCCCTTACACTCCACTAGTGAACTTTCAGTGGTTATGAAAACGAGAAATATTCAACTTTGGACTATAGTAGTGATATGCTCTTGAAGACCACTGCTTTGGCAACAGATTGGAAATCCTTTGTTACTTTTGCTGAATGGGAGGGTAATTGTGGTTTGGACTGCTCCCTTGGTTAAGATTATTTTTTAAAAAACAGGCTCTAAAGACCAGTCTGTGACATTTGTCCTATTACCTAGACCGTGAACATGTCCTTTTCCTTCCCAAAGACTATAAGTGAGCTTTCTTAGCACTTATTTATTAATATTATCCTTACTTAGATATTACTACTCCACATACATGTTTCAAAAAATAAAATATTCTTCCTTTATTATGCCTCCACTCAGTACCCCTGCATTGCCACTATGGGGTTTTATTGCTGTCCTACCTTGCAGTTCAAAGGGTGGTGCTGGACAAAGGGAACAGTCCCTAGTAGTCAAGTGAAAGGAGCAGTCAGCTTCTAATTTGAGGCTGCTCAACATGACTTGGCCCTTCTTTGCCCAATCTAAGTAGTAAATTCTGACAGTTCTACCCCCAGTGGATATGGAATTCATTCATTTCTCTCACCTCTACTGTCCCCACTAAATGCAGTTCACCCTCACTCTGGGCCTGGGCATTATAATTGCCAGCCAAAATGCTTTATCTTCTTCCCCCGCTACCCTCAGATAGCTACGGTAATACTTGTGCGAATGTGAATCAGCCTGTGCTTGACGCCCTTATGGCTTCCACTAGAGTGAAAACTATACTCCTCCCTAGGGCCAGCTTTGCCAACCGCATCTCCTCCACCTGATTTTCTGTCACTGGATTCTAGCCGTACCCGGCCCCTTGGTTGTTTCTGAACCTGCTGGAAACTTCCGGCATCAGGGCTTTTGTACTGGCTGTTTCTTCTGACTGGAATGTCCTTCCCCAGCTTTTCTGAGGTGATTTCTGCCCCCCCTTTTTTTCAAGTCACAGCACAACTGTTTTCTCCTCAGGGAAGCCTTTCCTAACCCCCCTCTAGAGTGTAGTGTTATTCACCTCCCCCAATTATTCTTTATCGCATCACTCTTTTCTTTCCTTTATGGTCTTTATCACAATCTGAAGTTGTTTATTACCATTTATTTTTAAAATATAATAAATGACGACATCCTGCTCCCAATGAGACTGTAAGCCCCGTGAGGTGAACAACCCCATCTGTCTTCTCCCCTGTGCCCCCAACCAGCGCCTAGAACAGCGCCTGGCGCACAGTGGGGCTCTGTGGGTGCGTGGTGAACAGCTGGCACCGAGGAGTGCTGGAAAGGTGACTCGCGCCGTGGGTGGCAGCCTACTTTCTCCTCCAGCCCAGGTGGCATTGGAAGTGTCCAGAGTCACAGAGTGAACCATGAGTGAACACACATAGTAAGAGCAGCTGCAGAAAAGAAAAGAAAATTGCCAGTAAGTTCTAATTTAGTGATAATACAGAGACATCTTGTCAAAACTGCTTTCTTCGGAAGGAAGATATTGATACTTTATGACTCTAATCTGCGTCAAGTAAGAGGTGTTCTCTGGCTAAGGATTTTCAGCGTGACGTCATAAAGTGGAAAAGAAAACACGGCAAAAGAAATAGTGGCTAATATTGTTGTGGTACAGTTCAGCCAGAGACTCAGTCACAGCACTTATTCATGGAGGTTTCCTGTGACTTGTTTTTCTTCCTTACCAAGTCAGATGTGCTATGAAATTTGCTAATATCAGGTATTTCTTCTTCATTTATGTTCATTAGTCTTATTGTTACTAGTTACTGGAAGTTCTCTTATATTTTATGGAAACAATCATGTCTGTTGATAACGTATCAGAGAACAGTGTTCTTCTTCACGCATATTCGGGCATTCCAGAAGTTGGACAGAACTGAGCAGTATTATATGGAAAAATATAATAGAGGATGTTAAGTTGCGTATATAACGTTTACCAAGGTAACCTGAAATATACTACGCGTGTATCTCAAGCCAAATTTTATGCCATCTGAAAATTTTTCAGTTGCTAGTAACTTTATCTTCATCATCTCATTTAATTCCCATTTTGTTGCTCTTTTCTAAAACCTGTCATTCTAAAGCTTTGTCATGTTTAAATTGTGTCTACCCCTACCCCTGCCCCAATACAGATTATTATGCCCTCTTTGGCACTATATGCCATGGATGTGAGTTTCCCATAGAAGCTGGTGACATGTTCCTGGAAGCTCTGGCCTACACCTGGCACGACACTTGCTTTGTATGCTCAGTAAGTGAACTCTTGTTTCCGAATTGAAGGAGCACGGTATGGCCGGTTCTAGCCTAAGCACTAAATGGAAATAACAGTTTTTATATCTTTCAGTACTTCAAACCTAGAAATATTTTTACAGTGATTTTGAAAATTGTTTATTAAATTTTTCGGTACTTTTTGGAATTGTTTGGCACAGAATATGATGTTTACCCCTTTAGAGAAAATCTTATTTTTGATACATTTTTGTTTATAAGGAGAAGCTATATATTTCTTAAAACAATAAGAGCCTTTTACTTTTTTTAAACTATGTTTTATTAGAGTGTTTTTAGTAATTTATGAAAACATAGGTACTTCTTAAAATAGAAGTAAACTGTTATAAAAATCTATTACTGACTTAACACTGGAAGTAAACTGTATGTTGATCCATTTCCTTCCTTCGTAATAGCCTATGAATGTCCTTTTCTTTTTGAGACTATAATCAACTTGTAGTAATATATTTACCTCTTTCATTTGATATTTTAGTGTTTTTGGTTTTATTTTTAATGACGAGTATAGATTCAGAGATTAACGTGAACCTAAGATATATATTTTTTAAATTTAGAAGTAAATATCTAATAAAGTACTCTGTTCAGATGTTTGTTTCTTTAAATTATATTTAATATTTCTAATAGTTTTTAATACCCATTGTAGGAAGGGGGAAAAGACTTGTTAATCGAAGTCAAATAATTTCCTCGAACATTACCATTGAACCCTGTCTTGTTTACCTCATCCATCTCTTAGACTTCATAAAATCTATAAAAAGCAACAACTTTTAGCAGATTTGCCTCCTGCTATTCTCTGGTAGATCTGCTCAGGAGCATTAAAATTAACAAAGACAGTAGGAAAAATAAGAAGACATAAGTGTGAATAGTTAACTGACGACATAACTTCCAGCAGCCAGATGTTGACTAGGGTTTTCATTTTAAGAAAAAAAGAAATGAATTAAAAAGAACTGTCAGGTATTCTCTGACTGTATATTTAGGGGCTTGGGAATGGGTGGCAAAGCAACTGTGCTGGGTTTTTTGGTTTGTTTCTCTGAATGCTTTGTTTCTCTACAACAGGAGGCAGATTTAAAACATTGACTAGAATCTGAGAAGAGAAATTATATTTAATGTGACCTATATATGTGTTAGTTTTTTCACGAGGGCCAAGTAGTCATTCCCAATAGAGAAAAATAATGATCAGTGAGTTTAAATAAATTAGAATGCATTCCAGGAAAAAGTCATTTCTTCATTGCTTTTGAAGATTCCGTGGAATATAATAGTAATCGTGAAATGTTAGGGGGTCTAACACAACCAACTAAAGTGCTTTGTCATGTTATCCATTGGGTAAAAAAATCATTTTCTCCTTGTTAGGCGTACTTGGTAAAATAATGATATTCTCTCAAATAATGCTTCTTTTTCAGGTATGTTGTGAAAGTTTGGAAGGTCAGACCTTTTTCTCCAAGAAGGACAAGCCACTTTGCAAGAAACATGCTCACTCTGTGAATTTTTGAAAGTCAACAGTCCAGGGGAAGAGAAGAAATTTGAGGAGAAAGAGGAGAATTTAAATCACCGATTAATTTTTAGATTTAATATTTATATGGAGTTTTGAAAAATAATAGTGGCCCTGAAGGGATAAATTCCAAGCTTTGAAAACCAAGTCTGTGAGGAAATATCTGGCTTCATAAAGTAAAGAGACAGTTTGGTGTTTATTATTACTTTTTTTTCCTGCATTTTCTGCCCATAAAATAACTTTTATAAAAGCCAGTTTCCTGGTTGACTGTTAAATTCATCTTAGAATAAATCAGTGAAGAATTAAATTTTAGAATAAAAACCTTCAACCTCTATGCTGAAATAATTATACCTTCTTTCCTTACTAGGTAGTTGTGAGTAAATCTATAAAAGGCAATAAAAATGCCTTACACTTAATTAATAAGTGAAACATTGTGTTTTTCTAAAAAATAGTGTTTATCTTTAAAACAGTAAATAGGAGTTTAAACAGAATTTTATCAGTAGTAGGTGTCAGGGTTTTTTAAACTGTATACTTTTTTTTTTTTTTTGGTCTTTACAGTTGATCATTCCAGTAGGAAAGGCCAATGAGATTTTGATCAAAATGTGTCATGCCCAAAAGAGATGTTATATTTTTCTCTGATCCCCTCCACCCCCAGAAAGCTACCATATAGCTTATAAACTTTAAATTTTTGCCTTTTATTAAAATATGACCATTTCTATCCATTGTGTATGTTTCACCACCTGTATTAGTCAAACTATTTTTTTTTCCCTTCCCCATGCTGAGGTAAAGAGCTTGTTGAATAACTTTGGACTCTGAAAGTTTTCTGTCTTTAAAGAGAATAAATAGAAAAGAATGCAGTTGGGAATTATGGTAAATCAGAGGATTCGATCAGAAAATTTTTAAAATTCCCCCTTTTTGGACAATGAATCAGTTAGATCTGTTTCAGAATTATAGTACTGACTGATGAAGGTTTGAAATTTCTCTTTGCAGAATAATTGTTTTTCTTTAGTTCTACATTGGAAAAATAAAAGATTGGCTTGGGGATGTGATAAAAATTTAGATTTTTTTTTTCTTTTGGTAGTTCTTTCTCAATAATAAATGAACCACTTCCAAATGTAATCGTGAAGTTTGGAATTCACAGAGGTTTGATAGTATAGAGAGGAACGTGATTAATTATTCAGACCAGCCTTTCTTTGTTTTTTTCATTTTAGGGAAAAAATTATGTAGATACCACAGGAAGACAGAGAAGCAATTGTGGTAAAATTGTGGATCCTATTGATATTTGAGAAAAGAGATTATGGCATATGATAGTTGTTTTTTTTTTTTCTTTGTTACCAAAATGGACAAAAGCCCATGATCACACTGAGTTATCATTTAAGTTTGTTTGGGGAAGGGTGCTTTTACAGTTGAGACTGAGCCCCAAGCCCTGCCTGTCCCATCAGTCACTTGCGACTTCATTGTGTGCATGTTTGTTAGAGAGGGGGTTTTAAGCTATAATATTTGTTTAACCTCCCTAAGAACTTTTCAAGGTATCTGTCCTGAAAGCTGCTAATTTATCGTCTAGCAGACTTAACATGCTGATAATAATTAACTGGGGATAAAAGAACGAGAAGGGTGACACAAAGTAGCAAACTAAATGGTTCACCAATAGCAACCCCAAACTACCTCCTCACCCTGCATCTGTAGGGAGGCAGGAAGTTTTTTGCTGTTTGTTTTCTGAAAGCTGGAACTGAATTGTGCGTTATTTCCCATTGCTGCTGAAACCACCTGTAGAAGACATGCCGGCTGTGTGCATTGTCACGTTATCTTAGTGTCAGTCCTTTGCTTTACACAACATAAAGTAAGTTGGTGGTTTTGTCTTGGTGTGGTAGAGATTTGTTGTTGTTGTTACTTAGTTTTGCCTTTACCGATTAGACGCCAAGATAGTATTTGATAAGTCAGTGGCATTGGAATGGCATTTGGGTATTTCCTTCAAAGAATTTTATTTGACCTGGATTTCTTATAAAGTTATCTTACATTAAACACTTCGTTTTTATTACACTTTTCTTTCTGCATATTATTCATGGAGCATAATGTTGCATTTCTCTCAATGTTATCCCTAAAAGGATAACGTCGCTTCCTAACCTAACATTTTGTCTTTGTGCTTTGTCCTTCTCTTCTGTGGCAAAGCCTTCTTCTGTCTGTTCCTCAAACAGTTAATCCTGTGAAATAAATATTGATTATAACCCAGAAGACTCTCTGTATTTTACAGTGGGGAATGCCATATTTAATACACCAGCATTTATCTTTCGGTAACTGGCAGAGAGCACTTTAATCTTCTGGTGAGCCCCCTGAATATTTATTTTTCTGATTATAAATATTCCATGTCAGTAGTATTTTTTAAATTATTACCTCTTTATTGTAGAGCATTACTTTTAGTCTCTCTAGATGTATATTTTGGAATGTTGTGCTTAGGATAATACAGATTAAGATCACAGTACATGACTCTAAAGCATCCCCTGCTTGAATTCCCCAGTTTGCAGATGTTAGTGACCGGTTCAAATGTACAGCATTTCTACAGGGACGGAATGTTGCTCACTGAAGTAGCAGCCTAAAAATAATGCCCTCTGCATATGCTTGTGGCATTCGTATTTCCAGTTAATTCAGATTACAGTTAGAGTCTAAAACTAAAACCTGATCACCTGGTCACTGTATGAAGACAAGTAGAAATAAGAGTTTAATCTTCAAAATATTAGTGCAGCGTTATGTTTAAAAATGATCTATAACACAAAGGCATTCGTGGTACCATTTTCAAGGACCACTTTTATAGAAAATAATTCCTCTTCCCTGTTCAAGTGTAAATCTAGAGTTATATTAACATTTTTGTGATATTTGGAGTTTAGTCACTCCTACTGAAAGGAGAAGCTTTTCAGACATAAGGGAAGGGAAGACACACTGAATAATTTTACACAAATTTAATGTGGCTTCATTTTGTCCCCCTTCACCCCCTAAATGTTTTAAGGTTTGGGGTTTGGATTTTTCAATGTGTCATTTGCCTTATGTGTTAATCTCTATCTTCTGTTTCTTTACATTTTTCAATTTGTATGTGTCTGTGCTGTTTTGCTTTTGGATACATTTTCTAATTAAAAACCACATGAGAAATATAATCAGTATAGTAATACCTTAATATGCACACATTCAGTAAATAAATGGCTGCAGTGATGTAGACAGGCTTTCCTGGTTTTTCTTTTTGGGTGGCAAGTGGTTTCCATTAAGTCATGGGAAAAAAAATCATGTTCACAGGATAGGCTGAGATGTGATCATTCTCAGGAGAATTCCTCTTTCGCGGTATTTGCCTATCAAAATGTCCCAGAAACAATATGTTTGAAAATACTGTCGCTTTTATTCTATTTTAATCCATATTTATGCTCTGCATGTGGCATGTGCACAATAAATGGTTGTGAATAGATAAGTAAGCTCTAATTGTCTGTCTTTCTTTTAAAAATATTTATTGCTGAAATCATTTATTGGAGTAACCTGTCCTATCAAGCATTATATTGTATCATATATCATATTCAAACAACATCACTTGTCATCTACAGTTTCATGTCTTTCATTGACCAGGGTACGTTACTTCATTTTTAACTCATCCTGATCTCATTAGCTAACTTTTCTGTAACTAGGTAGGCTCACCTATTCCTTGTTTGTTCATTGCTTTCAGATTTTTTTCCAACTGTGTAAATTTGAGAGGAATGTTTCTGTTGCAGGCTGTATATTGGAATAAAAGACAAATTCAAGTGTATTTGCTCACAGTATATGAAACTCCAGAAGCCAAACTTATAAGAACATCAAGCCTGCATCTGACATTTTAATAGCTGCTGTTTGGTTTCTATCAATCACGTCATTGCACATTAAAATGCATCGACAAAATAAGAGATCTGTCATTCCTTCGTTAAGAAACAGTAATCCACTACAAGATTTATAGGCTTAAGACTCAACAGTGTGTGTTCACAATAAATCCCCATTCAGTGCTCAAACCAGAACAAGCCTCCCTGTCATTCAATGTTTTCTGGTCAAAATGTCCCCCACGTAAGATTATCAAAGGTTTTCTTACAGAACTACATATAAAATCCTTTTTGCCAGCAAAAGCTTAATTTAGGTTGGCGGTTTCCGTTTCTGAGTCCTCTCAGACAAGATCTTGGTTATATCAGAAACACATAGGACCTGATGTATTATTAGCAGGCCTGGTGTTAATTAGGGAGAATTACCAGAAATAGTTTGCTTCGTGGGAATTTATTACAGAATCACACTTGACTGATGGCAGACTAGGAGTTGCTGAGAGAGAGCAGCTCCTACTCATAACCACTGATTAATAAGGTGCCAAAATTCCACAGAGGAGGTTTCATCCCGGGTGTGGGAGCCACCCAGGGAAAGGGGTTCCTTTGCAGTATTTAAAATTTTAAAGAGGAAAGGGGCTAGGACACATTACCCAACAGAAGTCTCAGACTGATACGGTTTTGTGTTGTATTTATGAATGAGAGCATTTAACTCAGGAAACACCAAGTCCAGAAGTTTGTGAAAGAAGCCCTTTCCCTCCAAAAGTCAACGTAGCCTGTATGTTTATCATACTAAGCAGATATGGATAGTATTTGGTGGCAAGTGTCTGATCCCCTCAACTGTTCATGTTATGAAGAATAGATTGTCTGTGGTATTATATTACTGAACCTTTTAGTCCATGATTTAGAAGCTGACTGAGTAGGTAGCAAGATTGCATCAGTGATTAATAGGAAGGGTGTGGCTTCCACACCTTAAACACAGAGCTGGGGAAAAGCAAGGTGTTTAGTGATTGGCACTCATGGCAAAACACTGGAGGAGCCCTGTTAAATGAAAGTTTGCCAAGAAGGAATTTTCTTTCCTGTGTCTGTAACTGTGCTAATCATATACAAGAAAGCTTGGAACCGTTGCTTAGTGTAAAAGAAGAAAACATTTCCATGTGAGAAAAGCACTGATCACTGACCTCAGGGGAAAAAATAAAACAATGGAGAATTCACAGAGTATAATTTGTCAATTTCTCTTGCGCTCCCAAGGAAAATTACTTCTGTGCTAGCTCCGTGAATTGACTGACATGGTCTCTAATGCATCCATGTTCCAAAGGACAAAGTTTGTTTAATAATTGGGTTCCAAATTAGTTTTTCAGCTTCATGTTCTAAATTGTCACATTTGCTAAGTTCAGATATACTTGTTTTTTTTTAATTTTTTTCTTTCCTTTTCCCTTTTTTTCTTTTGCTTGTAAAGCACACACAGCTGGTGCTATTCTATGCACTTACTCAAAAATAATATTGTTTGTTTGTTTAAGGTATTTTAGTAGTCTGTAGTATTCTTTAGAGGTGTCTTTTGATTTTTTTTTTCCCCTAGTGTATCACTGATATGCCAGACTGTTCCCTTGGTAAGTAGGAAAGTAAACTGAACTCCAGTGACTTCTACCAATATTAATTTTTGCATAAATAATAGTTTTTGCTTAGGTAACCTCCTATTGGTGTCATCTGAACCTGGAAGTTTTCTCTACCCTGTTTGCTTGAGAACATTGGCAATTCCAAGCCTCCTTAGTTGAATGAAATGAAGAGCAGAAGAATCCATGGTGCTTTAAGTATGAAATTTGAAATATAAGTTAAAGTAATTATGGCTTTATCAACTGAAACTTACCATTTATTCTGCTCTGTTTATTATGCTACTGCTTACTAATTTTTCTGGTACTATTATAAATGCTTCAAATAAAAATGAACTTAAGGGGCTTCCCTGGTGGTGCAGTGGTTGGGAGTCCGCCTGCCGATGCAGGGGACGCGGGTTCGTGCCGCGGTCCGGGAGGATCCCACATGCCGCGGAGCGGCTGGGCCCGTGACCCATGGCCGCTGAGCCTGCGCGTCCGGAGCCTGTGCCCCGCAACGGGAGGGGCCGCAACGGTGAGAGGCCCGCGTACTGCACACACACACACAAAAAAAGAACAATAAGCAAGATGAGAGGCACTGAAGTGAACCCAGTACTTATGCCTGGAAAGATACACATCAACGATGTGAATCTATTATAGTTTTCTTACGCCTGAATCAGGGAGCTGTAGATGATCTTTAACAATATATCAACATAATATAGATGTTCAGAGTATAAATTAGAGCTTGCAAGGGAAATGTGTTTGATTAGTCCTGGTGGGTCAGCCTAAATCCCATCAGGAGTCAGATATTACACAATAACTTAACAGCAGAAGTTTAATGCAAAGAATTACTAAGCTATGATAGGAAAATAAGTATGAAAATATAAAGAGAACTCTAAAGGGTATCCTTGGGCTGAAAGAGAGGACCCAAGGAAGGCCAACTTTAGAAGGAGGCCCCCTTCCCATGGCTGGAGGTCAGATCTTGTTGAAGAAAGTGTGGTTGCAGCTCACAATGACACAGAAGTTCTCTGGACCAGAGCTGGTCCTCCGTGGCCCAGAACTCGGAAACAACCCTCCGAATACAGGTAAGCTAAGACCGGTAGGGAGGTGTGCAAAGGGCATTGGGGTACTGCTGGGGGCACGAGGCCTGGAACAGGCAGTATCCATGTCAAGGGGGCTTTGGCAAGGTGGTCACCAGGCCCAGGCCAGGGACGTGAGGTCCTCGAGGGACCGTGCACGCTGGACACGCAGCTGATGCAGAGCTCCACCAGACGTTCCCACACACCTGCACCGTGATTGAACCATGCAGCTGGAGCAAGACAAAGCCAAATGCAGCACCTGGAGCCGGGAAGAGACGCCCCTGACTTCTGCACTGTTCCTTCAGCTTCCTTGGCTGGCAGCTGACAAAGCCTAACACTGTGCTCACTGTAAAAGAGAAATGAAGAGTCCGGTGCAGTATCACGGAGCAGGTACTGAAGGGTGAATTTGGAACTGAAAATCAGTAAGTTGTTAATTGGCATGTCTGGGTACAAAATAAAACTGTAGATTCTCAACTAAATTGAAACCTCCATTATCCAGAACATCAATGCCTATTCTTGATGAAGTGGAAAGTAGAACAAAAAATTCTTCTAACTTCTCTCTTTAATTGTCAAAATTCTCTGATAATTCATGTACCTTCAATATGCAAAGTAAACATAATGTAGCCCTGATTGTTTTTTTTCAAGAGCTACCATCTAAACATACCGTATAATTGAACAGTTCTGAATATTTCAGAGATTTAGTTGGATATATCCTGAGATATAACCAAAAGGTTCTTTAATGAGTTTATTTTATTGTACTAATGCTTTCCTATGGTTAAAATGAGTAAGACATTCTTAAATGAAAGTTCGTGTTAGTTAATTGGAATTTCAGTTAATAGAAGTTTTTCTGTATAAACCTAAACCCCTATCAAATAGAAAAAATGGATTATTTTCATATTAGTAATAGAAAGCAAAGAGATTAATAATTTCCCCTTCACAATAAACCATGAAAGATCAAGTCCAGTGGATCTATAATAATAACTTATATTTGTTGTATAGTCGTTGTAACTTGTGTGGCATATTATCTCATCTCTCACACTAGGGTACACTAATACACTGTAAGTTTGTAATAAATGGAGAGTCAAGTATTTTTAACCCACGTATTAGAGACGAGAAAATAAAAACTCAGAGAAATGATTTTCTAACAACATAGTTATTAACTGGCAAATCTGAGACTTAGACTTTTTAAAAGATCAGAGAGAAAATTTAGTATTTCATTCACATTCCCTTAGAGTTCCTCTTATTAATAAGGGAGAATTCCCATATATTCAGTTAGTAAAGGACAGTTTTAGGAATTACTTAATTTTGATAGAATGTGTAAAACTTAAAGCTGTATCTCTCTGACTCGTACGGTTGCCTGCCACAGAGATGTCAATATTTGGGAGGTTTGCAAATGGACCATCTGTTCTTCAAGGGTATTTGTGATGCAGTAGCCCCCTCTGCAATGCACCAGTTGCTGTTCTTCGTGTTGCTTCATTTCAAAGAAGCATAGGAATAATGAGAGTAAGTTATGTTAGTTTGAAGTGGAGATAATACCCAATGTGATATCAAACAAATTAGAAAGCCGTAGGAAATGCAATTTCCATTACTTCCACACTCAGAGGTCAATAGTAACCTATTTATAACATGTTGGAAAACAGGTCAGGGTGGTTGACACCCAGTTCATTGTTACCTTTGCAGTGTGATGAAGTTAGTTCCAGGCCCTGAGTGAACAGTGGAAGGTGGAAAAGGTGAGAAACTGCATATACATCCAATTATGCTGACAAGGTTGCCTAAGATTCTTTTTTTGCTCATTTGAAATAAAATCTCTCTGCTGTTTGGTAATGGCAGGCACCACTGCTAAGTCCACTGAAGCATAGCTGGAAAACCCAGCTGCCCTCACATCTGTTTTACATGACCTTTCAATCATCAGCAAATAATTCTGCCACTAGGAATGGAAGTCTGGGTAGGATATGGCTATGTGACTTGCTAAGCTGTCACTATGGAAAACATATTGAAACAAAATTCACGCATGCCATGTGCTGTGCCCAGAAATTAGAGACTTGTCTTGGTGGTGGTAAGGTTTTGACCTATCAAGAGTGCTCACACCTGCTTCTTACGTTCAAGTTGTTAATCCTTTGTTCACAAAATGAGACATATTATGAAATATGTGAACGGACTTCTCTGGCTTAAGTCTTAAGTTTTTAGGCTCTTAAACTGGTTCAAACTAAAATAACGTTGATGAAATCGTGTCTTTTAGACTTCTAATGATTACATTTATTATATGCAGAATTTTGTGTGATTTGACTTTACTCTCAGCTTCTTTGAGAGCCCTGGCTGGGTTACAGTGTTTGCTTGAGTTCCAGGTTGTGGCAAAATGTTCTGAAAATAAAAAAAGAGGGAAAAAATTACTGTAGAATCTCTTGAAATGATTGTAATGAAGTTCACGCCTACGCTAATAAATTTCACTCTCACACCAATCTGATGGGGAACCAATGGAATAGTTTCAAGAACACAGTTCAGTTTATCTCAAGACCCACTTTAGCTGTTGTCAAAGTAGAGCGGTTATACCGAATGCAGTAGTTGTATGTAAATATTTGAGTCAAGCGTTTAAAGAGAGGGAACTTTGTTTAGGAGGAAAACAGGCCCTGGCATTTGATAAGCCTCTCTGAGTTGAAGCTTGATTACACCCAGGTTGAACTTATTTATAGGGTTGCCACAGGCAGGCTAATAATTTGGATCACCCCCAAATCAACGGTGTTGCTTTTTTTACATTTTTATTCAACATGTATGTAAAGGGAAGGCTGAGCACTTTCTTGCAGGGAAAGGGGTAGGTGGAGGATCCCTGGAAGCAGAGATCAACTTCCTAGCATGCTCTGATCCACCTGGCTCTGCCCCGTACTTGTCCATCCCCTCAGCCAAGAAGCCCTCGGCCAGGATCAGCTGGTGTTGCTCCAAAGTCTCCCTTAGGACTCTCAATCCCTGACTCTGTGCTGCTTGTTAAAGTATCCCCTTCAACCCCATGAAGTTCTCTCCCCAAGAATCACCCTAATGAATTACAATTTTCTCCATGAGTTGTTTAGTGTTTCCAGAGATGTTTAGAGCTTCTCATGCATGGGCACCCTGGGCAATTGGGTGTTCCCTCCCTGAGGAAACTTCTGACCTTGGAAAAGCTACAGAATTTGGTTGAGTCTGTGCTTTTTTTTTTTTTTTTTTTTTTTTAACTAGTGTGTCCCTTCACCATCTTGGAGGATAGTTCTCCAATATCTTAGTGAGTTGTCGAGACACAAATAAGACAGTACATGTGAACATACCAGAGCTGTAATCTATTCAGCCTTTTTTCTAGGAGACAATAAGAGATATTACTCTAAAAACAGGTTCAAATCGTTAGTCCTTTGTTCAGAAAATGAGGCATATCATGTAATATCTGAATGGACCGCTATAGCTTAAATCTTAAATGTTCCCAAATAAATTTGGGAATTACCATCAACTATCTCAGAGATTCACAGTGCACGTTTAAACGGAGTAATTTTACCGTGAAAAAGAAAAATAACAGTTTTAACTATGCATTTCTTAAATATATTTTAAAAACATCTATGTACTCTACATAATACAATTTGGGAAATACTAGCTCATCTTTTTTCTTTCAGCGTGAATACCCTTAGTCGTGCCTGCCTTCACGTTTTAAACCAGTGGTTCTCAAACTTTGGTGTGTGTCAGAATCTTCTGGAGGGCTTGACAAAACTAGATTTTTTGAGCCTCACCCCCAGTTTCTGATTTAGTAGGTCTGGAGCAGGTGAAAATCTGCATTTCTACCAAGTTCCCAGGTGAGGCTGATACTGATGGTCTGAAGACCACTCTTCGGGAAGCATCTGTTATAGATCTAGACCCTTGCTTCTCACTTTAATATGCAAATAACCTGAGGATCTTGTTAAAAGGCGTTCTTGGGCCCACCCTCAGAGGCACTGATTGGGTAGGATTGGGATGGGGGGGGGGGTCAATAAATTTGCATTTCTGACCTGCCCTGCTTGATGCTGCTGGTCCACTGATCACACGCGGAGGAGGGATTCTCTCGCTTCAACGTCCTGAAACAAAATGGTGAGGGGCTTTCAGAGAAACCAACGTTTTCTCTCTTCCTCTTGTGTCTAAAAGACTCATGCTTTGATTTCTGAAAATTTAGATACGTAGGAAAACACGATCTACTCTGGGAATTCTGCAAGTTTCTTTCACCCTTTTTTTCTTTCCAGGGTTTCCATGGCACTCGTGGAAAGCGGAGCAGATAACAACAGATCCCATACAGACCTGCCCGTTGGCTGAGCTTGAACACTGAATGCCCCAGTGAACGTGCAGCCCTGCCAGTAAGTGAGGAGTTAAATTAAATCTCAAGTGGTAGGGGTTTTCCTCCTCACTCCATAATAGGAGTGTTAATTTCCCTAACCTTTAAAGATAAAGTTCACGGGAGGTGGGGAGCGGGTGCGGCAGTAAATTATAGAAGAGCATACACTGAGCCGGGAGTAATGGATTTGGGTGTTTGGTCCGGTTGATCGCGAATTACTTCTTTGATCTCGGAAATGGCCTGGGTCCAATCCTGACCAGACCGTCCTCCTCTATAAAAATTAACTACATCAGTGGAGTCTTAGTAACTCTTTCAAAACATCTTCAGAAGCTAACACATAGAACATCCCAGAGGTAAGCATTTGGCGCGTTAATTTCCTAGATTATTTTTTTTTTAAGCGAAAGATACTTCTGATTTGCAAAACCACCAAAGAAACTCTGGGCTTCTCAGGTTCTTAGGAACAAGGTTTGGAAATCGCCTAACGGAAAGGCCGCCTAAATCGCCTCCAGTGCGGGCATGCAACCACCTTTGGGGATGATGGATTTGTTCTGCTTGCTACACGTGCATTCACATGCTCGGCAATGACTTTGACTTCTAAAGAATAGTTCTTTGGTTTTGTTTTTAATCATAATCCATGTCTTCAATGCTTCCCCACCCACCCCACCCCACCCCGGAAACTAACAAGCAGCGTTATTTGTTGTTGTTTTTTTCTTTTCAAACTATTGAAAACCACTTGGTCTGGGAGGGGGAGGGAAGAGGAAAGGTTGTCTGCAGCCACTCGGGGAGGTCTGGGAGTTGCTCTGTTTTCTTAAATGCGCTGTGCAAATGAACTGAAGGTTTAACACTTAGGTGCTGTTTGAAGATATAATACAACAGAGCCCAGAGGAGGGAGTCCGGGCTCGCCATTGCCGGCCTTGCCCAAGGTCTCTCGGGACAGCCGCTCTTGAGAGCTGCAAAGCTGCAATTTGTTGCCGTGGCTTAAACCTAAACAAACCCCTGCCTGTTCAGGTGTAGATTATGTTCTTCGAGGACAGCGCTGCTCACTCACTCCGCATCCATCTGTGGCTCATAGGGGTTTCAATCATTCCTCTACCCTCTCCCATTCTAAAGCTGTGGTTTGTTATAAGATACAGTGCCTTGTCACTTAGCAGCAGACGCCACCATGTTGGAATCGGCCTGTTTCTCCAGCTTTTCCCCAGCTATACTGGAACCTCTGTCCTGAGGGACCTTGCTGTGAGACCACCTTGCAGGCGTTAATACTTTTCCCACTAAACCCTCTTGGCCAGAGGCCAAGGTGAATGCTGTTCTCAACGGAGCAATGGAGATTCCAAGATACGTTTAGGTTAGTCTGGAGGCAAGACAGCACGATATTTCTCCACTGTTCCATCAGGGTCATCCTCTTTTTTTTTTTTTTTTTAATTAATTTTTTTTTTTTTTTTTGTGGTACGCGGGCCTCTCACTGCTGTGGCCTCTCCCGTTGCGGAGCACAGGCTCCGGACGCGCAGGCTCAGCGGCCGTGGCTCACGGGCCCAGCCGCTCCGCGGCATGTGGGATCCTCCCGGACGGGGGCGCGAACCCGCGTCCCTTGCATCGGCAGGCGGACTCTCAACCACTGCGCCCCCAGGGAAGCCCAGGGTCATCCTCTATTTAATTTCCCGTTTCTCTCTCTGTATGTGTCTTTCTCTCTCTGCCCACCCTCTGGGAAATGACTCGCCTCTTGGTTTATTCCAGTACAATGACATTTGGCCTGATTTTTTGATTTCCCTCCATCTCAGAGGGACTTGGAAGCAATTTTAAGAACATGGTCTCCTAGGAAATAGCAAAATAACATTACTTCAAATGCTATGCAGCGTAGTAGGGAGCAAGAAGGTACACCTGTCAGTATAGAGCATAATAGAAAGTGAAAATTATAAAACTTACAGAAAGCACAGGTAATGTTAATTAGCATAGCCCCTTACATGTGTGCATAATTTTCCTGTATTGGTAACAACGGTGGTATTACATTATTCTTTTCCTGGCAATTAAGAGAAAGGTGCTATGTGGTCTGTATATTCAGATTTAAAAGATGCAAATAAGTGTCATGAGGAAGCCTCTTGGCTCTGGATTCTTAAAGGAATTTGTGTTTGATCCTTGGGCCATTTTGTTACCCAAGGTCTCTTGGACATGTTTTCAATCTCGGAATGGGTAGGAAAAACCACCATGTGTATAAAGTCATGTTTATATCAGCTCTAAGAGCAAAATATTAAATCTCATCCCAGAAAATACTTCTGCAAAGGAGTTGAAAAAATACGGTCCACATACGTTGGTGCCTCATCCATCCTTTCACACATTCGTTTATGGAACAAACGTGTTGGAGTGCCTAGCACTTACCATGCACCATCTTAGTCACTTGAGATTTAGCACAAGTGCCTTCCCTCCAAAAGCTTACATTCAGTCAGGAGGGGCACAAGGAACAAGGTAGCAATTGAATCTATAGAATATCAGCTAGTAAATGAAGCAACATAAAGAAGGGTGAGGGAAATGCAGGGTAGGTGTTGGTGAACCAGGCAGGGAGGGAGGGAGGGAAGCCACATGGATATTTGGAAGAAGGTTGTTCCAGGCAAAGGAAAAATCTTGGCACATTCAGAGAACAGCAAAGAGCCAATGTGGCTGGAGCGAGTGGGGGAGAGAGAGAGGGGGGTCTGGGGAGGGAGAGGAGGGGATTGGGAAGGCTCCAGAAGGGGGGGGGGGGACTTGGGCTTTTACTTTAATGGAAAATGGTTAACGAGTCCTTTAGGAAGGCATGTTGCTCTCCTCTCCTTCTCTGTCTCCACATCCCCCCTTGTGAGGTGGGTCTTTGGCAACTGGAGCACCACATTCCAGTGTCTAAGTGAATGAAGGCCTGAGTGTGTCTGTAGTGTTACTAACCACCTTTGACTTTTACTGTGATTTGCTCACAGGGCAGGGCTTCCTGAACACTCTATTTTTGGCTTGTAAGAGAAATTATGTAGTTCTCATCTTGATGAAATTTCACAAGTCTGGGCTTCCTCTAATTTCCGTAATACAAAATTTAGTAGTCTCCAGTTTTCCTTCCTTGCTGTTTCTGCGCCTGGAGGAAGCTCGTTCTCGCAGGGCTGCCACACCATGACATGAGCCTTCCATAACTCCCCGCTCAAATAGGCTCTTAGGCACAGAGAAGGGGCTTCCCCTAGAATTCCTCAGGGCCAGGATGAGCGGGAAGTAGATGAAAGGACCAGCTGTTACGTTGCTGAAGGCCCAAGAGGTTAAGTGGCTGTACCTGCATCCACAGCTGAAGGAAATAATCTCTGCCTTCTTCCCATAACCCCTCAAAAGAGGTGTTGGGGAACTTCACTTGCACTTAAAAGTAGGAGACTCCTGTGTTTTTGTTTTTCATTGATTATCTCTCTTAAAGGGTTGCTAATCACCGTTCTAGAAACCTGCAAAGCTTTGGGGAAATCACATCGGAATCTCCACCCCAAACATAACTATCAGCAGCAGTTTAAAGGTAAAAGGGAGTCCCCCAAACAAATCATGAGTGTGTGCATGTTAAGAATATGAGGATTTAAACTCGGTCTTGGTGTCGGACTTGGTCGGTGGTGGAGGCTACGAGCTGGTGGTGCGGCTTGTTTAGCAGTGTCGAGAAAAATGCTTCCTTGGCTGCCCAACTCCTCCTGCCCTTGGCTCCGGCCCCTCGAGTTTCTGTCCAGCTGGACAGCATTTACCTTGTTCTTCAAGCTGCTTTCTGGCCAGGCAATAAAGTTTTCAAATCTCTACAGATGGTTCCCTCTAAACACATAGAGCAATGTTCTGTACTCAGGACAATATTTGTTCCTTCTGGAATCCGGGTACGTTGTGTGTGTGTGCCAATTTGTATGGCTCATTTTATGAGCTTCAGAAGGTTATGAACCGTTGACAGTTGATCACTTAGCCCAGGTAGGAAAGGCTCACTGGTGTTGCATTCTCCATTACCACCCTCCTTGACCAATCAGTTCTCAGAATGGTTCCAGCAAACACTTTTCTCTAATTCTGTTTCCAGATCACCACCTCTGTGTGACATCATGGGAACTTAGTGCAAATAAATCTCCAGAGAAACCTGTGCTGGACAGATATTGAAATGGATTGCTGCAGGAGAGCATTACTTATCTCCTTAGAGAGCAGGGTTTATCACTAAAGCAAGGCTTTGACAAAAAACACTCCTGGGGCTTCCACCGTACGTTGGTGTAGCCAAAGCATTTCACCATCTAGTCTGGACATAGCCCAGAGCAAAATTAGAGCAGAATCTTATTAGTAGCTCAGAACTAGGACCATGTTTTGGGGGACAAGAGGAAGCAGCTGTGACAATACATTCTAGTTATTATTGGTGTTTTTTTTTTTTAAGAAGATGTTGGGGGTAGGAGTTTATTAATTTATTTTAGCTGTGTTGGGTCTTCGTTTCTGTGCGAGGGCTTTGTCTGGTTGCGGTGAGCGGGGGCCACTCTTCATCAAGGTGCGCGGGCCTCTCACTATCGCGGCCTCTCTTGTTGCGGAGCACAGGCTCCGGACGCGCAGGCTCGGTAGTTGTGGCACACGGGCCTAGTTGCTCCGGGGCATGTGGGATCCTCCCAGACCAGGGCTCGAACCCGTGTCCCCTACATTAGCAGGCAGATTCTCGACCACCGTGCCACCAGGGAAGCCTTATTATTGGCGTTTAAGCAGCAGAGTAGAACAGGTTCCTAGTTGTGGCTATTGAAATTTGGTCCTTGTCGGTATCAAAAAAGCACCTGTTAAAAAAGATACCTCTTGGGACTTCCCTGGTGGTCCAGTGGGTAAGACTCTGCACTCCCAATGCAGGAGGCCCGGCTTCGATCCCTGGTCGGGGAACTAGATCCCACATGCATGCCACAACTGAGAGTTCGCATGCCGCAATAAGAAGCCCGCATGCCACAACAAAGGTCCTGTGTGCCGCAAATAAGACCCAGCGCAGCCAAAATAAATAAATAAATAAATATTTTTTTCTAAAAAAAATGATACCTCTCTTCCAAATCTCTGAGTTATGCAGAGTGGAAGTTTTGTGTCACCGCAGGGGGAATGTATGGCTTTATGTACAGGATGATGCTTAAGACTAATCAGAATTTGGAAACTATAAATTTCTGAGCATGTTCTCTTTTCAAATAATTTAAATCTTTCTGAGGTTATAATTTGAAAGTGAGAATTATTTTCAACACCTTCTCTTAAATCCAGAATGAGACGGAGGAACGACAGACCGAAAGAAAATATTTGATTGCAAAAAACAAATGTTTATGGAGAGGATGAGGCCGATAAGTCACTCCAGATTTAGCTGGTCGGAAAGGGCGGCACAGGGGAGTGGTATAGACGGTCAGACCTTAACGTTTGTACAGAATCCAGGAGGATGGCATACGGAGAATAGGCCCAAGTAGAGGCCCAAGATGTGTCCAAAGATACTTCCAGTCTGGAAGGAATAGGGAAAGGGGGGCGGGGGGCGGTCATTTAACAGCCCAGAAGGGAAGAATTAGTGACTTTATTTTAAAGCTAGGGAAACTGAGGTTCAAAATAGTTAAGTATTTTTCACAAGGTAGCAAAGGACAGAATCAGACCTTGTATTGTTCTAAGCCCTCGTCTATAAGTCAGAAGTGTTGGACTCACTTGCTGGTTTCAAGACATAATGAAGAGAATATTTGGGGCACCAGTAGAAGTCAGGGCTACATGAAAGAGTCTTGACAGTGAGAATTTTTATCCTTTATGTCAGAAATTGGAAACAAGCAGCCTACCTGCCAGGTGCAATCTCTATATGGCCATTAGGTTAAAAAAAATTTTTTAACATAGTTGGCAACTGTTAAAACTCTAAAGATTATATACCCAAAAGTCAGAATTCTGTCTTGGCGCTATGAAGATGTGGCAGCTTTCAGCCTTCCTGGTGGGAAGGTGCTGGAACCAAGTGGCTGCTGTCACTTCTTTCTCAGTTTTGCTCCTGTGGTCCTGCAGGCTCTTCACTCATCTTCGTGATCTGCCTGGTCCGCAAACACTCGAGTGCCAGGCCTCTGATTTACTAAAGAAGAGCTAGGGAGGGGTCTCAGTGGGAGAGGAGCATGATGAAAGAGTTTTAAGAAGCAAGAAAAAGGACAAAGGGATTCATGAAAATAGATCTTTAAACTTGGTGCATATGGCCCTTTATGCAACTGCTATTAATCCTTAATATTCACCAACCTCCATTCAAATCTCCCCACTAAACAAGCTATTCTGGGGAGCAGAGAATTATTTGTTAGTGTTGGGAGGTACGTTAGCAACTGAGTCCAACCCTTGTTTTACAGTTGAGGACAGAAAGGTCTGTCTAGGAAAAGCCATTTTACCCAAGGTTGCGTGGCATGAGAGCTGTTCTCTGTTGAATATGTGTGAGAAAGTCCATTTATTCAAAATTATAGAAAATGATGCAAAGTACCAGGTTTTGAGCAAAGGTCTTATTGGAACTATACATTTCATAAGGAGTCAGATATTTTTCTTTATCTTTGCATATATGTTTCTTTATAACCCATGTATGAATGCATATATGTTTCTCTAGAACTCTTCTCAGTGGATTTCATGGTGGGCCGTGGCTCTCTATACAAACCTGTTTGCCCTGAGGCTGTGAGAACATGGAGAAGGTCTAGGCACCCTTCCCCCAACCCCAGTTCTTTGACAGAGAATAAGTCGGCCTTGTCTGTGTCAGAGCAAACCAGTGGCCGGGAAAATAGAAAATACAGTCAGTCTTTGGCTGTGATGCCTTTGGATTTTCTGTAGCATTCACGTTTCCAAAAAACCAAAAGTCAGAGGTTGCCGATTTTTATACTTGTCACAGATTGACAGCTATCATTTGCTTATGGAAATCATTACATAAAAGAACATTTTAACATCAAAGAAGTTGAAAGGACACAAGCTCAGAATAACCGGCAACTTTTCCTAAGTAAAGCTTGTTGACAATCTAGCCCTGACATATATAAATTTATTTTATTTATTTACTTTTGGCTGTGTTGGGTCTTCGTTGCTGCACGCGGGCTTTCTCTAGCTGCGGCGAGCGGGGACTGCTCTTCATTGTGGTGGCTTCTCTCGCTGCGGAGTGCGAGCTCTAGGTGCGTAGGCTTCAGTAGTTGCAGCGCATGGGCTCAGTATCTGTGGCTCGTGGGCTCAGTAGTTGTGGCTCTTGGGCTCTAGAGCACGGGCTCAGTAGTTGTGGAGCACAGGCTTAGTTGCTCCGCGGCATGTGGGGTCTTCCCAGACCATGGATCGAACCCATGTCCTCTGCATTGACAGGCAGATTCTTAACCACTGTGCCACCAGGGAAGTCCCTAGTCCTGACATATACATGTAAAAACAAATGCATATATGTAAGTGTTAACGTATATAAATTTGTCTGATCTTGATCTGAATGAGTGAACATTTTAACATCGTCTGGTATTTGGGAACATTTGATCTAAACAGCACCCAAATACAAACTGAAATATTTTTATTGCCACCGTGACTGAATTTTGATTAGTACGTTGTTTTCATGTTAAGCCATCTGGCAAGTTTTGTTTTAATCTGAAAGAGCCCACAAAAGCCATGCTCATAGCATATTTCTCTGCCTGTAGAAATTGACACATATTTGTAGTCTGAGCTGGGTGCCACTTCTGAGTATACTTCAAAACCTTGCGGAAAAGGAGCCGTCTGCCCCGTGTTCTCGAATTCACAGTTCTGTCTGGTTGTAGTTTGATTCCTTTTAATATAAGCTGTGCTGTTGAGGTGACTTTTGCCTGCTGGTGGTCGTGGGTAAAAGGCAATTATGAGGTCTGACATTATTCTTGGAATGATTTTAAGCAAAATATCATAGTTCATCAAAACCTGTCTGCAAAACGCCAAGTTAATAGTCATTTATGTACAGAAGGAAAAAATTACGGCTGCCGGACCACCTTCACGTGGGAGGTTTGGCTGTAAATTTTAAATATCCATTGTGAGAATTATATTATGTGTAAGGAAGTGGGCGTCCTGCAGTTTTACAAGTAGGCCTAGAAGGGCATAAGGCACAAGAAATGTAAGCAGAACAGGCAAATAAGAAGGCATCTCTGGAACTTCTGGCACCTCCTACAAGGCTTTTGGGAAAGGGCACTTTTCCTAAGGCTTTTTTTAAACACAAAATGGTGGCGTGGGTTCCTGACTGCTTTAAACACTTAAAATTGCTACCAGTTTTGAACGCTTCTATGTGCCAAGTTTCTCATGTGGATCATCTAACATAAGCTTTGGAAGAGCCCCATGAGCTGTAGATACTGAAGAAGCTGAGGTTTACTAAGAATGGTAACTTGGCACAAGTTCTCAACCTGGTAGGCTAGCCTGTATCTGGCCATTGTATCAGATCAAAAGGCAGCATCTAAGGGTAGATGAATTATAGAAAGATACTCCACTGAGCAGTGGAGTTATGAAAAGGTGCCTGTCCTACGTCTGTAGAGCCCCCCAACAGGGATTCAGCTAAGACATCTTGGAGTGCGGCCATCTTTTTTGTAACAAAGAGATACTACTTCCTCACAGCAGACACAGCCCTGCACCAGGGCATAAGCCTTGGGGAGCGGTTCGCAGTTTTACCTCCAGTTGTGGCCTAGCTTCCCCTGCAGCTTTGACGCCTTACATCGGTTGTCCTAGGCAGACCACGTGCAAGTAGAGGGCCTGGGACTCAGACCTCGGCAGCATGACTCTGGAGGTGCATATGCTGAGACGCAGTTTTCCCTTTCTCGTCTTTCATCCAAGCTCAGCCCCATGGGCAGATACCTTTCTCCTCCACGCAGAGGGTCCCAGCATTGTTCTCCTTTCTCCCCATCTCCATTCCGTTTAGCTAAGCCATGCATGCGTGTACACCCCCAGCGAATGAGGCATGAGCCCTGCCCTCAAAGAATTCATGTTCAAGAGGCATCATAATTTCACAAGTAATAGGAAGTTGATGCACCTGGTGGTAGGTGCAGGTAGAGGGAACCTAAAAGGAGCCATAAGCACACAGGGTAGGGCATCTGACCCTGACTCGGCATCGGAGAAGACTTCTGGGGGCAGCCGTGGCTAAGCTGGTAACTTGGGAAGAAGAACAGGAATCAGCCAAGGCAAGGGTATGGGTGGCGGTGTGTGATAGAGGCACACGAGATGGGCTGTGAAAGGAAGCAAGGCACAGCTCTCGGAGGACGTCGTGGGCCATGTCAAGGAGTGCGCACCTTATTCCAGGGCTAAGGGAAACCTTTGAATTCTTTCAAGCAGAAACATGTCTCCTAAAATGATAATCCTGTGTGTTCACGTAGTCATGTTTTCAAATGACTTTACAGCTTTGCTTTTACTTCATAATCACGTTATATAATAAGATCTCATCTAGTCGTTAATAATTTCAAACCATTTTCAAAACCACTTTCTAATCTTCCCCCAAAGGTTAACCGACTTACTCTGGGTCTCCAGACTAGATTTGGCCCATCCCTGTCCTTCTCCGTCACAGCATTTAGCGTGATTCCATTGACGTACTTATTTCTGCGATGCTTTATTTGCCCAATCTGAATACAAGGTCTCTGTGGACAGGCACCTTGTCTATCTTGTTCACCCACATAATATATTCCACAAATACTTAACGAATTAATATCCCATGGCAGGTGGTCATGCTGCTTCCGGGTATCTAGTGGCTCCCCCGCATCTTCAGTCCTTGGGAGAAGGTGCCTGAGACAGGCATTGTGAAGTCCCGTCATTGGGAGTTTAGAACAGACTCTCAGGCTGAGCAGTTAAAACTGTACCAAACAGTTTTAACTGTTGACATTACGTTGTCATTGTAGTTCCTTTTAGGAAGTCTCTGTCCATTCACGGCCTCATTAAGAATAAAGTAGAAGTTACTGGAGCTACTCACCAGCCACTGAAAACTAAGGCTTCGGCTGCTTTGGCAGAGATGCCAGCATCATCCTAAGTTGGGGAGGACCCTAGACCCGAGGTCTTCACAACCCATAACATCTTAATGTCTTTTGACATCTCACGTGTTGGGTTTCAAGCCAGATTACACATTGAACGTTATCAATTCAACAAACGTTTGTTAAGTATGTGTGTTTCTAGACGTTGTGACTCAGGTTCTGAATTAATCAAGAGCAGATAGTCATTCTCTTTAGCCAATGGATTAGTTTCCTTTTTCTGCTATAATAAATTGTCACAAAATTAGTGGTTTAAAACAGTACGACTTTATTAGCTGACATTTCTGAAGGTCATAAGTTGTTATATTATGATATATAATAAGAAATATATATTTGTTCTTTGTCGCCATTCCTGGCACATACCTCCTAAAACCCTTAATTTCCTAAGTGAGGAGAGCAGTAACGATGGCTTTTGTTATGTTAATGAGGTGAATTTTAGAAAGCACTTAAGGGGGAGGGGCTGATTGACAGGGGAACCAACCACGTGATTGGAGGGTAGAAACTTTCAGTTCCACCCCCCTTCACCCTAACCTCTGATGGGGGGAGACGAGCTGGAGATTGAATTCAATCACTAATGGCCAATGAATTCAATCAGTAATGGCCAAAGATTTAATCAATCATGCCTCTGTCATGGAACCTCCATAAAACCCCCAAAGGATAGGGTTCTGGGAGCTTCTGGTTTGGTGAACATGTAAAGATTTGGGGAGACTGTTGTGCCCAGAGAAGGCATGGAAGCTCCACGCCCTTCCCTCCATACTTTTACTACACATCTCTTCTATCTGGCTATTCCTGAGGTATATCCTCCTCTAATAAACCTGTAATCTAGTAAGTAAACCGTTTCTCTTAGTTCTGTGAGCCACTCTAGCAAGTTAATTGAACGCAAGGAGGGGATTGTTGGAACCTCTGATCTGTAGCTGGTCACTCAGAAGCACAGATGACAACCTAGACTTGTTCAACATCTAAAGTAGGGGCAGGGGTGCAGTCTTTTAGAACTGAGCGCTTAACCTCTAGAATCCAATGCTATCTTTAGGTAGTGTTGGAGTCGAGTTGAATTGTAGGATACCCAGCTGGTGTTGGAGAATTGCTTGATGCCATGGGGGAAAAAAATACACAGGCATCAGAATTGATATTGGTATGACAGTTGAAGTCCAAAATGATCTTAGAGGGCCAAAAGCAAGGGTTTGGGAGGGCTGTGTTACACTTCTGGAGGGTCTAGGGAGGAGCACATTTCTTGTGTTTTGCAGCTTCTGGAGGCTGCCTGTATTCCTTGGCTCTCGGCCCCTTCCAACAATTGCATCACTGATCTCTGCTTCCAGGACACATCTTCTGACTCTCACACTTCAGCCTCCCTCTTTCATGCATAAGAACCCGTGTGATTCCATCAAGCCCACCTTCATAATCCAGGCTAATCTCTCCATTTCAAAATCCTTAATTTAATTACATTTTCAACTTTCCTTTTGCCATGTAGACCCCATGTTCCTATGTTCTGAGGATGAGGATGTGAACATTTTTGGATGACTATTATCTGCCTACCTCAGCTGCTGTATGGTGCATACAACCCAACTGGTATAGAAAAAAATGGTGTGAGTCAAACTAGACCTAATTCCAGTTCACTTCTACCACTTACTAGAAATACAATCTTAGGAAAGTTACTTAATTTGTCTAAGCCTCAGTTTCCTCATCTGTCAAGTGGGAAAGATATTATCTCACCTTGGAGTCATGAAGTTTATTGACAATAGTACAGGTCACTGCCCGCACCTAGTAAATGCTTTAAAGTGTTAGATATAATCCTTGTTAACTTGTTTTCCCTGAGCAGGCATCCCTGAGAGCACATGAGTCTCTTTGACTTGGGGAGATTTTCAGAGGTTTACCATCGTATGTCACTATTTTCTTAAAGATTTTTGTCAACTTGAAATGTTACAGTTTTCATAAACAGAAGTTATAAAATACTCAATAGTAAGTTCAGAAATAGTCGCTGAGAGCAGTACAAATTCTGAAAAACAGCTTTCAATTCCAACAAGAATTTAAGGGCTGGGTATGCCCTCAGAAATATTTTAGAAGTACATCATTCCAATTTCAATGGGTTCAAGTATCCCATCAGCCTTGGATGTTGTGGTCTGTATCAGAATCTGCTTTCCTCTCTCTTTGAGCCTTGACAGAAATTGCTTCTGGACTCTTACTAGAAATCATCATGACATATTTAGGGCTAGCCTTGTAAATTAGACTGTGCAAACTCTACTCACTTCTATTTCTAAATTCCCATAGAATAAGACTCATTTCCTGCTGCTTCTTGACCAACTGACTTTTGGATAATCAATTTCCTATAAATTCAAAATGAGATGCCAATTTGCCATAAAAATTTTAAAAAGATCCTGAACAGCCACCTGCACTTGCCTTGAGGCAAGGTTCTATTGCATCCTTTCATTTCCTTCTCCTCATTGAAGAACAGGTCTGCCTGCTGCAGTGAGTGCTCTGTTCTCTGCTGACAGAGAACAAAAAGCTGAGGTCTATGAGCATGTTTTGAAAACTTGAAGAGAAAAACAATTTGAGAATGATAAATGCACCCCCCTCCAGCGCACATGTTCACACATACATAACCATACACAACACACACATATATGCTCAGGAATTTATGAAGAAGAATCCCTTGAACCCCAGTGCAGAAGTGAATTGCCAGAATAAAAGAAATGATGCCTTTGAGGCCATTCCTTGAAGCTCTGAGCTTTGGACAAGGACAATTCTTGGCTTTCACACCTTTACCTTAGAGTTAGTAATCAAAAGTACGCTTATGGAGTTAATAAAGTTGTTTCTAAAAAACGTGCCAGAAATTCTGCATCCAAAGGTTGCCGGTCATCTATTCATTCATTGCACTTAAAGGTATCGAGTGCAATAGATATTGTTAAATGACCAGAGTTTTCACCCATGAGAAGTGAATGTTAAACCCCATGATCACGCAGTAAAGGTAGATTATTGCTTTTACAGAATAGATCATTCCTGAGATATTATGTGAGTTAGATTTTTTACAATTAAGTTGTTATTAATGCCCTAAAGGATTGAATTATTTTAAGCCTCCTTGCAGTAAATCTTTTTGTATAACCAATATGTTTTAAAACAGTAATTGACACAAGGATAGACAAACAGATCAATAGGAACAAACAGAAGATCCAGATTCAAATCCACGAACATGAAAATTGGATCCATATCGGGCAGCTTTGCAGATCAGCCAGAGAAAATCATCTTTTCAATAAATGATGCTGCTATTATTAGTTGGCCATGTACAGAGAAAATTGGATTTATACTTTATATATAACACAGAAATTTGTTTCAAGTGTATAAAGATCTAAATGTGAAAAGTGGACTTTCAAAAGGGCTAGAATAAAATATAGACAAAAATTTTTTACTCGTAGGTAGCGTAAGAGTTTTAAAATACCACATGTAAATACACACAAAGGAAAATACTGATAAATTCTTTTTCATTAAAATACAAAACCTAGATTTGTCGAAGACCATTTTTAAAAAATGAGAAGATAAGCCACAGTCTTAGAAAATATTTGCAAAGCATAAATCAACAAATCAATTAGAAACAGTGTATTTTATAGGCAGTAGGTATGTAATAGAAAAGAAATGCATATAATACTATAAAAATATAAATTTAGGGGCTAAATATTTTTAAAGGAGGTTATAAATGTTAAAGTTCTCTATAAATTCATTATATATGAACTAAGTGAAAATTAAAGTCTGTGATATGTTCCATTGCACATGAAACATGAATATTGTTGAACTGTGGTTATGAGATGGGTTTTACAATAAGGTTGTTTTTCAAATTTACTACATAGAAAAATCACAAATTAATTTTAATAGTTGCTACCAACCTCCTACTCGTTTGATCCGTGTAAGCTCAAATTATTTCTATGGACACAGGGCTTCCTCATCCTTTCCTTCCCACTGATTCCTTCTAAATACAAGGTTGAACAAAACTGATTCAGAAATTGCAAAACCACAATTTTATCATGAATAATTATAACAACGATTTTTAATCACTTCCTATGTGCTTAGCATTGTGCAAAGAACTTTGTATGGATTATCCCTTTTATTTCCTAAAAACCTATGAGATAGGTACTATTTTTAACAATGCAATTTTACAGATGAAAAAACTGAAACTGAATGGCTATGTAATTTCCAGCCTACTGGCTTGCCCTACAGATTTGAGACTTGACAGCCCCCATAATCGTGTGGGCCAATTCCTTAAAATAAACCTTTTCTCTCTCCAATGTCCTATTGGTTCTAACTATTTCTCTGGAGAACCTTGACTAATATTTATCCACAGAGAAATTGTTTATTAGAAAAAGATGATTACTTTCAAAAAACTTTGATTATTTTTTTAAGTACAAAGTGTGAAGAACATAATTTTGAGAATATCAGTAAGTAGATTTTAGTTTATGATATAAAATGACGTTTCCCTGTCACTAAGGGCCAGGGCTAAACCTGCTAAACCTATTTAGCAGCACAAAAAAGCATAAGCTCTGGGGACAGCCTACCACCACTGGGCTCCAAGAACTCTGCAATCATCAAGAAAACTTGCCATATATGTTCCTGGTAGCCACCGTGTGGACCCATCCTCCCTACACTGGCTCCCAGATACCAGTCACCTAAGGATATGGGAGTCTCTCCAGACTCCCTGTTTTCAGTCCCCAAAAAGAGTCCTAGGGGCACTGGTAAGGCATTATGCTTGAGCTCCAAGGATTAAGCTTCTTTCTTTCACTGATGTATCTAGGGCTGGTATATGGGGGCCAACCACTACTACACTGCAGTGGATTACTCATCACTTACCTTCCCATGCTCGTTTTACTGTTTGGTCAATACCCAAGTCAATACAACCCTGTCTATGAACATAGTATACCCCTCTATTTATTTAGGAACATTTGAAAGTTTTTCAGTAAAATTCTATAGATTTCTGTATAGTTCCTGTATAGCTTGTGTTTTTTTTTTTTTTTTTTTTTTTTTTTTTTTTTTTTTTTTTTTTTCCATGGCTCGCGGGCCCAGCCGCTCCGCGGCATGTGGGATCCTCCCAGACCGGGGCACGAACCCGGTTCCCCTGCATCGGCAGGCGGACGCGCAACCACTGCGCCACCAGGGAAGCCCCATAGCTTGTGTTTTTTATATATATATATATATATATATATATATATATATACACACACACACACACACACAGGACCTAATAATTTTATCATTATTTTATATGATGTCTTTAAAATTACATTTTCTTACTGTTTTTTACTAGTGAAAAATGTTAAGATGACTTAGAGTGTTTCTTCTTTTTCTTTTCTTGGACTGCTTTCTGTAAGATAGGATGATTTCTTTATTAAATGTTTGGTAGATATTTCTGGTTAAGCCATCTGAGCCTAGATGTTTTCTTTTTTTTTTTTTTTTTTTTGAAGTCAATTTTTGATTTTGATTCTTCACATTATAGGATGTTTCAAGTAATTCTTGAGGAGATGTTGGTATGTTACATTATTTCATAAATGCATTCATTTCATCTATATTTTAAAATTATTGGCATAAAGTTTTTAATATCCTTTAGTTTCCTTATGTTTGCAGCATATGTGGTAATATTCCATTTTGATTTCCAATAGTATGTAAGTTGTGTTTTCTCTCACTTTTTTTTGAATTTTATTTTTTTATACAGCAGGTTCTTATTAGTTATCCATTTTATCCCCATCAGTGTATACATGTCAATCCAATCTGCTAGTTCATCCCACCCCCACCCCCCTGCGGCTTTCCCTCTTGGTGTCCATACGTTTCTTCTCTACATCTGTGTCGCTATTTCTGCCTTGCAGACCAGTTCATCTGTACCATTTTTCTATGTTCCACATATATGCGTTAATATACAATATTTGTTTTTCTCTTTCTGACTTACTTCACTCTGTATGATAGTCTCTAGATCCATCCACATCTCAACAAATGACCCAATTTCGTTCCTTTTTATGGCTGAGTAATATTCCATTGTATATATGTACCACATCTTTTTTATCCATCTGTCTGTCAATGGGCATTTAGGTTGCTTCCATAACCTGGCTATTGTAAATAGTGCTAGGTCTTCTGCCCATTTTTGGATCAGGTTTTTTTAAATACTGAGCTGCATGAGCTGTTAATATATTTTGTAGATTAATCCTTTGTCCATTGATTCTTTTGCAAATATTTTCTCCTATTCTGAGGGTTGTCTTTTCGTCTTGTTTGTGGTTTCCTTTGCTGTGCAAAAGGTTTTAAGTTTCATTAGGTCCCATTTGTTTGTTTTTATTTCCATTACTGTAGGAAGTGGATCAAAAAAGATCTTGCTGTGACTTATGTCAGAGTGTTCTTCCTATGTTTTCCTCTAAGAGTTTTATAGTGTCTAGTCTTACATTTAGGTCTCTAATCAATTTTGACTTCATTTTTGTGTATGGTGTTAGGGAGTGTTCTAATTTCATTCTTTAACATGTAGCGGTCCAAGTTTTCCCAGCACCACTTACTGAAGAGACTGTCTTTTCTCCATTGTATATCCTTCCCTCCTTTGTCATAGATGAGTTGACCATAGGTTCATGGGTTTATCTCTGGCTTTCTATCCTGTTGCATTGATCTATATTTCTGTTTTTGTGCCAGTACCATACTGTCTGGATTGCTGTAGCTTTGTAGTATAGCCTGAAGTCAGGGAGTCTGATTCCTCCAGCTCCATTTTTTTTCCCTCAAGACCACTTGGGCTATTCAGGGTCTTTTGTGTCTCCATACAAATTTTAAGATTTTTTGTTCTAGTTCTGTAAAAAAATGCCATTGGTAATTTGATAGGGATTGCATTGAATCTGTAGAT
>NC_041220.1:15160417-15161662 GCF_002837175.3 Physeter macrocephalus
GGAGAGAGTGGACATCCTTGTCTTTTTCCTGACCTTAGAGGAAATGCTTTCAGTTTTTCACCATTGAGAATGATGTTTGCTGTGGGTTTGTCGTATGTGGCCTTTATTATGTTGAGGTAGGTTCCCTCTATGCCCACTTTCTGGAGCGTTTTTATCATAAATTTGTGTTGAGTTTTGTCAAATGCTTTTTCTGCATCTATTGAGATGATCATATGATTTTTATTCTTCAACTTGTTAATATAGTGTATCACATTGATTGATTTGAGTATATTGAAAAATTCTTGCATCCCTGGGATAAATCCCACTTAATCATGGTGTATGATCCTTTCAATGTGTTGTTGGATTCTGTTTGCTAGTTTTTTGTTAGGATTTTTGCATCTATATTCATCAGTGATATTGGTCTGTAATTTTCTTTTTTTGAAGCATCTTTGTTTGGTTTTGGTATCAGGGTGATGGTGGCCTCATAGAATGATTTGGGAGTGTTCCTTCCTCTGCAATTTTTTGGAAGCGTTTGAGAAGGATGGGTGTTAGCTCTTCTCTAAATGTTTGATAGAATTCACCTGTGAAGCCACCTGGTCCTGGACTTTTGTTGGAAGATTTTTAATCAGTTTCAATTTCATTACTTGTGATTTGTCTGTTCATATTTTATGTTTCTTCCTGCCTCAGTCTTGGAAGGTTATCTCTTTCTAAGAATTTGTCCATTTCTTCCAGGTTGTCCATTTTATTGGCATAGAGTTGCTTGTAGTAGTCTCCTAGGATGCTTTGTATTTCTGAGGTGTCTGTTGTAACTTCTCCTTTTTCATTTCTAATTTCATTGATTTGAGTCCTCTCCCTCTTTTTCTTGATGAGTCTGGCTAACGGTTTATCGATTTTCTTTATCTTTTCAAAGAACCAGCTTTTAGTTTTATTGATCTTTGCTATTGTTATCTTTGTTTCTATTTCATTTATTTCTGCTCTGATCTTTATGATTTCTTTCCTTCTACTAACTTTGGGTTTTGTTTGATATTCTTTCTCTAGTTCCTTTAGGTGTAAGGTTGGATTGTTTATTTGAGATGTTGTTTCTTGAGGTAGGATTGTATGGCTATCATCTTCCCTTTTGGAACTGCTTTTGCTGCATCCCATAGGT
Source organism: Physeter macrocephalus (assembly GCF_002837175.3). Classification (NCBI taxonomy): domain Eukaryota; kingdom Metazoa; phylum Chordata; class Mammalia; order Artiodactyla; family Physeteridae; genus Physeter; species Physeter macrocephalus. The sequence continues at coordinate 15,161,544 of NC_041220.1, forward strand.
TTTGGATCATCGTGTTTTCATTGTCATTTGTCTCTAGGTATTTTTTTATTTCCTCTGATTTCTTCAGTGATCTCTTGGTTATTTAGTAACGTATTGTTTAGCCTCCATGTGTTTGTGGT
>NC_041220.1:15162348-15204072 GCF_002837175.3 Physeter macrocephalus
ATCACTTTAAATACGTCCTGCCACTCCCTTCTGGCTTGAAGAGTTTCTGCTGAGAAATCAGCTGTTAACCTTATGGGAGTTCCCTTGTATGTTATTTGTTATTTTTCCCTTGCTGCTTTCAATAATTTTTCTTTGTCTTAGGTTTATCCTGTATGGGACTCTCTGTGCTTCCTGGACTTCGGTGGCTATTTCCTTTTCCATGTTAAGGAAGTTTTCAACTCTAACTCTTCACATATTTTCTCAGGTCCTTTCTCTCTCTCTCTTCTTCTTCTGGGACCCGTATAATGCGAATGTTGTTGCATTTAATGTTGTCCATTCTGTCTTCCAGGTAACTTATCTGTCCTTCTGCCTCACTTATTCTACTATTGATTCCTTCTATTTTTCATTTGTTATTATATTGTTTATCTCTTTTTGTTTATTCTTTAATCGTTCTAGGTCTTTGTTAAACATTTCTTGCATCTTCTCTATCTTTGCCTCCATTCTTTTCCGAGGTCCTACGTCATCTTCACTATCATTACTCTGAATTCTTTTTCTGGAAGGTTGCCTATCTCCACTTCATTTAGTTGTTTTTCTGGGGTTTTATCTTGTTCCTTCATCTGATACATAGCCCTCTGCCTTTTCATCTTGTTTGTCTTTCTGTCAATGTGGTTTTTGTTCCACAGGCTGCAGGATCGTATTTCTTCTTGCTTCTGCTGTCTGCCCTCTGGTGGATGAGGCTATCTAAGAGGCTTGTGCAGGTTTCCTGATGGGAGGGACTCTCTCTGTTTTATTGATCAAAATCTCAATTATGTACTTGTTGCTATTTAATTGATTTCTGCTCTTGTTTTTATTTTCTTTCTGTGGCTTTTTTTAGATTTATTTAGCTATTTTTTCCTAACTTCTTGAGATGCATATGTACCTCATTAATTTTTACCTCATGTAATTTTTTCTAAGGTATGTATTTGAAGCTCCGTATTTCCTGATTTTATCTATCTATATCCACAGTATTTGAAAGTTAATGTTTTAATGATTGTTCCATTGAATATACTTTCTTTTTATCCCTGTAAGTGCATTCTTAAAAAACTAAGTTTCCAACCCACACACCTACAGTCAATTAATCTTTGACAAAGGAGGCATATAGATGGCCAATAGGCACATGAAAAGATGTTCAACATCACTAATTATCAGAGAAATGCAAATCAAAAGTACAATGAGATATCACCTGACACTGGTCAGAATGGCTATCATGAAAAAGTCTACAAATAATGAAGGCTGGGGAGGGTGTGGAGAAAAGGAAACCCTGTTGCACTGTTGGTGGGAATGTAAATTGATACAGCCACTATGGAGAACAGTATGGAGGTTCCTTAAAAAACTAAAAATAGAGCTACCATATGATCCTGCAATCCCACTCCTGGGGATATATCCAGAGATAACTTGAATTGGAAAAACGTACATGCACCCCAATGTTCTTAACACTATTTACAATAACCAAGATATGGAAGCAACCTAAGTGTCCATTGACAGATGGATGCCTAAAGATGTGGTATATATGTACAGTGCAATACTACTCAGCCATAAAAAAGAAGGAAATAATGCCATTTGCAAAAACATGGATGGCCCTAAAGATTATCATACTAAGTGAAGTCAGACAGAGAAATATCATATGAAATCACTTATATGTGGAATCTAAAATATGGCACGAGTGAACTTATTTACAAAACAGACTCACAGACATAGAAAAACTTATAGTTACCAAAGGGAACTATACGCAATATCTTGTAATAATTTATAATGGCAAAGAATATGAAAGAATATATATGTATAACTGAATCACTTTGCCATCCACCAGAAACTAGCACATTGTAAATCAACTATTCTTCAATTAAAAAAATAAAAGATTCCACATATAAATGATGTCATACAGTTTTTGTCTTTCGCTGTCTGACTTATTTCACTTAGTATAATGCCTTCAAGGTCCATCCATGTTGTCACAAATGGCAGGATTTCTTATTTTTTATGGCTGAATAATATTCCATTGGGTACGTATATACCACATCTTCTTCATTCATCCATTAGTGGACACTTAGATTGTTTCAATGTCTTCATTATGGTAAGTAATGCTGCAATGAATGTGGAGGTGCAGATATCTTTTCAAGTTAGTTTTTTTTTTTTTTCTTTCAGAGGAATACCCAGAAGTGGGATTCCTCGATCATATGGTAGTTCTAGTTTCCATTTTTTGAGGAAACTTTATACTATTTTGCATAGTGGCTGTACCATTTTATATTCACACCGACAGTGCACAAGGGTCTCCTTTTCTCCATGTCCTCGTCAACACTTGCTGTATCTTTCTTCTTGATGATGACCATTCTGACAGGTGTGAGGTGATATTTCACTGGTTTTGATTTGCATTTCCCTGATGATTAGTGGTGTGAACACCATTTTATACACCAATTGGCCATCTGTATGTCTTCCTTAGAAAAATGTCTATTCTGTTCCTCTGCTCATTTTTTAATTGGATCATTTGGGTTTTTTTGCTATTTAGTTTTATAAATTTTTCATATATTTTGGATATTAACACCCATATCAGATAAATGATTTGCAAATATTTTCTCCCATTTGGTAGGTTGCCTTTTCATTTTGTTACCTGTTTTCTTTGCTGTGCAGAATCTTTTTAAATTTGATATAGTCCCACTTGTTTATTTTTTATTTTGTTTCCTTTGCTTTTGGTGTCAATCTGAAATACATCATCAACACTGATGTCAAGGAATTTCCTATGTTTTCTTCTAGAACTTTTATGGTTTTAGGTATTACATTTGAGTCTTTAATCCATCTTGAGTTCATTTTTGTGTATGGTGTGTGCTAGGATCTAGTCTTTCTTTTGCTTATGTTTGTCCATTTCCCAACACCATTTATTGAAGAGACTGTTTTTTCCCAGTGTATATTCTTGGCTTCTTTGTGGTAAATTAATTGACCATGAATATGGAGGTTTACTTCTGGGCACTCTTTTGTTACACTGATCTTCATGACTCTTTATGTCAATACCATATTTCTTTGATTATTATTGCTTTGTAATATAGTTTGAAATCGGGAAACATGCTTCCAGCTTTGTTTTTTTTCAAGTTTGTTCTGGCTGTTTGGGGTCTTCTGTGCTCCCATACAAATTATGGAATTTTTTGTTCTGTTTCTTTGAAAAATTCCATTGGAATTTTGATAGAGATTGCACTGAATCTATAGACTGTTTTGGGTAGTGTGGACATTTTAACAATATTCTTCCAGTTCATGAGCATATTTCCATTTATTTGTGCCATCTTCAATTTCATTCATCAGTATCTTATAGTTCTCAGTGTTACAAGTCTTTTGCCTCCTAGGTTAAATTTGTTCCTAGGTATTTTACTCTTTTCGATGCAATTGTGAATGGGACTGTTTCTTAATTTCTCTTTCTGCTAGTTACTAGTTTACAGAAATGCAACTTTTTCGTATATTGATTTTGCATCCTGCAACTTTACTGAATTCATCTATTAGTTCTAATGGGGTTTTTAGTGGAGCCTTTAGGGTTTTCTATATATATTTTGCCATCTGCAATAGAGACAGTTAATTTCTTCCTTTCTGATTTAGATGCCTTTTATTTCTTTTATCTTGCCTAATTTCTCTGGCTAGGTCTTCCAATACTATGTTGAATAAAAGTGGTGAGAGTAAGCATCACTGTCTTAATCTTAGAGGAAAAGCTTACAGTATTTCACTGTTTAGTATGATGTTAGCTCTTGGTTTGAAAGTTACTTTCTAATTTGATTTATTCTTTGACCTTAAATTCTGTAGAAGTAAATTTCTTCCAAACTGTAGAATTCTAGTTATCTTTTTTGCTCTCTATTTCTAGCATAATTGCTAGAACTTGTGGTTTGAGAACCACTCTATATGATTTCAATTAATTGAAATTTCTTGAGACTTGCTTTATGGCCAAGATATGCTTAACACTTTTAAATGTGCCATGTATTCTTAAAATATATATTCAGCAGTTGTTCTTAGTTATATATATGTATATGTATGGCCACCAGATCAAATTAGTTAACTGGCTTGTATAATCTCTTAATCTTCATTTTTGGTCCATTTGTCCTATCAAATTACTCATGGAACTCTCATTTTGACTTTATTTCTCCTTTTAATTCTGTCATTTTACTTTATACATTTTGAAGCTATATTATGAGCTGCATACAAATTTATATTTTCCTAGTGAATTATATATTCTGTCTCTTAAATTATTGTCTCTACTTCTAGTAATTCTTTGTTTTTCTGTCTTAAGGTGTAATATAGTCACACTGTCCTGGGGACATTGCTAATATAGACACAATTATTTTCCTATATAACCCAGGTTGTGTGAACTTGGACTGCAAATCCAGGCAATCGCTGGTTTACCTATGGTTCAACTTTATCCTGAAGGTGTGACTCATTTGCACCTCAGCTTTTTGTGAGGAAGATTTCCTATAAATGATTCCTTATCCTGTATGGACTCAAGTCTGATTTCTGTTCACTTCATCTGGCAAGGCCATTAAGAAAACATTTGTAGATAATGAAACCCTTAAAGGAAGAGGCATCAACCATATTACTAAAACTATATAGATGTTGAAGTGTTTTTATTCTATTTAAATAAATTGTGAATTGTATTTGGAAGTAATTAGAAGAATAGCAGACAAAAGCAATAAATATATTTAAGTGTTATATTTTCTAATTGCAGCTAGAAAACAATATTAATAAACATGTTACAGCACTAGCATGTGGTGAGCTCAGGATTCAAGTCCAGAGAGCCTGACTCCAGAGCTTACATAAGTTGGGTGGATACAAACACAAGTCTATCAAAGTAAGACTTCCGCCTTCTGAGGGTAGAACCTGGCTCTATTTCTTTTTTTGTTTGTTTTTAATTGAAGTATAGCTGATTTACAATGTTAATTACTGCTATATAGCAAAGTGACTCAGTTATACATATATATATACATTCTTTTTCATGTTCTCTTCCATTATGGTTTATCATAGGATACTGAATATATTTCCCTGTGCTATACAGTAGGGCTTTGTTGATCCATTCTATACATACCAGTTTGCATCTGTTAATCCCAACCTCCTACTCCATGCCTCTCCCACACTTCCTCTCCCTTGGCAATGACCAGTCTATTCTCTATGGGAACATGGCTCTATTTCTATATACCCTGTGCCCTTCTGAGAACACCTATCAGAAAACTGAGATTCCACATGTATTCCAACAATAAAGGCTTCCTTAACTGAGTTCTTTTCTTTGAAATTCAACAACTCTGATAGAAACAACTCACTAATTTTGTTAGAGTAATCTTTCATATTGTCAGGAAAGATCTGAATAAAATGAATGGTCTCTTTAACATTACACAAATGTATCACATAAATTAATATCATTTTTGATTCACAAATTACACTTCACAACATGACTTCATTTTTTTTCATACATCTTTATTGGAGTATAATTGCTTCACAATATTGTGTTTCTGCTGTACAACAGAGTGAATCGGCTATATGCACACATATATTCATATATCCCCTCCCTCTTGAGCCTCCCTCCCACTCTTCCTATCCCACGCCTCTAGGTGGTCACAAAGCACCGAGCTGATCTCCCCGTGCTATGCAGCAGCTTCCCGCCAGCCATCCATTATGTATTTGGTAGTGTATGTATGTCAGTGCTACTCTTAGTACGTCCCATCCTCCCCTTCCCCGCTGTGTCCTCAAGTCCATTCTCAACATCTGCATCTTTATTCCTGCTCTACCACTAGGTTCATCAGTACCATTTTTTCTAGATTCCATATATATGTGTTAGCATACAGTGTTTGTTTTTCTCTTTCTGATTTCACTCTGTATGAAAGACTCTAGGTCCACCCCCCTCACTACAAATACCTCAATATCGTTCCTTTTTATGGCTGAGTAATATTCCATTGTATATATGTACCACATCTTCTTTATCCAATCATCTGTCGATGGACAATTAGGTTGTTCCCATGACCTGGCTATTGTAAATAGTGCTGCAGTGATCATTGTGGTATATGTATCTTTTTGAATCATGGTTTTCAAAGGGTATATGCCCAGTAGTGGGATTGCTGGGTCATATGGTAATTCTATTTTTAGTGTTTTAAGGAACCTCCATACTGTTCTCCTTAGCATCTGTTATCAATTTACATTCCCACCAACAGTGCAGGAGGGTTCCCTGTTCTCATTTTCTTTACCTCATTAAGAACACAACATGTGTTCCCTTTCCAACTTTGTTTAAATCAAACCAACTGTGCATCATATTCTTAGGTTTTTGTTAAGGAATTTGAAGATTTTTCCTAGTTCTTAATTTTATCCTGAATTAAAACATCCTGTCTTCAACACTTGTCTTCTTGCAACAATTATTTTGCTTATGGTACACAATAGTGCAGATAGATATAATGTTTAGAATATCAAATACATTTATTTTCTCATCCATGACTAAGCCATTTTTATTCTGTAAGTCTATACTGTAGAATTTTTTTTTCTTTAGTTGTGGGAACTTGGTACTATTGGCTCTTGATCTAATGCTTATAAGAGAATATTTAATGGTTGGTGGCAGTTTTATTGCCCCTTAAACATTGAGTATGTTTTCTGCATAATTTCTCAATGTGTTCTTATTTTACTTTTTAACATTTCTGGTAAAAATTGAAAAGTATTGAATTTTATGACATTGGCAGAATTCCTCCTTCATAGTTCTAGTATATACTTAATTCCACTATACTCTTATTTCTAGGGTCTAAAATATGAACTTAACAGTACAACATGGCCTTGATCCATAAAGTTTATATTTAGATCACTATTACAAATTGAAAACTTCCTTTTTTTAAACTAGTAAGATTGAGAATTAAAAGGAAACTACATTTTATTTTACTAGCAAAATCTGGAACTACATTTTATTATAATTTTTTAAAGTTCAGCATAAGTTGAATCAGCTTCGTTTTACTTGCCTAAGTATGTTCTGATGGAAATGGCACCAGGGTGGAAGTCAGGAAATTCAGGTTCTAGTCATAACACCACCATTCGTTTAGATGCTCTGTGATCCTGAGCCTCAGTTTGGACAATGTCAGAGACTTTCAAATTTCTTAAGCCTAACACTCTGTGTTTAAACAAAACCTTACAATATTAAAATCAGAACACAGCATCTGAAAAAGAGCATAACATATTCTTTTTGTTGTTACTTTACAATTCTAGAATGTACAGTATACTTGATGAAGCAAACCCTGCAAGTGACTAAAGAGAGATTTTCAGTTGTTTGAAATGACTGGTTTGCTCTTCATGGCTATTTAATTTACAAGCACAGAAGTTAGAAGTTTAGGATGTAACTTCAGCTTTCACAGATCGATATATAAAAACTTTCTAACAGTTTGTGTTCCACTGTCATTTCTACTGATATTTATATTAACAATTTAGTAAAAATAAAGTTTAAAGGGGCAGTTCTCAAAAGTCCACACTTCAAATGGGAAAAATACAGAATGATAATACTGTAAAAGAGTTCTTAATCTGTTACTTAGACTTTGTATAAAGTGAACAAACATAAATATTTTTATTCTTAATGAGCTTTCTCATGTGTGGAATTTATCATTTCTTCTGTCTTTTGGGAAATGCTGCGAAGGTACCTGACTGTATCTCATGGTTGATTTCAGACAGGCCAGTTCATGCACCATTCAGAGCCCAGTGTTGAGACAGAACGACATTCTGTTCTTTTACAGAAAAGCTGAATGTGAACGTCCACTTTGTCTCTTGTTCACACCCTCTGAAGTCTGGTTGTGACCAGCACCCCGCATTATCACTGGCACCCCGCTCTTGGCCACCTAGCCCCAGCCTCCACTTGCCTCCATGGTCGTTCCCAGCAGGAGGCCCTGGGGCCGCTGCTCCCAGCTCCCTGCGCCCCCTGCAGGTTGCCAGGGGACTCTACCCAGGTTCTCACTCACAAACCTCTTTACTCCCCTCTCCTGCCTTTAATTTCATAGCAAACCTTGTAGGTTTTTGGTGCCCACTCCTTTATACTGGTGGTTTCAGGCCTGTCCTTGTTCTCTGCTTTGTTTTGAGTGACGCTCCGAGCTTCGGTTGAGCCTCCCTCTCACCCGGGACTCCCCACCACGTAATTGTCCTTGACTTAACCCTGGCCAGAACAGCCCCATGACTTCCCTGGTCACTCCCTACCCAGTAAGAGAGTCCTCACTGAAGTCCAGTGTCCCACTAAATCGGCATCCCTTATAATCATGACATCACTTTTAAGTTGAGTGAATTCTAGATGACAAGTGAGCTTATATTTTAAAGTCATTTGTAGTGGTTTAGTTCTTTTAGTCCAGAGGACTAAAGACACCCCCCACAATTATTTTCTTTTTTCCCCTTCTGGTCTCCAAATCACCTAAAGTACTTTAAAAGCTTGCTTTTCCAAGACCATCTGATACAAGTCCTCTTTAGATGAACTTGACTGATACTCAGATAACAATTTTGAGCACTCTTTTATGTGTATACTGAATTAGAACTTTAATATTTTTATTCTTGATGAATTAATGAATAATTTCTACACAGTTATAAGATTGAAAGTATCATGGATTCATGTAGGTGGGCAAACATCTAAAAATACTGGAGTACTATTCTTTCATTGTTTGATTAAAAACATTTATAAGGCATTTACACTCTGCAGGATTCCATAGGGAAATGTTTACAATCTAATGAACAGATCAAAATAATAAAAGCTCATACAAATATGTATTTTTCCCTCCCTACATGGTTATTATATGTTTATTTTTCCTCTTGCATAAGGACAAAAACCCGTTTAAATATTACTGTTTTCACTAAATTGTGAAGTGTTTTATGGTATAATTCCACATAAAAGCTTCAGTTCTTACACTGTAAAATATAGTATTGTACCTTAAATCCTAAACATTCTTGCTTGTGAGCTGAAAATTAAGAATCAGGATCCAGTCGAGCCCTTCCAATTGATTTTGGAACAGGTGCTGGGGCAAAGCTGTGAAAACAGAAAGCTGAGCTCCAAGAATTCCCATGGCCTTCAGGAATGGAACTGACAAAACCAAAGGGTGGTCCAGCAGTCACTGCCAAATGACATAGCTCTCTCTAATCACTGTTAGAGAGCAAATGCACTGGAATAACGAAACTTTTTTCCTTTATTTTTATATTTTGGAAAATACTAACTAGGACAGTTGGGAGAATTTTCTGTGTTGGAAAGATAAATTACGGGGAGGACTCTGAAGCTGAGATTTTTTTTCCACTAGGAAAGCAAACGAAAGGCACATGTCCCCACTGCTGGAAGTACCGAGTCTCCCAGTACTCTGCTTCCTGGGAGTCCTTCCCAGCAAAGCGTACATCTGGGAGGACTCGGGAAGGGGCATCTTGATGTGCTCCCCACGTCTGCCGTCACACACACTGGGGATCTCTGCCCCCTCTGGCTATACAGCCCTCTCGGTACTGCCCCCCCACCCCCGCCGCCGCCCCATGCTACCGGAGCCCTGTGGGTCTCAAAGCTGCAGGGCTCATTGCTCAGGATCCGTCACACACTGGGGACTTCTGCCCCCTCTGGTGCTACAGCCCTCTCGGTACTGCCCGCCCCCCGCCGCCCCATGCTACCGGAGCCCTCTGGGTCTCAAAGCTGCAGGGCTCATTGCTCAGGATCCATCAGTCTTTTTTTGCTCCTTTAATGGGTGAAGTAGCATCTCTGGGACTCAATTTCCTTGTCTGAACCCAGGATAAATAACAGGCACATCTACTTCACAAGGTCCAATATAGAAATGCATACAAATGCACTTTAAGAATCAGAAATCGAGGAGGACTTTCAAGATGGCAGAAGAGTAAGGCGTGGAGATCATCTTCCTCCCCAAAACTACATCAAAAATACATCTACATGTGGAATAACTCCTACCGAACACACACTGAACGCTGGCAGAAGACCTCGGACTTCCCAAAAGGCAAGAAACTCCCCACGTACCTGGGTAGGGCAAAAGAGAAAAGAAAAAACAGACAAAAGAATAAGGACGGGACCTGCACAACTGGGAGGGAGCTGTGAAGGAGAAAAGGTTTCCACACATTAGGAGCCCCTTCGCGGGCGGAGACTGCGGGTGGCAGAGGGGGAAGCTCTGGAGCCACGGAGGAGAGCGCAGCCACGGGTGCGGAGAGATTCCCGCACAGAGGATCGGTGCCGACCGGCACTCACCAGCCCGAGAGGCCTGTCTGCTCACCCGCCGGGGCGGGCGGGGGCTGGGAGCTGAGGCTCGGGCTTCGGAGGTCGGATCCCAGGGAGAGGACTGGGGTTGGACGAGTGAACACAGCCTGAAGGGGCTAGAGCAACACAGCTAGCCCGGAGGGAGTCCGGGAAAAACTCTGGAGCTGCCTATAGAGGCAAGAGACCATTGTTTTGGAGTGCGTGATGAGAGGGGATTCAGAGCACTGCCTAAATGAGCTCCAGAGACAGGCACGAGCCATGGCTATCAGCGCTCCTGCTGCAGCCACCAGGAAGCCTGTGTGCGAGCACAGGGTCACAAGCCACACCTCCCCTCCTGGGAGCCTGTGCAGCCCGCCACTGCCAGGGTCCCGTGATCCATGGACAACTTCCCCGGGAGAACGCATGGCGTGCTTCAGGCTGTTGCAATCTCACGTCGGTCTCTGGCACTGCAGGCTTGCCCTTTATTCCAGTTAAAACTACCGTGCCCCTCCCTTCCCCCAGCCTGAATGAGCAAGAGCCCCCTAACAGGCCGCTGATTTAACCTCCTCCTGTCTGGGCAGGAACAGATGCCTGACGGTGACCTACACGCAGAGGTGGGGCCAAAACTAAAGCTGAACCCCAGGAGCTGTGCGAACAAAGAAGAGAAAGGGAAATCTCTCCCAGCAGCCTCAGGAGCAGTGGATTAAATCTCCACAATCAACTTGATGTGCCCTGCATCTGTGGAATACCTGAATAGGCAACGAATCATCCCAAATTGAGGAGGGGGACTTTGGGATCTACTGTAGACTTGGGGTTTGCTGTCTGCGACTGATTTGTTATTTTTATGTTTATCTTAGTTTAGTGTTTAGCGCTTGTTATCATTGGATTTCTTTATCGGTTTGGTTGCTCTTTTATTTTTGTATTTTAATTTTTTTTTGTTTTTAAAATTTCTTTATTTTCTTCTGAGCTGTGTGGTTGACAGGGTCTTAGTGCTCTGGCCTGGTGTCAGGACCAAGTCTCTAAGGTGGAAGAGCCGAGTTCAGGACCACCAGAGACATCCTGGCCCCATGTAATATCAATCGGCAAGAGCTCTCCCAGAGATCTCCATCTCAACTCTAAGACCCAGCTCCACTCAACGGCCAGCAAGCTCCAGTGCTGGATGCCACATGCAAAACAATTAGCAAGACAGGAACACAACCCCACCCATTAGCAGAGAGGCTGCCTAAAATCATACCGAGTTCACAGACACCCCCGAACACACCACCGGACACAGCCCTGCCCACCAGAAAGACAGGATCCAGCCTCATCCACAAGAACACAGGCACCAATCCCCTCCACCAGGACACCAACACAAGCCACTGAACCAACCACACACCAAAAACAAAGGGAACTACGAACCTGCAGCCTGCAAAAAGGAGACCCCAAACTGTGAAAAGGAGACCCCAAACACAGTAAGTTAAACAAAATGAGAATACAGAGTAATGCAGCAGATGAAGGAGCAAGGTAAAAACCCACCAGACCAAACAAATGAAGAGGAAATAGGCAGTCTACCAGAAACAGAATTCAGAGTAGTGATAGTAAAGATGATCCAAAATCTTGGAATAGAATGGAGAAAATACAAGAAGAGTTTAGCAAGGACCTAGAAGAACTAAAGAGCAAAGAAACAATGATGAACAACACAATAAATGAAATTAAAAATTCCCTAGAAGGAATCAGTAGCATAACTGAGGCAGAAGAACAGATATGTGACCTGGAAAATAAAATAGTGGAAATAACTACTGCAGAGAAGAATAAAGAAAAAAGAATGAAAAGAATTGAGGACAGTCTCAGAGCCCTGTGGGACAACATTAAACACAACAACATTTGAATTATAGGTGTCCTAGAAGAAGAGAAAAAGAAAGGGTCTGAGAAAATATTTGAAGAGATTATGTTGAAAACTTCCCTAACGTGGGAAAGGAAATAGTCAAGTCCAGGAAACACAAAGAGTCCCACACAGGATAAATCCAAGGAGAAACAAGCCAAGACACATATTAATCAAACTATCAGAAAATAAATACAAAGAAAAAATTTTAAAAGCATCAAGGGAAAAGCAACAAATAACATACAAGGGAATCCCCATAAGGTTAACAGCTGATCTTTCAGCAGAAATTCTGCAAGCCAGAAGGAAGTGGCAGGACATATTTAAAGTGATGAAAGGGAAAAACCTACAACCAAGATTACTCTACCCAGCAAGGATCTCATTCAGATTCGATGGAGAAATGAAAACCTTTACAGACAAGCAAAAGCTAAGAGAATTCAGCACCACCAAACCAGCTTTACAACAAATGCTAAAGGAACTTCTCTAGGCAGGAAACACAAGAGAAGGAAAAGACCTCTAATAACAAACCCGAACAATTAAGGAAATGGTAATAGGAGCATACATATTGGTAATTACCTTAAATGTAAATGGATTCAGTGCTCCCACCAAAAGACATAGACTGGCTGAATGGAAACAAGACCCATGTATATGGGTTTAACTTACACATACAGACTGAAAGTGAGGGGATGGAAAAAGATATTCCATGCAAATGGAAATCAAAAGAAAGCTGGAGTAGCAATTCTCCTATCAGACAAAATAGACTTTAAAACAAAGACTATTTATTATAAGAGACAAAGGACACTACAAAATGATCAAGGGATCAATCCAAGAAGATATAACAATTGTAAATATTTATGCACCCAACCTAGGAGCACCTCAATACATAAGGCAAATGCTAACAGCCGTAAAAGGGAAATCGACAGAAACACAATAATAGGGGATTTTAACACCCCACTTTCACCAATGGACAGATCATCCAAAATGAAAATAAATAAGGAAACACAAGCTTGAAATGACACATTAAACAAGATAGACTTAATTGATATTTATAGGACATTTCATCCAAAAACAACAGAATACACGTTCTTAAGTGCTCATGAAACATTCTCCAGGATAGACCGTATCTTGGGTCACAAATCAAGCCTCGGTAAATTTAAGAAAATTGAAATCATATCAAGTATCTTTTCCGTACACAGTGCTGTGAGAATAGATATCAATTACAGGAAAAAACTGTAAAAAAAAAAAAAAATACATATGAGGCTAATCAATACATTACTAAATAACCAAGAGATCACTGCAAATATCAAAGAGGAAATCGAAAAACACATAGAAACAAATGACAATGAAAACGCAATGACTCAAAACCTATGGGATGCAGCAAAAGCAGTTCTAAGAGGGAAGTTTATAGCAATAAAATCCTACCTTAAGAAACGTTCAAATGAGAAATAAATGAAAAAGAAATGAAGGGAACAATAGCAAATATCAATACAACTAAAAGCTGGTTCTTTGAGAAGATAAACAAAATCAATAAACCATTAGCCAGACTCATCAAGAAAAAAAGGGAGAGGACTCAAATCAATAAATTTAGAAATGAAAAAAGAGATGGAAGAAATGGACAAATGCTTAGAAAAGCACAACCTTCTGAGACTGAACCAGGAAGAAATAGAAAATATAAACAGACCAATCACAAGTACTGAAATTGAGACTGTGATTAAAAAGCTTCCAAGAAACAAAAGCCCAGGACCGGATGTCTTCACAGGTGAATTCTATCAAACTTTTAGAGAAGAGCTAACACCTATTCTTCTCAAACTCTTCCAAAATACAGCAGAGGGCAACCTAATCTTACACCTAAACAACCTAACCTTACAGCTAAACAACCTAACCTTATACCTAAAGTAATAAGAGAAAGAAGAACAAAAAAACCCCAAAGTTAGCAGAAGAAAAGAAATCATAAAGTTCAAATGAGAAATAAATGACCACCACCCTGATACCAAAATCAGACAAAGATGTCACAAAAAAACCTGCAGGCCATTATCACTGATGAAGATAGATGCAAAAATCCTCAACAAAATATTAGCAAACAGAACCCAACAGCACATTAAAAGGATCATACATCATGAACAAGGGTTTATCCCAGGAATGCAAGGATTCTTCAATATACATAAATCAATCAATGTGATACATCATATTAAAAAATTCAAGGATAAAAACCATATGATAATCTCAATAGATGCAGAAAAAGCTTTTGAAAAAATTCAACACCCATTTATGATACAAACTCTCCAGAAAGTAGGCATAGAGGGAACCTACCTCAACATAATAAAGGCCATATATGACAAACCACAGCCAACGTTGTTCTCAGTGGTGAAAAATAGAAATAATTTCCTCTAAAATTAGGAGCAAGACAAGGTTGCCCACTCTCAGTACTATTATTCAACATAGTTTTGGAAGTTTTAGCCACAGCAATCAGAGATGAAAAAGGAATAAAAGGAATCCAAATCAGAAAAGAAGTAAAACTCTCACTGTTTGCAGATGACATGATACTATAGAGAATCCTAAAGATGCTACCAGAAAACTCCTAGAGCTAATCAATGAATCTGTTTGCGGATGACATGATACTATAGAGAATCCTAAAGATGCTACCAGAAAACTCCTAGAGCTAATCAATGAATTTGGTAGAGTAGCAGGATACAAAATTAATGCACAAAAATCTCTTGTATTTCTATACACTAATGATGATAAATCTGAAAGAGATTAAGGAAACACTCGCATTTACCATTGCAACAAAAAGAGTAAAATACCTAGGAATAAACCTACCTAAGGAGACAAAAGACCTGTATGCAGAAAACTATAAGACACTGATGAAAGAAATTTAAGATGATACAAACAGATGGAGAGATATACCGTGCCCTTGGACTGGAAGAATGAACATTGTGAAAATAACTATACTACCCAAAGCAATCTACAGATTCAGTGCAATCCCTATCAAACTACCAATGGCATTTTTCACAGAACTAGAACAAAAAATTTCACAGTTTGTGTGGAAACACAAAAGACCCCAATATCCAAAGCAATCTTGAGAAAGAAAAACAGAGCTGGAGGAATCAGGCTCCCTGACTTCAGACTATACTACAAAGTTACAGTAATCAAGACAATATGGTACTGGCGCAAAAACAAATATAGATCAATGGAACAGGATAGAAAGTCCAGAGATAAACCCACACACATACGGTCACCTTATCTTTGATAAAGGAGGCAAGAATATATAACGGAAAAAAGACAGCCTCTTCAATAAGTGGTGCTGGGAAAACTGGACAGCTACATGTAAACGAATGAAATTAGAACATTTCCTAACACCATACAGAAAAATAGTCAAAATGGATTAAAAATCTAAATGTAAGGCCAGACACTGTAAAACTCTTAGAGGAAAACATAGGCAGAGCATTCTATGACATAAATTACAGCAAGATCCTTTTTGACCCACCTCCTAGAGAAATGGAAATAAAAGCAAAAATAAACAAATGGGATGTAATGAAACTTAAAAGCTTTTGCGCGGTAAAGGAAGCCAAAAACAAGATGAAAACAAAGCCCTCTGAATGGGAGAAAATATTTGCAAATGAAGCACCTGACAAAGGATTAATCTACACAGTATACAGGCAGCTCATGTAGCTCAATATCAAAAAAAACAACCCAATCCCAAAATGAACAGAAGACCTAAATAGACATTTCTCCAAAGAAGATATACAGATTGCCAACAAACACATGAAAGGATGCTCAACATCACTAATCATTAGAGAAATGTAAACCAAAACTGCAATGGTGTATCTGTCACCTCACATCGGTCAGAATGGCCATCATCAAAAATTCTACAAACAATAAATTGCTGGAGAGGGTGTGGAGAAAAGGGAACTCTCTTGCACTGTTGGTGGGAATGTACGTTGATATAGCCACTGTGGAGAACAGTATGGAAGTTCCTTAAAAACTAAAAATAGAACTACCATTTGACCCAGCAATCCCACTACTGGGCATATAGCCTGAGAAAACCGTAATACAAAAAGTCATGTACCACAATGTTCATTGCAGCTCTGTTTACAATAGCCGGGACATGGAAGCAACCAGAGATATGGGGATATATGTATATGTGTAGCTGATTCACTGTTATACAGCAGAAACTAACACAACATTGTAAAGCAATTATATTCCAATAAAGATATTTTTAAAAATCCGAAATCTAAGATGTGAGACTGGGTATTAATTTGCACTGTGAACTGCCAGTTGAAACAGTAAGATGTGCTTAGAAATTTGAGGGAGAGTTAGAGAGCTCGTGAGCACAAAAAAGGTATTAGTTAAGATAAAAGTACTGTACGAGTTAAAACCAAAATAAAATAAGAGAGAATTATGTGGAGGATGGATAAGAAGTCATAAGTGTGAGGTGAGCTCTAACCTTGTCTATGTACAGGTTGTCTATTTACAAACACCACCACCAAACTCTGGATGGCTCTACAGGAGTGACAAAAGTAGATGGCAGTGGAGGCTGGGAGTATGAGGACAGGAGCTCTTAAGAGGCAAGTATTTATCAGTGATGAGCACCTTGTAAACTCCTAAAACAAGAGTCAATTTTATCTGTTCATCTTGTACAGACAGGTACTTCATTAGGTGTAATAATGCTTTGCAACTATTTAAGTAAAGTTTTAGATTTTACAAAGTAAAAAACACCTCTGACAGTCTTAAGAAAAAAGAAATCATTTGTTAGAAAGTTACTGAATAGCTCACAGAGATCTCAGGAAAAACTGAAGGATCAGATCTGGTTGTAGGAATGATTGGAGAGTCTTCTCAGGGCACCGTTAGTGGCATTCGAAGTGCAGGAAACTGGCCCAGTCCAAGCTTCTCTTCCTCCATCCTGGGATAAACTGAAAAGGAGAAACAGCCCAGAGATCTTATTTGTTGAAATTGCATGATTTCTTTATACTTCTCATTTAGGAATAGTTGAGACTTAGAGAAAAGTTGCACAAATAGTACAGAGAGTTCCTGTATACCCTTCACCCAGCTTCCCCTAATGTTAGCATCTTGTATAACTGTAGTGCAGTGATCAAAACCAGGAAATTGACATTGATACAATATTATTAACTAAACTGCAGACTGTATTTGGGTTTCACCAGTTTTCTCAGGAAAGTGTTTTACCTGTACACAGTCCAATCCAGGATTCTACATTTTGGTAACTCTCATGTCTCCTTATTCTCCTCCAGTCTGTGATGGTTCCTCAGTCTGTCCTTGTATTTCATGACCTTGACATTATTGAAGAGTTCTGGTCGATTTAGTAGACTGTCTCCCAAATTGGGTTTGTCTGGCATTTTCCATGATTAGCTTCAGGTTATGTATCTTTGTGGTGCCCTTCTAGGTGTATCACATCAGTGTTTATTTAACATCAGTTTATCTTCTTAATGGTGATCTTTGCACCTTTGGTTAATCTGGTGTCTGCCAGGCTTCTCTACTGTGAAGTAATTATTTTTTCTTTGTTTTTAAGAACTATCTTATGAGGAGATACTTTCATATGATGCAAATATGCTGTCGCTCATTTGTACTTTTTCTCACTAAATGTGACATCTATTGACGATTCTTGCCTTAAAACAATATTTGCCTAGTGGTGGTTTTCTGTTCTCATTCCTTCTCCATTTATTAAGAATTCCATGATTTCTTAGTCAGTACTTTATTGGGGCATGATCATGATACCCATATTTAGGAAAACAATATTTTTACTAACACCAGGATGTGGTTATCAAAATCGGGGTTGAATTGCCAAGCTTCCTGCAGTTAATTGATCCCAATGCCTAATCAACTGGTTTACTGAATGCCTCCAACTAGTTTAGCCTTAAGAGATTCCATTCTCAAAATCATATAGAATCTGAGAATATTAGAAAACTGTTTTGTGACAAAAGACTTATAGCTAGGGGAGTTTGGTATAATGAGGTAAAAACCCACAGAATTAGTAAACTTATGACTGAAGGAATCGGATAGAATCCGATGATGCTTCTTTAAATGAGTTAATTGTTCAGATTTAGTTGACATGGTATGGGAGGAAATATATTTAAAATACATGTAAAGTCGATATAAAAAGGAATTGTTCCAAGAAGAAGCAGCTCTCAGTGTGGGGAGAGCTTCTGGACATTATTTGCCATTATTTTGTTAACAGCAGAAAGTGCACAGAGACTCCGAGCCCTAGCCTCTAAGTCAGGAACAGCCCAGCGGGAGAAAAATCAAGAGCCTAGAGTAACTAGAAGGTGTTAAGGAAGCAATAAAACCTTTTCCTCTACATGGCAGCCAGGAACTGGCTGAAGGAGAAGGTGCCCGGGGCCATGAAAAGGTACAATAATTTGAACCTGTGGCATTATTTCAGATCAAAGTTTAGTTGGTACAACTGAAACACTGCACAAAATGAAGTAAATATTCCTAATTTATAGGGTCATGGGGAAAAAGATAAAAATACTTAATGATGGCTGTGTATGATATACAGTAAACAGTGAATAAATAGTATTCATTTTCACAACAAACATCCATTGAATTTCCATGTAGTTTTGCACTTAACTATTTTGGACCTCAGTTTTTTATGGTCATAAAAGTGATCATACTAATGACGTTTAAAGTGCTTTTTAACTCTGCAATGCTATGACTACACTGCCGAAGGTGGGGAATTTAAAACAAAAAAGTGCACATTGTACTTTTAGAAAGTCCAAACCAGCTGTCTTCATTTATTTATTTGTTAAACACTGGCTATGTAGCAGGCACTATATTAAAGGCTAGAAATCTTTAAATAAATAGCATTCATTCCCTGACTTATTTCAGCCTCACAATCTATTCTGACAAATGACCATGCAAACCATTAATATGTAATATGGTAGAGTAGTAGAAGAAAAGGGGTAGTTCTTCCTGTAGGAGTAGAGGCTGCTCTTAGAAGTGAGGATATGAGACCTGATTTATGTAGAGGGAGAAGAAATTTACCAAGCAGAGAACAGTACATAGGTAGAATAGGTTGTTTGAAAAAAGGCATGGAAGTATGGAAGTGTATGGTCATTTAGGGATGAGTGTCATACTTTGGTGTGTGGAGAAGAAAGCGTTTGAACATGAAGCAAGTCAAGTTGGGACAAGATTAGAGTTTGATTTCTATAGGAAACAGGGAGCCATTGATATTTTAAAGAGTCACATGACAGTTCATTGTTTTACAGTGTATTTGTCAGCAGGGTAGAAAATGAGATTAATGGGAATGACTGGAGGCTGAGAAAACAGTTTAAAAGACTTTCAACAATTCAGGTAAGAAGCAATGACTTAAACAAGGGGAGAATCATAGGAATAGAGAGAAGGGGAAGGGATTCCATAAATGTTTTAGAACTAATGGTAGTCTCTGAGCTCCACATCTATAATATGGCCATCAAAGTATTTATACTAACCTTCTTGCTGAAAATATGTGAGAAATGCTGGAAAAAATAGTAAAAACAAACAAACAAAAAACATCAAGCCAATATCCACATAAAAGGCAGTAACCAGAAAGTTAAGCAGAACTGTTAGGCTGAACCTAGCTTAATTTATCAAGGCCTTGTGGAGTGTGAAGGGTAGAAGACAGAGCCCTTCTAATGTAAAGCCAGGCAGTCTAAAAAGTAAATTCCTAATAGCCCTGGGACTTCAAAGTATTATGCTACATGTGTAAGGATGTAAGACTGAATTAATGATAAACTGTTTCTTCCATTCCCTCAACATCAGGGGATTGTAAGAATTGCTATGAATGTTACTAGACAAAGCAGGGTGTTGGGGGAAAAAATAATAAAGCAATGCCTGAGAAGATGAAATCACAAGCCTGTCCTAAAAGAATTTTATAGATAAAATTCACATCTTCTGCGAAACCCCCAAAAGTGCAAGCCTTGAATTTAACTGCAAGTGTTCCAGAACTGGTAGTACCCTGTATACTTGGCAGAAGTAAATGCAAATCCCCTATAGAGAAACTCACCTACATCCCAGGCCTCAAAGATTTCCCACATTGAATTTTTCAAGGCAAAAAAAGTAGTTCAGAGCCAAAGATGATCAAGCACACAAAGAAGTAAGATACCATCGGCAAGAACCAGCAGAAACAACAGGCAACAAAAGCAGACCTATATAAATTTTAAGGGTTAATATGAGACATATTTACACCAAAATCTAAGTATAAATTTATGTTTTAAAACAAATCATGTTTAAGAAAAGAAAATACAAACCTAAAAATACCTGAACAGAAAACTTTTTTTTAAGTCTTAGCAGATTTTAAAATTAACCAAATAAAACTAGACAAATGATAACTGAATTAAACACTCAGTAAGATAACTTTAACTGCAACCACAGTTGAAGACAGAATCAGTGAAGTTAGATAGGGGTCAGGGAAGGCCTTATTAAGAACCAGAGTTTGCAAAACTCTAGGGCAAGAGTATTCAGGCAGAGAGAATAAGCTTACATGTCAGAAAACAACGAAGGCCAGGGATATGGAACATAGTGAAGGAGAGAAAGAGTGGTAGAAGTTGAGGCCAAAGAAGGAGCTGGAGGCCCAAACACATGTGCCAACCATATGGAGTTGGATATTATAAAAAGCTTTTCCACTGGAAAAGAGATTTTAAGGCAAAGTCTGAATTACATTTTAAGGATAGCCTTCTGACTGTATTGTTTGTAGAATGGAATGTGAGGGAATGATAGTGGAAATAGGACTATTTAGAGTCCTATTGCAGTAGTCTCAGATGATGGTTATACTGATTAAGGGAGAGGAAGAAATACTTGAATATGTGATTTATGGTGGGGGACTGGGAGACAATTCTCTCTGCATCTCTCATATTTCTACATGTCTTACAAGAAGAATCACTGATGGTTTTTTCTCTGGACTATTTTTTCTTGACTATATCCATCTGTGTAGGGAACAATCTTGGAGAACAGATAGTGTCTTTCTGTGGAACAAAGGGCAGGCATGCTTATAGGCCATCACAAAAGATTTGAGTTCTCCAAGTTCAAGTTTCTTCTCCTGGAAAGCAAACCACTGGTACAAGGGTTACCTGGCCCTCTTTGCATTGCCCTGTGGGAATTGGAGCTTGAGGAACTGATGTAAGAAAATGCTAATATTCTGGCTATAGCTATTGATGAATAAATTCCTTTGCCTCTAACTCAAAACTCACATCTTCTGCAAGCATCCATAAAACTGAGGCAGGCTAACTTGATAGCTTGCAAGTAGAGCAGAATATCAGACCCTTCACAGTTCTTGGCAAGAGGTTTACACTTACTGATGCACTGTATAATGTATAGAGATCCAATAAAAAATGAGATACTGTAAGAAGTGAATTCCCAGTAACAGAAAACCCAAGATAGGGGATCCTTGGAAGTTTATGTAAGAGAGGACCAACCATAAGGAGAAATCAGACCCTGGTCAGGGATATAAGGACAGAATTTTATCCTAGGGAAGACGATTAATAAGATCAAGATAGGAGGGCTTCCCTGGTGACGCAGTGGTTGAGAGTCCACCTGCCGATGCAGGGGACACGGGTTTGTGCCCCGGTCCGGGAAGATCCCACATGCCGCAGAGCGGCTGGGCCCGTGAGCCATGGCCGCTGAGCCTGCGCGTCCAGAGCCTGTGCTCCGCAGCGGGAGAGGCCACAACAGTGAGAGGCCTGCGTACCGGAAAAAAAAAAAAAAAAGACTATGACCTGAGCCATATTTGACTATTGCTGACCTACTTCCCTTATAAAACCTGTTTCTTAAATAAGTTATCAGTTAATTTTGTTAGGAATACTTTCAACGAGCAGTAATGAGAGTACCCAACTAGCTGTGGCTTAAGCAATAAAGACATTTGATTTTTTCACACAATAGGAAAAGTGAAGGTAGGCAGTTGCAGGTTTCAGAAGGAAATGGCTGTATCACCAAGGACCCTGGTTCTTTTTCTTTTCTAGTCTACCATCTTCTATCATGATAATAATTTGGCTGTCACTGTTCCTCACTCAACTGGTTCAAGGCAGGAAGAGAAGGTCCTGTTAGAAGGCTTTTGCTTAGTGAGGCTCAGTCTATGCACCTGGGTAGAAAATTTGTTTTTCAGAAGCAGTGAGCTGTGGCAAACATCCCTTAGGCTAGAACTGCAGTCTATACACATTAGGCAAAACTGGGTCACATGCCTATGCAGATCAATCACCAGGGAAAGGAAAGGGATTACCATGATTGACATAGGCCAGCATGTCTCAGATTTCACTGTACATTGAAATCACCTTGGGAGACTTAAAAAATACTGATGCCCGAGTCTTACCTCCAGGGATTCTGATGCAACTGTTCTGGGTGTGACCCAGGCATCAGGTTTATTTGTTTCAGTTTCCCAAGTGATTCTAATGTGCAGCCAAGGTTGACTACTACTTGAAACACCACTCATGATCGCGTAGGACTAGAGGAGGGGCCTACCTTTACAAGTTCAAGGGCCCTCAGCAGCTAACTGAATGAAATTGAGGTAGAAAAATGGCTGCTGGTGGCCTCAAAGTCACATTTTTTCAATCCAGCCAACCCAGCGGGAAAAGTTCTCTTTCTTTGCCAGTATTTCCAGTAAAAGTCCAGAGTTGAGTCCTACGGGCCTGTCTTTGGGTCTGTGCCATCCTTGAACCAATCCTTATGGCCAAAGGGACAGGAAATGCTGTGGACCAATTGTGGGTCATGTGACAGGAATGGAAATCACACCAACAGAATTAGCACACTTCACTCTCATTTAATCTGAGTTCCATTCTTCAGAGGAACTCCATTGATTCTCAAGATATGGATCTTTGACATAGTTTCATAGTTTCTCTTCATGTATTTAGGATTATTTATAGTCTCAGGCTGTGAACTAACTTCCACTAAAAGGAAAATGAGGAGAGGTGTATGTAGAAAATACACATATTTAGTAGGAAATAAAATTGAGGATTTTTGCCCAAGTTCACCCCTCTGATCATGACAGTGCCAATTGTGTATCTTTAATTGTCTAATGTGTAGTATCAGAGAATAGCGTTGTACCTGATTATCAATTTTTAGTACTTTCTAAAATTAAGTATTTTCACCTGAAAATAGTTGTTCAGCTAAATCAAAGCATGACTTTATTACTGACAGTTTGCTTACAAACAAAAAGTCGAGTCGGGACTGTTTGCTTGTTAGTTTGTCTTTGCAGTTCCTTTGAGCATTAGCATAGCAGCACGTTACAACCTCAGCAGGTGCTGTGGGATATCAGAGGACACATGAAGAGTCAAAAGCAACGTTAGAAAGCCGGAAGTGGTTCACTCAATCTGTATCCTGACTCTGTGACTCTCCACTTCAACCATTAGCTTCAGGGTAAGTGTTCTGTCAGCTGAATTTTTTCAAGAGTTTTCCAAAGGATAGTAAAATAACCCTTTTCATAGCCGCCCCTGACATGAGGGGCCAGTGAGGTTCTTCTTACAAATCACCAGGAAGGGAGAATGGAGGAAAAAATTGTCTTCTCAAACACCACTTGTGACTTTCAACCCAGGCAAGACCGGGGAAGGAGAAACGCTGATGAACCTTGTGTTTGTTTTTGGTTTTGGTTTTGTTTATGTTTGATTTTAATATAATAGAAGAAACATATTCTTGCTAGTTTGCATTGGTCTGGTGACTCGGAGCCAACAGCAAAGGAATTAAAACATTGTCTTGTTTCATTCCGACTACCTTAAAAGTAAGAATTGCCTAGGGTCAAAGTTGTGGAACTTTCTAGGGGTATTTCTGGGAACCATGGAGAGGTGGGAGGTGGTTAGCAACAAAACATAAAACGTGGGGATTGAATTAGGTCTTCAGGTCCCGACATTCGAAAATCAATTAATTCCAACCGAATAAAATTTACATATAATCCTTTGATTTTTGTGTGTACGTCAAAGAACCTCCATCTCACCTATAGTTCTACTTCCCTTTTTTTACTTTTTATTGGAAATTTAAGAAAGGAAAATTCACAAAGAATATGTTTCACATTTTTACCATCCAGGATTAACCAACCTTTACATGTTTCTCCCGTCTTTAATTCCTATTTCCCTTCCTTCATCTTCATCACTCTTCTGTTTTTTTAAATAATACATGTTGATTATAAAGAATTTGAACAATGCAGAAAAGTACAAAATGAAAGAAAAAATACCCCAAATCCCACACCCAGAAATACTCATCATTAACATCAGGTGAACATCAGTTGCAAAATATTTCTATGCGTGTAGATATGTAGAAATCCTTTTATAAAATTGGGGTCATGCTATAGAAGCTACTTTTAATATAAAAGCCTTTAATTTTACTTGAATGCTAAGAGAACGGAAGAGAATGAATTGTTAAGTACATACATACACATATGCACACATATGGCTGTACATACACACCTCAGGAGACAGTATTTTCTAAAAAAAACTGTGCTAAGTCTAAAAAATAACTTCCAAATAACTTTTAAAAGTTGACAGGGTCATGATATTTTAAAAATTATTTTAAATAGTAGAAATTGGGGCTTCCCTGGTGGCGCAGTGGTTGCGCGTCCGCCTGCCGATTCAGGGGAACCGGGTTCGCGCCCCGGTCTGGGGGGATCCCACGTGCCGCGGAGCGGCTGGGCGGGAGAGACCGCAGCAGAGGGAGGCCCGCATACCACCAAAAAAAAAAAATAGTAGAAATTGATCCTTGGTTATGAAAGTTTGAACTTGAGCACCCTCATAATACCTTTTCCCTCATTCACGTCCTGCCTTTTGTCATTTATGTTATTGTTTTATATCGCCTGGGTTTATAATGTTACCATTCTGTTCTATAGAACACATGCCCATTCTTAACAATACTATGTTTAAATTTAGTGAGTGCTGCCATCAGCTCTTATCACAACTTTATTTCTGTATTCTGTATTTTGATTCAGTTCTTAGAAGCTGGATTTCATTGTCAAGTAATTTTTTTCAGAAGGGCTCATAGGGCTGTGTTATTAAGTTCCTTTATCTCTGAGAATTCTGCCTGTTGCATTTATATTTAAACATTTGTGCTGGCTATAATAATTATGGGTCATGCTTTTCTTTTCCTTAGAACTTGGCAAACATTGCTTCATTGACTTTCTAGCATTAAACTTTGCTATAAGTTAGATTGAGTCTAGACTAATTTTTCTCTCTAACTAGAAGATTTGTAAATAAATATTTTTTGATCTGTGACCTGAAGCTCCATAACTTAACTGTTGTGTGTGAAGCTTAAGATTTCTGTATCAAACTTTCCTGAGTCTGTATCCTGCAAATATGGGTTTTCCCTTCATTTTAGAGAAATTTTCTTATATTATCTTTGAATATATGCTCTATTCTTTTCCTGGGCTCTTTGCTTCTGAGCTCTCAATTATTCTTACTTTGGAATTGACTTTATCTTCCCAAGCTATTAACTTTGTATCATTTCAACTGCCATGTTTCTTTTCATCTCACTTTGTTGTATAATCACATCTTTAAGCTCTTTATTATTATTGTTTTGATATTCTTATTAGGGTGAACAATGCAAGGCACTTAGGAGTTATCTCCTGTGTTTGGAATTTTTATTTTTTTCTGGCTTGATTTTTTTTTTGCCCCCGTCGTGTGTGTGTGTGTGTGTGTGTGTGTGTGTGTGTGGTACGCAGGCCTCTCACTGTTGTGGGATGTGTGTGTGTGTGTGTGTGTGTGTGTGTGTGTGTGTGTGTGTGTGTGGTACGCAGGCCTCTCACTGTTGGGAGCACAGGCTCCGGACGCGCAGGCTCAGCGGCCATGGCTCACGGGCCCAGCCGCTGCGCGGCATGTGGGAATCTTCCCGGACCGGGGCACGAACCCGTGTCCCCTGCATCGGCGGGTGGGCTCTCAACCAATGTGCCACCAGGGAAGCCCTTCCCCCGTCTTTTGAATGGTTTGTTCCTATCCTTTTGCTTCGTTTTACTGGTGGGTTTTCGTTGTTTCTTGCCATTTTAATGTTTGCAAGTTGCAGAGATGCTGTGCTGTTTCTTTTTGCATTGTTCATGCCTGAGTGACTCTCCACTCTATTTGCTCTGCTAAGGTGGGAGTGATTTCTTAACTGTTTCTACAGTATCTGAGGGTTTGTTGTTTTTTTCCAGTTCCTACCTACAGCTTGAGATTCTACATGTTCTTACACTTTTTTTTTTTTTTCCTGTACCCTAAAGGAGTGGTCAGGGACGGGAGGGTAGCATGCAGGCTGTCAGATGATATGGGGTCTTGTGCTTTTTTTTCTGAGATTTTATTACATATCCTGTACAAGAATTAACTTCAGTTAATTAGGATTCAGTACCATTCACACTGGGGCGTTCTCTTGGGCTTTGGATTGCTTTCTGTTTCACCCATTTCTCCCCTTTAGTCCTTTTCCACTGTTCCTCATTCAGAAGAGGAATTGGATAATAAAACCAACTCAGTTTCCTTTTCTCCATATTTGGAAGTTTTTATGGGAATTCTCAGATTTTTGTGAACCCACCATCATAGTTTCTGGAAAGCTGAGGGCTGGATTCTGAGCCAAGCTATGTCTTTCATCTTGTTTCATTCCAAAATCAGTTGTTTCTTATTGCAATAGATTATACCTCTTTCCTTATTTGGCTCCTCTTGGCGGCCGGGTGGAGTCTGGAAAACTGGAACAACCTGCCTTCAGCCTTATCTGCTTAGTACTACAACAATGATCATTTTCTGTGTGTGCCACAATATGGAGTATGTTGGAAGGAATGAAAATCTGCAGTTAAGGTAAATTACGCTGAAAAGTAAGACCCCTAAAATGGACCCGTGTACCATCAATTTAGAGGACAAATGATGGGTTTGAGAAAGTCCACAAAACTCCTAAAACTGAGTGCAAAGTTTGTGAGTGTTTTTCTGAGGCAAGGCTGTATAACTCTTACAAAAATCTCAGTGTTTTTCAAAGTGTAATTTGAGGTTCAGAATCACCTGAAAAAAGTGTTATTTATTAAAGGTGTGGATTCCCAGGACCCATCTTACTGAATATTAAATCCTTTTAAATGACTAAAGTAAAATCCTTTACTTGTCCAAAATATTTGAAAAATCTTTTCTGTACAAATGTCAATTATTTTTATGAAGTTGAGGCTGGGTATAGTGCTTGTGGCAAAACTGGGAAAAAATTTATGATTTGTATTTGACAGAAAGCTCCGGATTTACTGATAATATAAAGAGGTGACCAAAAGTTAATAAGATCTTCTGCTTCACTGATAAGAGTTTATATGTAGAAGAAGAGACAAAAAATGTCCTTTAATTCTTCACAAATTATTATCACACAGAGAGTGTGTTCTCTCAGGAACTTTTTTTTTTCATTGCAATTTTAATTGAGATAATTGTAGATTCACATGTACTTATAGGAAATAATACAGAGAAATCTCATGTACCCCTTACCCAGTTTCCCTCAATGGTAATGTTTTGCAAAACACTAGTACAATATCACAACCAGGATATTGTCATTGATGCAACTCCCGCTCTTATTCAGATTTCCTCAGTTGTTTGCTTTGTTTTAAGTGTTTTTTCTAATAATTTGGGAATTAAACGTTTTTATTCTAGTTTTCAGCTTTATAATTTTAAGTATCTTTTAAAAATAGTTATATAATTGACATAATGTGGTATTTGTTTCAGGTGTACAACATAATGATTTGATATATGTATATATTGCAAAATGATTATCAGAATAAGTTTAGTTAACATTGTCACCCCACACATAGTTACAAATTTTTTTGTGTGTGATGAGAACTGTTAAGGCCTATTTTCTTAGCAGCTTTCAAATATAAAGTACAGTGTTGTTAGCTATGGTCACCAGGCTCTACATTCCAACCCCATGACTTGTCTATCTTATAACTGGAAGTTTGTACCTTTCGACCACCTTCACCCATTTTGCCCGCCCCACATCCCCATGCACTCCTCTGGCAATCATCAATCTGTTCTCTGTAAATATGAATTCAGTTTTTTTAGATTCCACATATAAGTGAGATTGTACAGTATTTATTGTACAATCTCTCAGAAACTTTGAATGAAAGTTATAGGAAGACTAATTTCAGGTCAAATAAAAATAACTTTCTCGGCTGTCCGCCCTCCCGCATCCCCTCGCAGTCCGCACCGCCACACCTCCTCCCTGTGCTCGGACCCCCGGCCTCGCCCCCGAAACATGACTCGCGATTTCAAACCTGGGGACCTCATCTTCGCCAAGATGAAAGGTTACCCTCATTGGCCAGCTCGAGTAGATGATTTTTAACCTTCGCGTTTAGCGGTGCTACCTTCCTCAGAGGCCTACTTCCTATACCCTTTTCTCTTAATTTTTTTTTCTCGTGTCCTTTCTCTCCCTCGCTTTCACGAGATAGATAACAATCCGAAAGTGAAATTTTCAAGTCAACAGGCATCAATTAAACAATCAAATGCGTCATCTGATGTTGAAGTTGAAGAAAAGAAACTAGTGTTTCAAAGGAAGATACTGACCATGAAGAAAAAGCCAGCAACGAGGATGTGACTAAAGCAGTTGACATAACCACTCCAAAAGCTGCCAGAAGAGGGAGAAAGAGAAAGGCAGAAAAACAAGTAGAAACCGAGGAGGCAGGAGTAGTGACTACAGCAACAGCCTCTGTTAATCTAAAAGTGAGTCCTAAAAGAGGACGACCTGCAGCTACAGAAGTCAAGATTCCAAAACCAAGAGGCAGACCCAAAATGGTAAAACAGCCCTGTCCTTCGGAGAGTGACATGGTAACTGAAGAAGACAAAAGTAAGAAAAAGGGGCAAGAGGAAAAACAACCTAAAAAGCAGCTTAAAAAGGATGAAGAGGGCCAGAAGGAAGAAGATAAGCCAAGAAAAGAGCCAGATAAAAAAGAGGGGAAAAAAGAAGTTGAATCAAAAAGGAAAAATTTAGCTAAAACAGGGCTTACATCAACCTCTGATTCTGAAGAGGAAGGGGATGATCAAGAAGGTGAAAAGAAGAGAAAAGGTGGAAGAAACTTTCAGACTGCTCATAGAAGGAATATGCTGAAAGGCCAACATGAGAAAGAAGCAGCAGATAGAAAACGCAAGCAAGAGGAACAAATGGAAACTGAGCACCAAACAACATGTAATCTACAGTAATAAAAAAATATATCTCACTTTGGGCTCAAAGCATTAATCCAGTTACTGAAAAGAGAATACAAGTGGAGCAAACAAGAGATGAAGATCTTGAGACAGACTCATTGGACTGAATTTCCCCCTCCCCCCCCTTGATGGAAGAATGTTCCAGATTCTAAATTGAGGACTTCATTAATGGCATTATTACTGTGTTATGATTGTTAAAAAACATTTCCTGTAAGATACACACTACATACTAAGGTCGGCCATCATTCCTGTTAAAAGTTTTTTACCAAGCTTAAAATGAAGCTTTGTGTTTGAAAGTTATAATAAGCTCAGATGAAAATGGTGGTTGTACATTATTTCATTTAGAAAATATAAAAATTCATTTTGTTTTGAAGCTAGGTGTCAACCTGGAGTAGCTACTATACCCCCAGAGAATGGGGCAGTTGTGCCCTCCCCTTGACATTCCTTTGTTGTTCAGTTCTTTAGAAGATTAATAATTGTTTTTTAATCCTGAGAGATTAAACAGTAGACTTGTTAAGAAAACAAAAATGAAACTGTAACCAAAATTTTAAAATAAAGTTTTTAAAAAAAAATAAAAATAAAAATAACTTTCTCTTAGTCAAAGCTGCTTCATGATGGAATGGGCCATCTGGTGGAACAGTAAGTTTCCACCTCACTGTAGAAGGACTGGACATAAGGAGTACTGTAGAGGGAGTTTAAACATCAGGAGTATCGGGATGCCACTGTTCTAATCATTTAACTTGCCCTGCCACCGCTAATTTTAAAAATGTTTTTGACAAAAGTAACATACGCTTATTGCAGAAAATTTGAAAAATAGCAGCAGGGAAAAAAGAAAAAAAAACTTTAATTCGATGCCATCCATAAATAATTGCCGCTAACTTTTTATTTTAGTCTTTTTTAGAGACATAAATATATGGAAATATTTTTTTTACAAAATAGAATTCTATTGGGCCTAATGGTCTATAAATTACTTTTTCATTTAATATTAAAATATTCTTAGTAAATCTTATTTAGAATATAATTTTTGCTATGTACCTATTTCATTTTATGGGTAGTCATATAATACTCTATTCACTTTTTGATATTGAACACTTAAGTTTTTTCTTACTTTTTGTAAGATAACATTACAATATATATCCGTGTAGTCAAAGCTTTGTATATATCTGTATTGTCTACTTCTGCATTAATAAATTATCCCACACTTAATAGCTTAAAACAACAAACGTTTATTATCCTCATTTTTTTTGAGTCGGGAATTAGAGGCATACTGGGTGGTCTAGTTCAGGGTCTCTCATAGGCTGTTGTCAAGATGTCAGCCGAGGTTGTAGTCATCTGAAGGCTTTCTTTTTTTAAGTACACAGTACAGTATTAACTGTAATCACTGTGCTGTACATTAGATCCCCAGAACTTATGCATCTTATAACTGGAAGTTTGTACTGTTTGACCAACATCACTCCTTCCTCTCCTGTCCCCAATGCCCCCACCCCATCTGAAGGCTTTCTTTTTTTAAGTACACAGTACAGTATTATTAACTGTAATCACTGTGCTGTACATTAGATCCCCAGAACTTATGCATCTTATAACTGGAAGTTTGTACTGTTTGACCAACATCACTCCTTCCTCTCCTGTCCCCAATGCCCCCACCCCAGGCCCCTAGTAACTACCTTTCTGGTCTCTGTTTCTGTGAGCTTGGCTTTTTTAGATTCCATATGTGAGATAGAATGGTATTTGTCTTTCTCTGTCTGACTTATTTCACTCAGCATAATGTCCTGAAGATCCATCCATGTTGTCACAAATGGTATGATATCCTTCTTTTTCATGGTTGAGTAATATTCCATTGAAAATACACCACATCTTTTTTTTTTTTTGAGTATAGTTGCTTTACAATGTTGTGTTAGTTTCTACTGTACAGCAAAGTGAATCGGCTATATGTATACATATATCCCCTCTTTTTAGGATTTCCTTTCCATTTAGGTCAGCACAGAACATTGAGTAGAGTTCCCTGTGCTCTACAGTAGGTTCTCATTAGTTATCTGTTTTATACATAGTATCAATAGTGTGTATATGTCAATCCCAATCTCCCAATTCATCCCACCCCTTCTTTCCCCCTTGGTATCCATACATTTGTTCTCTACATCTGTGTCTCTATTTCTGCTTTGTAAATAAGATCATCTATACCAATTTTTTCAGACCTTTTTATGGCTGAGTAATATTCCATTGTATATATGTACCACATCTTTATCCATTCATCCATCCACTGAAAGATGCTTAGGTTGTTTCATGTCTTGGTTATTATGAATAATACTGCAGTGAACATGGGAGGGCAGATATCTCTTTGCTATCTTGTTTTCATGTCCTTTAGATATATTCCCAGAAGTGGGATTGTTAGATCATATGGTAGTTCTAGTCTCAATTTTTTGAGGATCCTCCATACTATTTTCCACAGTGGCTGCACCGATTTACATTCCTAGTAACAGTGCACAAGGGTTTCCTCTTCTGCACATCTTTACTAACACTTGTTATCTCTTGTCTTTTTGTTGACAGCCATTCTAACAGGTGTGAGGTAATATCTCATTGTGGTCTTGATTTGCCTTTCCCTGATGACTGGTGATGTTGAATACCTTTTTATGTACCTGTTGGCCATTTGTATTCTTTTGTAAAAAAATGTCCAGTCACTTTGTATTCTTTTTTAGAAAAATGTCCAGTCACTTTATCTGCCCTTTTTTTTTTTATAATACGGTTTTAATTTTTGTTTTTTCTTTTTTTGCGGTACGCGGGCCTCTCACTGTTGTGGCCTCTCCCGTTGCGGAGCGCAGGCTCCGGACACGCAGGCCCAGCAGCCATGGCTCACATGCCCAGCCGCTCCGCGGCATGTGGGATCTTCCCGGACTGGGGCACGAACCCGTGTCCCCTGCCTCAGCAGGCAGACTCTCAACCACCGCGCCACCAGGGAAGCCCCTGATTTGACTTTTGTTGTCATGTGGGATCTTCCCGGACTGGGGCACGAACCCGTGTCCCCTGCCTCAGCAGGCAGACTCTCAACCACCGCGCCACCAGGGAAGCCCCTGATTTGACTTTTGTTGTGTGTTGTCAGACTGGGGTCCAGTTTCATTCTTTGCATGTGGCTGTCCAGCTTTCCCAACACCACTATTGAAGAATCATCTGAAGTCTTGACAGAGGCTGAAGGCTTGACTTTCATGGCTCACTCTCACGGCCAGCAAGTTAGTGTCGGGTTTTGGCAGTAGGCCTCAGTTCCTCCCCGTGTGGGCCCTTCCACAGGCTGCTTGACAGTTCTTACAACATGGCAGCTGACTTCCTGGCCCAAAGTAATTTATCTGATAGTAAGCCAGACAGAAGCTGTTTTTCTTGTGATGTAGCCTTGAAATTCATATAGCAGCCCTTCTATCACATTGTCTCTCTTAGAAGTGAGTCTTGACTAAATCTGGTCCACCTTCAAGAAGAGAGGAATTAGGTTCCATCTTTTGAAGGGAGGAGTGTTTAAAAAATTTTATGGACAGACATACTTTCAAAAACTTAAAATATGTCCTTAACCTTACTAACCTTAAATTCCTAAAGATGGGACTTGAAGGATCAAAGGATATGGAACATGTTAAGGCTTATACATATTTCTGAATTGCCTTCCAGACAGTTTCTACTAATTTTATTCCTGTAGCAGTATATGTGAGTGAGTTTCTATTTTGCTGAACCCTAGCAAAAACTGAGCATTCTCTTTAAAGTAGGGCCTATGCTTGTCCGAAGGGTGCCTTTGTAAGCATCAGAAAAAGGTGCCCCTTTTCTGGGCAGACACAGGGCCCCACTGGGGTATATGGATTGGCAAGAGTGCCTGCTGGATTTCAACTCCCCTGGCCTCCTGGGCTGGGCACCCGTGTGTAGGCCACAATCTGCACAATCATACTCGGTGGCCCTGTTGAAAGTTTTTTTTTTTCCCCTAAACTACAAATTTGTCTTTTTCTACTCATTAAAGCCAATTTAATTTTTCTTCTCATTCTAATCAAAGAATTGCACTAACTTTCAGTTTAAATTTACTGTTATATATCTGAGAATAATAAAAATTTACTTCCTTAACAAACTCTGATATACACATTTTATTAAATTGGGCTGGGTTTCTTATAGAACCCTGCTTGCCCTGTCTCTAGCCACCCTCCAAAATAACGATCAGACTGTCACTATACTAGGACAAAATTGTCTGTAGATGTGATTTCAGTTTGTAATGATACAGGCAAGCTTGTAAAATGCTAGCCAGGAAGGTTAAGTATGTATTCATAAGCATCAATTGCCTTTGACCATATTTGCAGCTTCTGCTTTATTTATATATTTATTTATTCACTCACTTTCATTTCCTGTAATGGGAGATGTGATAAATGCAGAATTGGCCATGAATCCTTCACCTGCTACAACTAGCACTTATTTTTCGTAAGAATATACAAACATATTTATGCTAGTTTACTTAAGAATACAGCAGCCTATTCACATGTTTTCTATTAGAAGAAAACATTTAAATTATGATTTTTATGCTGCCTAAACCAGGCTATAATTACCATCCATTGTAATGTAACTCTTTCCGTTCTTATGCATCAGGCATCAATTTCTCACTAGTGTTTTTTTTACTGTTCAATTATCAGTCAATCCCATGTCCTTGTAATGTTGAAAATTTTTTTCATTAACTGGTAAAAGAAACATTTGATAATTAAAGGTTTGGGAACCTTGGCTAATATAAATGTGGATGATACTGTTAAACAATTTGACTATTTTAACTGATCTGACCACAGTGGTTATTTTTTATGTTAAAGTGACTATTCTTTCGTGTTTGGTCATTGCAATCATTGTTGCTTTTGTTGTGGTCATCCATTTACAATGCTTGGTGTCAGTTTATTTATCTCTTGTAAAAATAAAATACAGTGTGTGTGTGTTAAAATAAAAAAATTGACTATTCTGCTTTATCATGAACAGTAAAGCAGTTTATGTTGTTAGCACAGTTGAAGCCAGAAACACAGCTGCTGTTTTTCACCTTAAATATTTGGGTACGATATTATCATATTCGGTTCCTCATTAAACCTATGCTTGGCGGTAGGTGTTAAGAAGCAACGAGAGCTTGAATTTACTTCCACAAGCCTCATGGGAAGGATAATTGAAATATTACTTAAAATGTAATTGCTTTTCCATGAAACAATTTAAAACTAAGAGATCACTTTTCCAGGTGTGAAATAAGCGCTGATTTTCTTTTTTTGTTTTTAATTGACAGGCACTAAGACTTAGTAAAATTATTCTTTATATCAAACAAAGAAAAATGCAAACAACCTCACACATAAATATATGAATGGTTACCTCTGCATAGATGTGTGACTTAAGTAATGTTCATGAAGGTGAACAAATTCTAATATGACTAAAACAGAAAGCCTACAAATGGCTTAGAATTCATTCTGAAATAGTCCCATTTGATCATTAGATCAAGCAAAACTATTTTAATTTTATGGAAATCTCAATTCTCAATATCCTCTTTATCATATTGTCAGAAATATTTTTGCCTCTAAAGTGTCCCTGTCCTTTCTTAGTTGTCAATCTGGACTTTACCTCAGTAGAGAGAATACTGTGAGAAAAAGCTTTCAGTGAGCCAAGGGTTTGCTTAAATCAATTTCTGTTAAAGTGCTTTCTCATTTATCACCTCTGAAAGGACCTTAAACAAAGGCCCTCTGATGTAACTTTTGGCAGAGTACCAGGTAAACTGCTGCTTCAGCATTAGCTTGATCTAGAGACTGAGTCTTGGGGAGGGAGGGGCAGTCTTCAAACTTGAATCTATATGAGGAAAGGAGGTTATTTTGTTGAGTAGTGAGCTGCTTGTTCTAAAACAAAAATCTGTCCCTTGGAGCTTAACAGTTTCATGTCCAGGGTGGGAACTCCAGTGTGAAGCATGATCCAGGGGATTACCTATTTAAAGTTAAAAAAAAATAGATGGGTGGATCACTGGAGAAATATCCTTTTCAATACAACAGTATAAAAGGTTTTATGAGTACTGTGAACCTGGAATATTTGGATCTTGAGGGGGAAAGTTGACTTTGCTGGCAGAGTGTCCTGATTTTTTTTTCTTCTTGTTTTTATGTTGTATTGGTTTGTAGCACTGAAACTAGACTTCAAAGTAAAATAGAGATTTTATATATGTGGAGAATAAATCAATTCTTTGAGGCATTTTCATAGGTTGAGTTATATTCATGTAAGTAATAAAAGTCCAAGGACAAAGCAAGAATATTTAAGGGAAGATGACACCTGTGTTAAATAATCTTAATACCTCCAGTAAAGTTGTTTTGAGGGTAAAATGTATCTGAGTTAGTCCCTCCCTTCTCAGCATCACATTTCTGGTGGTGACATTCTGTGGATAGATCAAATTAAGGGTAGGCAATAAACTGCAACACAAAAGCAATGATTACGCCTCCAGCAAACCTGGCCACACCACCAATGTTTATTGGAACTTGTTCTTTTTTAATACCACTTGGAATTTGGAAGGAAAGAGAGAAAATCTTTTCTGTTTTATCACTTATGCTGGATGTAGTCAGGAAAAAAAGAGCATCCATGGGGATGTTAGGGTTTATTTCTGTTGAAATGAAAATATGAATAGAGTAAGAAAAACCTGAATGTGTGTGTATGCGCTAGTCAGGAAAAAAAGAGCATCCATGGGGATGTTAGGGTTCATTTCTGTTGAAATGAAAATATGAATAGAGTAAGAAAAACCTGAATGTGTGTGTATGCGCTCCCCCGAACCCCTCAGACATGGCTGCTGTTCGGAATGAGGGAAGCATAGGATAGGATGCTGCGTAGAGGGAAATCTGTGATTATAGACAAAACTTCCAGGGTGAATGCATGGATTTTTTATTATGTTTCTTGAAAAGGTTCTCTGAGGAATATATAGCACAGTACTCTAGCACATTAGGTGCTCAAGAAATCTTTTTTTTTTTTTTTTTTTTTTTATCTTTTTTTAATAAATTATAACCCAAGATCCTCTAGGCCCCAAATTGTTAAACTAACCGCAATAACTTGTTCTGTATGCTAGTTACAGGACCTTCAATCTCCCTGAATGTCTCATGCAGTGATTTCTGGGAGTTTGGAAGGAACGTAATTTTGAGTTGAAAAGGAGGTTTGTCGTGACCTCTACTCCAGCTCCCTTCTTGATTTCTGCCGATTGGAAACTGCTTGAGAGGCTCAACATGGCCGTGCTAATATCTTTGCTAAGTGGCAGCCTTCTGATTTTCTGCACAAGGCCACTGGAAGGTCTGTGTAGGACCATAAAGGTTATGCCCTGCACAACCTCAGGAAGCACCATTTCCATACACTCAGTGTGAATGTCACTGCTTGGAATTGTGCTACAAGGCTTCACTTGCATTACCTCTAGGTATCAAAAAAAAAATTTCTTTTCCCAATTAGGTTGTTAAAGGATATTTGAGCAGAGTTCCCTGTGCTATACAGTAAGTCCTTGTTGGTTACCCATTTGTCAAATTTATTTAGTTTTATTTTTGGCTGCATTGGGTCTTCGTTGCTGCGGAAGGGGTTGCGGCGAGCAGGGGCTACTCTTCATTGCGGTGCACAGGCTTCTCATTGCGGTGGCTTCTCTTGTTGCGGAGCAGGGGCTCTAGGTGCGTGGGCTTCAGTAGCTGTGGCGCGCGGGCTCTAGAGCGCAGGCTCAGCAGTTGCGGCGCACGGGCTTAGTTGCGCTGTGGCATGTGGGATCTTCCCGGACCAGGGCTCGAACCCGTGTCCCCTGCATTGGCAGGCGGATTCTTAACCACTGCACCACCAGGGAAGCTCTGGTTATCTATTTTAAATATAGCAATCTGTAAGAATAGATACACGTATATATGTAACTGAATCACTTTGTTCTACACCTGAAACTAACACAACATTGTTAGTCAACTGTACTCCAATATATAATAAAAAGTTTAAAAAAATGGTGCTGTATTTCCTGGAGTTCACAATGTACCAGTGGCACGTGTTAGTGCAGAAATGAAGAATGTGCTCTTTCCTTCTGTGCTCTGACACACTTGGACGCCTGAGTACCGAAGTAGCACTGCTTGTGTCCTGTCCCTTCCGTAAACAGCAGCTTCAGCTTCTGGATATAGCCTCATTCTACACAAGGCCCAGTCAAGTGCAGTGGGACTAAGATTTGAGAAGAAAGAATTGCTGACCCCTTCTCCTAGTCCTGACTCCCTGTGCCCATAAGAAACTTTCACTCAACTCTTAGGGACCCTGCGGCATCTATTTAAGGATGCTTGTCATGTTTGATTTCGTGCTTGGAATCGAGCGTGGACCCTTGCTAGAGTTTGAGTAAGTGAATAAATGCATGAGTGACTGGATTTTAATATCCATATATATGTCTCAATTGATTTATTAAACTTGGTTTGAGATGGGGAAAAAGCAAAAGCCTGTATGTGGTATTAGTTGCCATAGTGGAGTTTGAACCTGAGATCTCTCATCAATGTCTGTAGGAAAGATAAGTTAGTTATTCCTGTGTTTTGTATTTATTTAGACCCTCTCCGTATGATTGAGTGGAAAAAGCTTTGAATTTGATATAGAATGAATCCTCACAAAAGTTCCTAATAAATAGGCCATTAAATGGACAGTAGGGGACAGCCCAACACATCCTCTAGAGGAATTCTAATAATCTCAGGATTTTAAATGATGGGTACCTACTAGTCAGCCCCTAGGGCATCGTTAACATAAGTAATTTACTTTTAATTTTAAAAGTAAAACTAATTTACTTTACTTTTATTTTTTAAAGTAAAAGTACTTTTATTTTTAAAAGTAAAAGTACTTCTATTTTTAAAAGTAAAAGTACTTCTATTTTTAAAAGTGAAAGTACTTTTACTTTTAACTTTGAAAGTAAAAGTACTTTTAATTGTAAAAGTACTTTTACTTTTAACAGTAAAAGTACTTTTAACGTTAAAAGTAAAAGTACTTGACTTAACGTTAAAAGTCAAGTACTTTACTTTTAATTTTAAAAGTAAAAGTACTTTGACTTTTAACGTTAAAAGTCAAAGTACTTTACTTTTAATTTTAAAAGTAAAGTACTTTGACTTTTAACGTTAAAAGTCAAAGTACTTGACTTTTAACGTTAAAAGTCAAAGTACTTGACTTTTAACGTTAAAAGTCAAGTACTTTTAACGTTAAAAGTAAAAGTACTTTTACTTTTAACGTTAAAAGTAAAGTAATTTTAAAAGTAAAAGTACTTGACTTTAAATTTTTAAAGAAAACCTTAGTTACCCTTAAGCCACAGGGCAAATTGTGGTTTTTCTGTTCCAGGGTGAATTAATGGTTCAAAGCACCCTGTTGTTTTCAGGGCCTATAACTCCCTGATGGGAAGTGTCAGAGCCTCTGTCCAGAATGCAATGATGTACGTCACGCATGCTCCTCTTCAGCCCAAGGTCCTGCATCCAGAGTGTATTGGATGCAGGTTATGGAGAATGCAAAGGTTTTTTACTCTCCTGTATGGCTTGTTTTTTTTAAGCATAGCAGTTCTAACCAGTCTCTATTACTTCTTTAATGTTTCCCAGTTACCATGGGATACACTGATTGGATTGATTGAAACCTTTTGAAGAGTACTCTCCATTACTGATGGATAAAAGTCTAAACTCAACCTGCTAACATGGCCCCTTAATAGCATGACCCCAACCTACTTTTTGCACTCTTTTCTAATATTTCTAGCTGTGTAGACTATACCCCAGCCAACAGCAAACGTAATACCGTTGCCCATATACAGCACCCAGCACACTTCTGTGATGGTGTGCCTACCATTCCTTCTGTCCAGAGTGTTCTGCCTTTTTATAGTCTCATTCATCCTTCATAAGTGGCTATCTCTAGGGCTGTTCACAGATGATCAGTTTCTCCTGCTTTTAGGCCTTTGGTAGGATTACTCTTTCCCTCTCCCATTTTAATTCAGGCATGGTCATGTGACTTGCTTTTTCCAGTGTGTTGTGAGCAGATGTGCTGTGTGTCAGGCAGACATTTCCTGGTAGAAATTAAGAGAATGAGAGGTCCTGAATCCCTTCCCATCCTGCCCCCCTGCTGCAGCTCCCAAGACGGCACGTGTTGAGAATGAAGTCTCTGTCACCTGGTCACCTAGTGACCGTGTTGAGCCGCAGCTCCCTGCTACCTAGACCTGGATGTGTAATGTGAGTGAGATATAAACGTCTGTGTCTGTGTTAAATCAACAGAAATTTTGGTGGTGTTTGTTACCGTGGCTTAACCTTGCCTACCCTGGCTGATAATCATAGCTAAATCCAGTTCAAGTCTTAGTTTATCTAAGAAGCCTGCTGTCCACCTCTCCTGCGAAAGCACATTGATCATGACTCAGTGCTTTCATGATGCTTTGTACGTAATGTCATCATTGCTCTTGCCACAGTACGTGGTGAGTCTTGTTTACGTGACGCTTTCCCTTGTCCTCCTTTGAACACCCCGAGGAAAAGACCATATTTTAGTCACCTTGTTATCCCCCTGCCTTCTAACCTTTCTCATTTTCCGGCACGCTGCTTGGCACATGGTTGATGTTTAATGACCATTTTTCAATATATGAGAAAAATGACAGCAGAATACCCACTTTCCTCTTATGATTCAAAGAGGGTTTTTTAACAGCTCCTTTGTTCAAACAGGGAAAATAAGCTCATCAAGTTATTGGGCCAAACTTTTTTTTGTTCATTTAAAGCCAAGAATATATTGTTTATTTAAATACCTATATTGTCCTAAAATAATTCCAAAGGAGGACAGTCGATCATTTTATTGGCAGTGTTTACAATCAGCATAAAAATCTGTCTCATATAATCAAGGCATTTCTTACTTTACTCACATTAAGTTACTCATCAATATCGTGCTTGCTTATGTTTCATTCAGTAAATATGTGATTGTCTATG
Source organism: Physeter macrocephalus (assembly GCF_002837175.3). Lineage (NCBI taxonomy): Eukaryota > Metazoa > Chordata > Mammalia > Artiodactyla > Physeteridae > Physeter > Physeter macrocephalus. The sequence goes on from NC_041220.1 coordinate 15,202,381, forward strand.
CTGTATCCTGCACTGTGCTAGGCACTAGGGATACAGTGATCGAATAGAACACAGTCCCTAACCCCAGGAAGCTGATAGCTTAGTGGGACAGAGATAGAAAACGTAACTATAATACAGTGCAGTATGGACCATAACAGACGCACACAGGGCATTATTGATCAACGCAGAAGCATTAGTACAGCCTGATGAGTCTAAAGCAGGAGAGTGAGGTGATCACATTCACAATCCTGCTCTTTCACTCTGGTTGCAAGATGGTGCTGTTGTTGTGGTATGAGGACCTGACCTTCTGCAGTGCCGGGAGAATGGAGAAGAGGTAACACTGGATAGTCTTAGTGCTTGGGTTGAGGCAGGAGGAAGGGAAGGGAGAAGTTGGAGGAGACAGCCAAGGGCTAGCTTGTGTGATTGGGGATATGATAGTGGCCCAGACTAGGACCACAGGAGTAGAAGCACATTTAGATAAACGTTAACAAACCCATTTGGACATATTGAGTTTGAGGTATGGGTGTGATCTCCAGGCCCTATGTCCTGCAGAAAGCTAATGATACAAGTCTGACCTTGAGGGAGATCTAGGCTGGAGATGTGGATTTGGAGTTGCCAGCATTCAACGGGTCCCCTGGGGAGTCAGCATGTAAGGCGTGGCAAAGGAATCCAGAGAGTTGAGGTGTATAGTAGAGCCATGGTTCTCATCAAGGGAGAGGGCAGCTGCTGCCTAAAAGGTGGACGCTTTTGGTTATCACAAGGACTGGTAGTGCTGTTGGCATTTAGTGTCCTACGATGGAAGGACAGTTCTACACAATAAAGAATTACTTGTACTTTTCAGTGTCCTGCTGGGCACCGATGCCGGTAAAAACTTGTTCTGAGGCTAGAACCTGACCCCATTTTATAGGTAAACAGAGGGTTTTTTTTTTCATGGTTTCAATATACATTGTTTTTTTTAATCCCAGAAATGTAAGCACCCGATAAATAATTATACTTTATGTTTGGAATTTTACCACGGGTTGCTTACCAGTTTAGAAAATCATGCAGTTGAGGACATCAGTCACAGTATTTGAGTTACACACCTGTACCAATCTACATTGTAATTGTCACAGTTGGTAATGAAAGATGCAGGTTTAGGAATCTGCTTACTTAATTATGGCTTATAATGCTGTTGAATCAAAGTGTTTACATATTGGAATATATACTAATTTATTATAAACTCTCTTCTCATTTATATTAGAAGATTTTACTGAATGTTTTTAAACATGTGTGTTGTGAAGATATACTATCTATTTAATTTCAGGGTCCTAAATGGGGCATTCCATGAGGTGTATTATAAAGAAGGGGCACTGGGGCTGAGGAAGTTGGTGAGCTATTTCCAAAACCTGGAAAGCCCTACAAAGCACTGTGCTTCTTTCTCAGTGGTAGCAGATGCAAGATGAAATAATTTTTCATTTATTTTTGAGGGGATTTCCTTGCATGCCCTTAAAAAATGTCACTGATAAGGCAGACTCCTGAACCTTCATAGGAGCTGTCTCCCTTCCTCTGAAGTATACGTATCTTGCAGGACGGAGACTTCTGCATCCTCTTTAAGAAAGGTGAGGGGGCTTCCCTGGTGGCGCAGTGGTCGCGCGTCCGCCTGCCGATTCAGGGGAACCGGGTTCGCGCCCCGGTCCGGGAAGATCCCACATGCCGCGGAGCGGCTGGGCCCGT
>NC_041220.1:15204173-15247862 GCF_002837175.3 Physeter macrocephalus
AGATCCCACATGCCACGGAGCGGCTGGGCCCGTGAGCCATGGCCGCTGGGCCTGCGCGTCCGGAGCCTGTGCTCCACAACGAGAGAGGCCACAGCAGAGGGAGGCCCGCATACCACAAAAAAAAAAAAAAAAAAAAGGTGAGGAACATTAGCCTTCGAAGGAGAGGAGTGGGCCACTTTTACAGGCCCAAAGGGTTCAGCAGGATCTGAAATTTCAAAGGTCTTGAGTGCACTGGCTGAGACGTTCCTATCCCAAGTCTCATGCTTCCCAGTCAGGGCACTGTAATCAAGCTCACTTGTCAGGTCTGAGAATGCAGACTTCTGGATTTCACTCTTTCTAACTAAGTTTGAAGCCTGGACCTCAGCTTCTTCTGTCCCTTCAGCTGCAGGAGATGAACTGCTTCATATGCTGCCAGGGAAGCTCTCCTACTCACACTTTTAAAGTTGGTGATTAAACACCATTGTCTTCCTTGTCTTTTGTAATGCGTCAGTCACACCCAGCAACGGCCATCTAATTCCGTGGTCATTAAACCACTATTTCCCCCATACTTCTCAAATGCCTGAGATCACAGCTTCCTTCAGTGCATTCCTTTCCACTGGCCTCCTAGATTCCTTCACTGCCGGTGAACGATTGCATTGCTCCAGTAGGCCAGGGGCTTTCGTTATTTCACCTCTGATTCCCCTCCACAGCTCCATTATAGAATTGTTCCTAGGACACTTCCGGTTTTAAGCCCTAGGTTGGATTTCCTGGAAACAGATTCTGAGAGAGAGGTTTGCAAGTAGCGGGTTTGATGGGGAGTGTTTCTGGAGTAGCCCCTGTCTCATCGTGCAGAAAGCTTGATTAGAGTGAGAAATCAGTTGCAGCAGAGGCCCTAGCTGATCCCACAGGGAGCTCTGCAAGTGGAATGCTCCTTCAGAATGGTCCCAAATTGAAGCCAGGGGCCCTGGGGGACTTTGAAATACCACATTAACCAGTGATTAAGTGCAGGCAATCCCTGAGGATGGGACATGGCCTTGGGTAGAGGTAGATACCTCTGGCCAAAAGTAATTCCCAGAGAGGGATGCAGCTGTGACTCAGAAACCAAATTATGATTACATTATTAACGCTGAATTGGAGGAGGGAAGGGGTAGGTGCCTTGGTCCTAAGGGGGTGATCTGGATGGTGCACCTCAGTATCACTACCGTTCAGAATCATGATTTCAGAGGTACACTAGGAGGGGGAAGGGACAGAAGGATCTCAAGGAGGGAAAGGCGAACAGATGCATGTCCCTCCCTGCCCCCCTTTTCATTGCCATTTTCTAATTCAACCAAGATGTAGTGGAAAGAGCATTAGCTTTGGAGTCGGACCAGTTTTCAGATTACAGTCTGACCCTTGCTAGCTGAGTGACCCTAGACAAGGGATTTAAACTTATACTTCCGTTTTTTCATCTGTGAAACGAGGCTAAGAATACTTTCACGTGGGGCTATCATAAAGATTAATTAAGAGTGAACATTTATCGAGTTCTTAGTATATACTGGGTGCTCTTCTTAGTGTTTCACATGTACAAATTCATTTGCATGTACTAACCCAGCCCGGGAGGGATGATTACTAGTCATTTCGCAGATGAATCAACTGAAGCGCAAAGGTGTTCAATACCTTTGCCCAAGATTTCAAAACCAGCAAGTGACAGAGTGGGAGATTTGAAAGCCCGTCGTCGACTTCGTAGATGTGACTTTTAACTATCATCCTGTACTGCCTTGCTTTCTTTAAGTAAAATATTTTATTAAAAGAACCCATGGGTGTAGAGTGCCTGTCACAATGTAAGCACTCAATAAATGTTAATTTCCTTCCAGTTTCCTCTTGGATGGGTTTCTGGAATCCTCTTGTCTAGATTGCTATTCTGGCCCTGTTCTCTCAGGCCTCATGTGATAAGCTCTAGTCTCAAGTGCTCATGATAACACTGTGTTTTATTCTGCAGTGCGTTCATATATTGCGTGTGTTATTGCAAAATAGATGCTCAAAAACATTTGTTAAATAAATGAAAGAATAAACGGTGCTGGATATTTTAAAAGATAGTCTCTAGAAATATCGTAACATAACTGGTGGTGGTTCCACTACTATATAGCTTTGTCAAAACTTATTGCATTATACACTTAAATGGGTAAATTGCATTATATGTAAATTATGCTTCAATAAAGCAGATTGAAAAATAGTTTCGATTCTTAGTAAAATGAAAAAGAAGCTCCCAGTAATACATTTAATCACTATGGGATACTGAGAAGACTTTTCTATCACTAGAAAGGGAATCTAGTACAATTAGGTCATCCATTGCAGAAAGATTAAGTTTCTAGTTCAACCAAGATAATGTAACAACTTGGCTCAACATTTCTTTAATTGATGTACTCTTTCCTCTCTGCTGCTCCTTTTATTCTGAGAATACTTCAAGCAAATTTTAATTTTAAACATGACTTACTGAATTTTCTAGGAAATTGGACCTCAATGGCACTGTCATATTGGCCATATCCATAAAGCACAATGGCCAGGAAAGAGCATATTGTTTTACCGTCCCAAATAGTCACATATAGTAACCTCAATCAGCCATGTTAACGTGGACAGAAATTCCACATTAATGATATGAAGTCTGGAGTAAGAAGATGCCTTCAGATGCTATTTTTAATTTTCTGAGGGTTGGGGGTGAAATGATTTCAGTAAGCATGTTTATATGTCATTTTCTTAAGTTGTCAAACCTTAAAAATGTATGGCTACAAAAAATATCGCGTATAATCACGTCATTGTAAATACAAAAAGATATGTTGTTAAAATAATCAGATACAAGAATAAATCTTGACAGTTTTTATTTGCAAGAGCTACTTGCTTTTCTAGAGTATTAATTCCTTCTGATATTTCTTCTCATGCTAATAAGAAGATAAACTGCTGTATTGGGTCTTTCAAAAAACTGTAGAGTTATAACTTTCTTAAAATTGAGGGCAAAAAATTTATCACGGTGTACTGAATTCCTGGTTTTTTGGTGCTCCCATATTTTTGTTTTGTTTTAAAGCAGCAGAACTATATAGTTTTCATCTTTGTTGTCCTAGCCTTATTATAGTGCTAACCATCAGTTAATGCCTGTTCACTAACTGAAGGTGAGCAAAATAGGCTGTCGGGTATTATTTTAAGAATAGCCATTAGGGGACTTCCCTGGTGGCGCAGTGGTTAAGAAGCCGCCTGCCAATGCAGGGGACGTGGGTTCGATCCCTGGATCCAGGAAGAATCCTACATGCCGTGGAGCAACTAAGCCCGTGTGCCACAACTACTGAGCCTGAGCTCTAGAGCCTGTGAGCCACAACTGCTGAGCCTATGTGTCACAACTACTGAAGCCCATGTGCCTAGAGCCCGTGCTCCGCAACAAGAGAAGCCACCGCAGTGAGAAGCCCGTGCACCACAACAAAGAGTAGCCCCCACTCGCTGCAACTAGAGAAAGTCTGCACGCAGCCACAAAGACCCAACGCAGTCGAAAAAAAAATTATAAAAAATAATTATAAAACTATTTAAAAAAAGAATAGCCATTTGGCACACTGAAGACCACATAGTCACCTCTTCCCAGTGGAGAAGCAAGGTTATTGCTGAAAGAGGCTTTAGAAATCTCAGATAAGTATAGTTAATTGAAAACAAAACTGAGGTCGAGAGAGATGGTGGTGATTTGTTCAAGGTTATCTAGCAGAACCAGAAGATCTAGAATTTAGGACTTCTGTATTCTAGCTCATTTATCTTTCAAATACCTGATAGTGGCCCTGTGGATTCTTGCTATCATCACATAAACATTCACTCATTCAATAGTAAACGAATACTTATTACACTTCCACTGTATGTCAGGTACTATCTTAAACATTCGAGATAAAATGGTAAAACTTAAAGTTGAGTAGGAGAAGCAAATATGAATATGTAAACAATCAGTTACTAAATATCACTTTATCGTAAAAATAATTACTGTAGCAAACTTTTTTTTATTACTTATTCAGTTAATTACTACACATTCCAGACACTATGCTAATGCTCATAGAACCTCATTTAGTCCTCACTAGAACTCTCTAAGTAGGTACTATTTATCCCTATGTGAAGGGTGAGAGAGGGAAGCTCCCTGAGGATCGGTAAATTGCCAGGGGCACTTAGCTTTTTCAGCGTCCTGCCCAGGGGGTACAGCCAGGCCCCTGGGCCAGCACTGGGAACCTGCATGGAGAAGAGGGCAGCTGTCTGCGCCTCCAGAGAGCGAATATTCACTTAAGCCACCCACTGTCCTCTGCCTTCAATCCAGACACCCTGTGCTTTTGCCCTTTCCACAGAGAAAACTTCAGTTTTTGTTTTTGGTTTCGTGTTTTTTTGTTTGTTTTGCAAGGGTGGGGAAAGAACAGTCACCTAGTTAAGTGGTACAGTATAAGGGATAGAAACTGGGAATCAGGCTACTTTTTTTTAAAGATATTTTTCATGTGGACCATTTTTAAAGTCTTTATTGAATTTGCTTCTGTTTTATGTTTTGGTTTTTTGGCTACAAGTCATGTGGGATCTTAGCCCTCCGACCAGGGATCAGACCCGCACCCCCTGCATAGGAAGGCGAAGTCTTAACCACTGGACCACCAGGGAAGTCCCAGGCTGCTTCTTAAACTGACTTTGAACCAATCTCCCTTACTGAGGCCCTCCTCCCTTCACCCCTGCTGCAGATAATAATACACATATGACAAATTGTGATCATTACATTTAAGGATTTGGGTATGTCTAATTACTTTTTGATTAATTATTAGAAATTAATAATACAACATTTGTGATATTAGCAGAAATAGAATTACTGTGCTAAAAGGGCATGACAATTTTCAAGATTATTGGTATGGTTTGCACTTTTGTATTATAAATTTTATTTATTTATTTTTGGCTGCTTTGGGTCTTCGTTGCTGTGCGTGGGTTTTCTCTAGTTGCGGCGAGTGGGGGATACTCTTCTTTGCGGTGCACGGGCTTCTCATTGTGGTGGCTTCTCTTGTTGCGGAGCATGGGCTGTAGACAGGCGGGCGGGCTCCGTAGTTGGGTCTCTCAGGCTCAGTAGTTGTGGCGCACAGGCTTAGCTGCTCCACGGCCTGTGGGATCTTCCCGGATCCAGGGACTGAACCCGTGTCCCCTGCATTGGCAGACGGATTCTTAACCACTGCGCCACCAGGGAAGTCCTATATTTTCTTTAAGATATTATTACCTATCCTGAAAATAATCTCCCCTTTGTCTTTTCTTTACATTTAAGTTTTAATCTAGCTAGATTTTTGTGATTTAGTCAATTTCTTATTTCTTTCTTTATCTCACTACTCTTCCACACCTGTCTCTTTCTTCCTACTTTCTCTCTCCTCTCTCCCTGTCTCTTTCCTCCTTTTTTTCTTTTCATATGTCTAACCTATGGTCTTGACAGCATTTACTATGAAGTCTGTCTTTTGCCCACTGTTCTCAATGCAAGTTCTATTTAAAATCAAGTTTCCACACTTGTATAAGTTTATTTCTTGATACTTTCATTTCTGTTCCATAGGTTACTTTGTCCACATTTGCACGAATACCAGACTGCGTTAGTTCCTATATCTCTATATTAGTATTAATTACCTAGTAGAACAACCTCCACTCCTCAACTTGTTCTTTCTTCTTTATAGCGACTTGGCTCTTTTCACCTCCATGTAAATTTAGAAATGGCATGTCAAGTTCATGAACCCTCATGATATTTTGAGTGTTGGTTAGGTTTGTGTTTAATCTAGAGGTTGGTTTGGGAGAAATGAACATCTTTATGATTGTGAAGCAATCTATGATCATGGTATTTTTCTGTCTTCCTTAATATCATACCAGAAAACTCTATAGTGTTCTTTGTAAAGACCTCTTAAGGATTTATTTCTAGGTACTTTATATTTTTTGATGGTATTTTAAGTGGCATCTTTAAAAAATTACATTTCTATTTGTTTCCCAGCATATAGGCATATACTTGACTTTTATCTATTTCGTATCTACCAGTCTTACTAATCTATGACTTCTAATAATTAATCTGAAGATTCTTTTGTGGGGTTTTTTTTTTTTTTTTGCTGTATGCAGGCCTCTCACTGTTGTGGCCTCTCCCCTTGCGGAGCACAGGCTCCGGACGCGCAGGCTCAGCGGCCATGGCTCACGGGCCCAGCTGCTCCGCGGCACGTGGGATCCTCCCGGACCGGGGCACGAACCCGTGTCCCCTGCATCGGCAGGCGGACTCTCAACCACTGTGCCACCAGGGAAGCCCTCTTTTGTATTTTTTTTAATGTAGGCAATGATAGCATCTGTGAATAGCTGTACATTCCCTCCTTTCTAATTCTTATCCTTTTACTTTTTTTCTGTTCCCTTATTCTGCTGGCTTGGACTCTTCTGAGTATGTAAAAAAATTTTTTTAAATTAAAAAATTTTACCTTTCATATCAATATCTAAAATTTAGGGTATGGTTACATGAAATCACTGAACTGACTACCATCTGATTGATTCAGAATTACCTGTCATATTAATTTGCATGTCCCTATCTATAGAGGACATGGTCAACCATTTCAGACATAGCTCACAAAACCACATTAAGTCCTTACCTTTTCCAAATCTAGGAAACTGTATAATTCGTTAACGGTTGGCTTCCCTAACAAACCTTAAGATGCAGAAGGAACAGGGATTCTCTTCTGTTCATCATTGTTTTTCTCCAGAATCAAGCATATTTCTGGCACATAATGAGCCTCTAATAAATATTCATTACGTAGAGATAACATATGCAAGCAGCCATTCTGAGGCGGATAATTAGGCTTTGGGCTTCATGGCCTACATGAAGGCCGTAGATTTATTCCACACTGGCTTTACTCATGCTGCTCAAAATGATGCTCCTGGACCAGCAGGATCACCATCATCTTGGAGTTTGTTAGAAGTACAGAACCTCAAACCCTATCCCAAATCTACTGAATGTGCATTTTAACAGGATCCCCAGGCAATTTGTAGGCCGTTAGTGTGGGAAGACTTGATCTACATGATGCCTGCTGGATTAACTGATCTAGGATCCTTTCAGAAGTTTAATCCTTTTAGATTTAGGCTGTGCCTGACTCTTTCTTAAGAAGGTCTGAAAATCCTCCTGTATCCAGTTACTCTGCTTTCTCTCATGCGTGCTGGACGTCCTTGGAATTAAGTTAAAGCTGTTGTTTTCCTGCTCAAAGGACAAGGATTTCCTTTGGGAGCACAGTCAATCCAGGACAGAGATGATCTTTCCAGATAGGCTGAAAACTTCCTCTTTCTTTATTCACCAAGAAAATGCTGGGAATATTTGGGAGATAGCGTGTTCAAACCCATCGTGGTCTGTGTGATACCAACACTTGGAAATGCATTCATGTTTGCAGTAAGTGGTAGAATGTTGGCAGTCTTTTCTGTGTGCTTGAAAATAATGTGTCTGTTACATTTGTTGAGTGCAGAGTTCTCTCTCTGTTTATTAGATCATGCTTTCAAGCTGTCACACACACATTCCAGGCAGTAATGAGGAGGAAGGCAAAAAAATGGGCTTCTCCAAACTTAGCTACTTTTAAGAAGTCTTTCTAGGCGCCTTACACAACACTTTCATGTATATCGTAAGGAGGAGTAATTAGTCATGTACGTACATAGCTGTGTGGGAGGCTGGAAAATATAGGATTTATTCTGGGTGGCAGTATGCCCGGTTAGCAACTGGGGTTTGGTTTCCAAGGAAGAAAGGGAGAATAGATATTTGTAGGCAAGTAATAGTACTTGCTATATGTAGGACAGAAATTCCCTCATCTCATTAACATAACATTTACATTTCTGTTTCTTGCTAGTCGAAACCTGACTCTTCTAGAAGACACTGCTTCCCCAACAGTCCTCTCCTATAAATGCTACTTTCCCTCCCAAATACCACCCACCAAGGGAGTGGAGGTGTGACCTGAATTGCTCTCATTTCCCTAAACTATGTCAAGACCACTCATTAATCCTTTTTGTTCCCGAGACCCCTTATCACTTGAGCCGTGGGCTGTTCAGCTACATCCTATTTCCTTTCTGTCGCTGTCAATCGTCAGTTTCCCAATCATTGCCCTTAATTCACTCAAGAGTTGAGTTTCTGGGTCTTCTCTCTACTCCCATCCTGAGCCATCATCCCTTTTGACTTAATGTTCACAATGAGCAGAGTAGTTTTTAAAGGGATCCTGGGTTCCTTTGAGACCTTTCCGGGGGGTCTGTGAAGGCAAAATTATTTTTATAATAATTCTAAGATGCCGTTCCTCTTTTCACTATCATTCTCTCGCAAGGGCACAGTAGAGCTTTCCAGAGGCTACGTGAGGTGTGATATTGCAACAGATTGAATATAGAAGCAGATATGAGACTCCAGCTGTCTCCTATTAAGCCAGTCATTAGAAACTCATAAAAAGCAAAAGTGTTACTTTTATCTCTAATTTTTTGCTTTAAAAATTATTTTTCATAAATATGTTAACATGTAATGGTTTATTATTTTGAAAATAATTAAAATATAATTTTTAATTTAAAAGTTGTGTTTAAATTTCTCACGCTGTAAATATACATGAACAAAATATTTTTAGGGTCCTCAAAGTTTAAGAGTGTAAAGGTTTCATGAGACCAAAAAGTGCTGACATAGAGCAAAAAAAAAAAAAAAAAAAAAATTGCAGTATCTCAGCCTCTGAGTTTCCTTGCCTTTATTGAAAGCACATCTACCTCGTAAGTATAATGGAAGAACAAGGGGCAACAATTCATGTCTGATCTCCACGTTCAACTGTCCAGCACAAAAAACCTGCTTCTTACTGTCTCCAATTAGATGTCTCAGGGGCACCTCAGGCTCATCATGTCAAAGCTAAATTCCATCGATTCCTCACCAAACAAGTTCTTCTTCCACTTTTACTGTTTCAGAACAATGGCACCATGGTCCACCCAATGCCTTAAACTAGAAGCCGAAAGTAATCTTTCATGTCGCTTTCCTCCATTCTCATATTTAATAATTTACCAAGTTATGTCATTTCAACTATCTTTCTGTGTGTGTTCATCTTTATCTTTAAATTTTTTATTTTATTTGAAATATATTTGACATATGGTGTAAGTTTAAGGTGTATAGCATGCTGATTTGATATATATTGCCTTATGGTTGCCCTTGTGGCAATTAGCTAACACCTCTATCACGTACATAATTATCATTTATTTTCGTGGTGGGAATAATTAAAATCTAGTCTTTAGCAAGTTTGATGTTTATAATACAATATTGTTGTCTAGAGTCACCATGCTGTGCATTAGATTTCCAGGACTTATTTATCTACTGGTTGCACATTTGTATCCTTACATAATCTCTCTATTTCCCCACGTACCCACCCCCACCAGCTCCATTTTACTCTTTTCATGAGTGTAGCTTTTTTAGATTTTATATATAAGTGATATCATACAGTGGATATCTTGCCATATGTGACAACATGGATGGACCTTGGGCCATTATGCTAATAAGTCAGACAGAGCAAGACACTTCTAGTTTCTTAATGGCTCTTGAATCTGACCACTGATCTCCAATCCCAGTGTCATTACCTTAGGTAAGATCACCAACATCTCAAATTCGGACTGCTTTGACAGACTTCAAAGTGTCTCTTTGTCCCCTCTCAAATCTGTCTGCCACATCTCACTCAGGTTCTTGCTCTGAAATAATTCTGGTCATGTCACTTCCTCATCAGAAATCTTTTATTGACTTCCCACTCACCTCAAGGTAAAATATAAACTCCTTAAGATAACTATCATTTAGTGAGCATTCATTATTTCTTCAAGACAACCCCATAAACTGGATATTATTATAACCATTTATCATCCCCTTTTAAGATAAAGAAACTGAGGCATAGAGAGGTTATATATTATAACCGTTATCATCCCCTTTTAAGATAAAGAAACTGAGGCATAGAGAGGTTATATAGTATGTCCAATGTATCAGTCAGTGAAATAGATCCACTATGAGTTAGGGGATAAGAGATTTATATATAGTATGAATGTATGTAGTATGACGAGATGTTGGAGAGGAAGGTCTTACAGGAGAAGCTGTAAGATCAGAGGGGTTACCAGCTAGTCAGTAAGAAAAGCCTAGCACGTCCAGCCACTGAAGTGGAACTGTGAGGGTGCTAGTGGGTGAGTCATTGGGAGCTGTAGCCTCTGTGTGTCTACAGTCAAGCATCCGGTGATGATCCTAAGGCTGCTCCTGGTCAGAGGAGCGAGTTGAGAAGAAGAGCTGGAAGGGCTGGAACAGAGGCGAGTGAGGACAGGCTGGAACCCTCTAGGCTCCTCTGGGTCTGTCTATACCTCCAACCATGAGCGCCTTCAGAAGGTGATGGCTGCTGCTTCACGTCCATCTGCTAAATCTTGCACAAGTTCCTTATCTGGTCGATAATAACAGAACTATCCAGGGAGAGGGAATATGAAATATGATTCTCAAGTTAACCATGTTGATGACGGAATGATTCAGCACACCTAAAATCACCAAGACATAGTTCGTGAATGTTTGAACCAGGGTCTGAACCCAAGCAGCCTGCCTCAGCTTCTGTAATGGTCCACCTTACTGTGGACTTCATGACCTTGCTCCCGGTTACTTTGCTTACTTGTGCTTTCACAGATGCCTGTTTTACATCCTCGACTTCAGCCATACTGAATAACTTCTAGTTCCCCTGACTGTGGGATGATTTCTGACTTTTGGCCCATGCACCAGAACACTCTGCTTTTCCTCGGCCTTTGTCTGGCCAAGTGTTATTTTCCTTTGGGGTCTCAGCTAAGCCGTCACTGCCTCTAGAAAGCCTTCCTGATCCCCTAAAGACTGGCCTAAGTATTCCCTACGTGATAGGATCTAATGCTTGATGTTATCTTAGGACTCTTAACACTTACCCTCTACCAGGGCAGAGACCTGTGTGTCTTGCTCACAGCTGTATACCTAACACCCAGCACGGTGGCTTATAAACCATGATTAAATAGCCCCACTGTTTAGTAACTTCTTATTTACTAAATTCCCTCCCTGGACTATAAACTCAATGGAGATGGGTTTTTGTCTTGCCTAATGTATCCTCAGCATACAGCATAATGTCTATTTGTATAATATATGTCGAATTAATGAGGCCAAAAATAACTGTGAAAGCATACCATTTAGATAATCAGTTGAATATGTTCTCTACATGGTAAATTAGGTAGACAAAGACTTTGTGAGAATTAACTTGGAATTGAATATTCTTTAGCTTAGATGATTAGACTCTTTAATCACTCTGTTCATCTTTTCAGGTACAGTTACTAAGGTAAATTTATACTATGAAATTCTAGGTTATTCTCTTTTGGGTTTTAGTGACACCACAGTAAAACTGACTTCTTAAAAAGATCCAGAGTTAGCCAACAGTAAGGTTGTGAATACATTGTTGTTAATAGAGAATAAGAAAAACACTCTGACTTCTTTGAACATTTTGCTGATTATCCTGTTAGACTTGATTACCAGGAGAGTGCATCTAACAGTTGTGCTTGCTCATGAATTCTGATAAAGTCCAGGGAATGAAGTAATTATGGTGCTTCTTTAGAAGGAGGCTGCCATCCAGATGTAGGACATAGAAGGGCAGAGTTACTAATGTGTTTTCTATGAAAATACACTGGCTTCAATAGGAAAACCAAAGTGAAAGAATATGCTGCACATTAAAGTGAATCCTAAATCTTATAAATCCCTCTATAAGAAAAAAACACAGAGGAGGAAATTACGTGAACTATAATATGACCTAGGAGAAGGTATGCAATGTATACTTAGTGGCTGTAGTGGTATGCCACAGGTGAAGGATATGAACATTTTTTTTAGAGGTAAAATCAATACCATCAGCTGCCTAAGCCAAACATTCGGAGCAGATAAGACTTTGAGAGATAAAGGAGAAAGTTTTAGATAAATAATTAGCATATCATAAAGTTCTACTTTTAACAAATGTTAATCAATGCAACTAAAAGTGTTAATTAGCAAGTTTAAGAATCTGGGTTCTGTTGATATTCTCTTATGAAGGACAATTATTTGTTAGCATATGATTTATTCCTTGATGAATGTCAACAAACTCAAGTGTAAGCTGAGTCTGGGTGAAAGATGAGATATTTACAATACGCACACAATTGTGGAAATTCAAATGTAGAACTTTTTGTTTAAACAAATGATTATGGTTAAAGTAGAAGTGCAAACAGGGCCATAATTCATGACAAGTCAATACTTTTTCCTGCTGCAGTCACAAGTTTTTCACCTTCTCAGTAACCACCCATAGGACTGCAACAAAATACACCATGACTAAAGGATTTGGTAAGACCTGCTTTACAAGAAAATAAAAACAGAAACAGAAAAGGCATTAAGAAAAAGTCTTGTGAATTGCTGTTTAATGAATTCCCTGTACTTATAGGACTAACTACAAAGCTAGGCTATGGGAAATTCAACTGTCTGAATCTTCTTTTGTTTCCAAATCTGTTACATTTTTGACACATTCTAGGTACGCATTATGTAAGTTAGACCCCAGACCTAAATGATTTCCTGGGAGTCAGTTTTAAAGAAATGGAAATCTTGGTAGCAGGGCTTCCCATCTGTTACTGTATCAAGACCTATATTATATGTTAGGAATATGTGGAATACAGTCCAGCCTGGTCATGGTTATATAGAAATGAATGCTGCTTCTTAATAACATAGTAAAGTCCAGGAATCTTCAATTCAGTTGTCTGTTATCTCATAAGTATACTGAAATAATGCCTTCAAACTGTTTTTTATTAATTGGGAAGTAAAGTGACAAAATAGAATGGTAAGGAATTCTGAGGTTAATGTCTTTTTGGCATAATAGGTAGTAAAGCTTATAGGTAATTGGATTTCTAACCTTGCATCTCCCCGCGAGCATCACACACGCACACTGTTCTCTCACACTCCCATGGCGATGTCATCCTCGCGTGTGACGGTCATTAAAACAACAATAAACAATAACATCCACAGATAATATCTTGGTTAATACCTTGGCTACCTCTATATGAATTTTATGTATATTATACACTTATCTGCCCTCAGAACAATGTGTACTAAACACAAAATTGTGGAGTTGCTAAATGTAAAAATATGCATATCAGTAATTTTGAGATTACGGTGAGTTGCAGATACAGTAATAATTCACGTGAAACGTTCTGTTGAATGATTTGGAAGTCATTAAAAGCCCTTGCAATCATTAACTTTTTGGTTAATCGCCTCGATTGCTTTCTCTTCAATTTTTTTTTTCAATCTTTCTCAATTGCTATTCTCTTCCCAAGTACAGTGACTTGGGCAGCATAATGTGGCAGCTTTGTTAGTGAGTAGCCTTTCTCCAAGTGCATTTCTCACTGCTCAAGGAACATTCTTCATGCTTGTTCAGTGTCTCGTGGCTTGTTCACACCACTCAAACTACTGTCTCTGATTTCTGTATAACGTGAACAGTAGACTATTGTCACCCGTTGTACCAGGCTTCTTGTCAGCTTTGAGACCTCTCTCTCTCTTACAGAGCTAATACTTGAAGTCTGAAGGAAGATATGTCCTTATTTCAGAACTCATATTATACTGTCATTATGGCTTAACTTTATTAATTTTTTCATTCTGACACATATCTCCAACACATATAGGTCAGAAAAATTAGTATGATGCCAAATTGGGACTAGAATTATGTAATTTATCTACCTATTCATTAATGTGTATTAATGTTGATTAATATGCTACAGAATATGCTAAATGCTGGGGACACAAAAATGCAAAGATACAGTCCTGACCTCAAGAAATTTAGCAACTAGTAGAGGAAGAAGATGAAATAAAACTTAAAATTAAATATAATTTCAGTTAAAACCTTTAACAAAATGAAAGGGGGATCTTAAGTTAAAATATTTCCTCATTTCTCTATTAATGTTGGAATTTTAATCAAGGATAAAAATGATATCTTTAACATCAAATGATATAAGTACTGTGTTGTCTGCATGATAGTTTTTCATAAACATTTCATGGTCTGCGATACCACGTCCATAGGTAACAGCAGAGAAGTAACTTTAAGACAGTGAAACAGATGGTAAAATATCTGCAGTCATTAACTGTTTGCCTCTTTCTGCTTCCTAATAGAACAACATTCTAAAGTTAAGTCCATGGTTCTAGAAAGATCTATTACTAACAGCAAAAAGAACTAAACAATAGATTCAGTTAGAAGTATTATCTTTTACGGTATGGTACTGGCACAAAAACAGAAATATAGATCAAAGGTACAGGATAGAATGCCCTGAGATAAACCCACACACATGTTGGCACCTAATTTATGACAAAGGAGGCAAGAACATACAATGGATAAAAGACAGCCCTCAGAATGGGAGAAAATATTTGCAAATGAAGCAACAGACAAAGGATTAATCTCCAAAATATACAAACAGCTCATGGAGCTCAATATCAAAAAACCAAACAATCCAGTTAAAAAATGGGCAGAAGACCTAAAGAGACATTTCACCAAGGAGGACATCCAGATGGCCAAGAGGCACGTGAAAAGCTGCTCAGCATCACTGATTATTGGAGAAATGCACATCTAAACTACAATGAGCTATCACCTCGCGCCTGTCAGAATAGCCATTATCAAAAAAGCTAGAAACGATAAATGCTGGAAAGGGTGTGGTGAAAAGGAAACCCTCCTACCCTGTTGGTGGGAATGTAAATTGATACAACAACTATGGAAAACAGTATGGAGGTTCTTTAAAAAACTAAAAATAGAACTACCCTAGGACCCAGCAATCCCACTCCTGGGCATATACCCTGAGAAAACCATAATTCAAAAAGAGTCATGTACCACAATGTTCATTGCAGCTCTATTTTATAGCCAGGACATGCAAGTGACCTAACTGTCCATCGACAGATGAATGGATAAAGAAGATGTGGTACATATATACAATGGAATATTACTCAGCCACGAAAAGAAACGAAATTGAGTTATTTGTAGTGAGGTGGATGGACCTAGAGTCTGTCATACAGAGTGAAGTAAGAAAGAGAAAAACAAATACCATATGCTAACACATATATATGGAATCTAAAAAAAAAAAAATAAGGGACTGATCAACCTAGTTGCAGGGCAGGAATAAAGAGGTAGACATAGAGAATGGACTTGATGACATAGGGTAGAAGGGTGAAGCTGGGGTGAAGTGAGAGTAGCACTGACATATACACACTACCGAATGTAAAATAGTTGGCTGGTGGGAAGCTGCTGCATAGCACAGGGAGATCAGCTCGGTGCTCTGTGACCACCTAGAGGGGTGGGATAGGGAGGGTGGGAGGGAGACTCAAGAGGGAGGGGATATGGGGACATGTGTATGCATATGGCTGATTCACTTTGTTGTAAAACAGAAACTAACACAGTATTATGAAGCAATTATACTCCAATAAAAAGCTATTAAAAAATAAAAAATAAAAATAAAGCTCCTAATCCTCATGGAGAAAAAATGTATTATAGTTTAGTCAATCCACGCATCAGCTTGCCCTTTTAACTTTAAGCGTGTGGCAGGATTCAGAAGATCTGGGGTAGGGGGTGTTCTGGTTAAGAATGTGAGCTCTTCATCCTAAAAAACCTGGCTTAAATATCCACTCCAAGGCGTACTAGCAAGTTAATTGCTGAAAACCTCACTTTCTTCATCTGTAAAATGATGGTATTAATAGTATCCATGATTAAATGAGGTAAAGTAAATGCTGTAGTACCTGGTACATAATTTAGGTACTATTATTTATACCATATTGTTACTGCTCTTGTTATTCCAGCTCACCCCTAAGTTTCAGTTTATTTGACCTATCATAGGAGTGTGTGTGTGAGAGAGGAATCAGTCTGTTCTTTTTCTTCCATAAGAGTGCTTGGTGCGTGAAACAGTAAACACTAGGAAATTGTACCTTGTCACGTTATGGTCATTCATTCCTCACATATTCAACAAACCCTGAATATGTGCCAGGTTACTAACTGCGTGTTTGTGTCCTGAAGGAGCTTTCGTTTGCATCAGAAAACATCTTGAAACACAGATATGAATGCTTTGAAAATCTGATAACATTCTCAGCAGTATGATGACTTGCTGACTGTTTTCTAACATTTAGAGATAATAGTTGTTATGGACTGAATGTCTGTGTCCTCCCAAAATTCAGATGTTGAATCCTAACCTTTAATGGTATTAAGAGACTGGGCCTTTGGGAGGTAATTAGGTCAGGAGAGTGAAGCCTTCATGAATGGGATTAGTGCCTTTATGAGGTGGATGAAGGGACAATTCTGCCATATAAGAGTACAATGAGAAGTCAGTTATCTGCGAACTGGAAGAGAGCCCTTACCAGATCTCAACCTTGCTAACACCATGGTCTCAGACTCCCAGCCTCCAGAACTGTGAGAAATAAATGTGCTGTTTAAGCCACTCAGTCTGTTGTATTTTTGTTTTAGCACCCTGACTGGGCTAAGATAATAGTCTTTGAATCCCTGACCAAGGAATGAAGAAATTTTGCCCCTGAGATGGTCACGCCCATGCCAGACTGAACTTCCACCCTCTGGGCTCTCCTCATCCCACACCCAACCCAAATTGCAGCTTGGTCTGCCCATTTTTTGTGCTAGGCCATTGCTTGACCTGACCTTACAGTTAATAAACTTGTGTGTTTTTTTCCTTCTCTTAAATTTTTCCTCTTTTTAATTTTTTTGTTTTTATAAATCCCTAACAAAACCCCATATATACTGCTGCCCGTACAACCCATGTGTGGGATGTTGATTGTTGTTTCAAAGTCCTTTGAGTGGCTGATACAGTTGGAAATCTACAGATGGTTCTAAAATCTGGCCTCATGAGTCTAACATAATCGTGAAGTTTTATAGTTTTGTCTTCTTTAACAGCAAAGATATATGGAACACCTATTATGTACTAGGCACTGTGCTCTGTGCTAAGAATATAAAGAGGTATAAAATATATGAGAGTGGTAATGCAAGTATGAGAAGATGTGACTAATATGCCTGGGGAAATGAAGACATGTTTTATGAAGGGAAAGATACTTGACTAAGGTCTAGAAGGTGAACCTCGGATGAGGAAGGGATAGTGGTCAGGGGCCGGATGGTATACTAGCCAGGAGAAATGGTGGGAGGTGTAAAGATATTTGGCAAGCAGTCCATGAGGCTGGCATGTTTGGCAGGAGATGGGGCTGGAATGGGATGCTGAGGTCAGGTTGTGATGAGCCCTAAAGGTCCTATTGGGATGCATGGACTTATTTTGTAGGCAAACGAGAACCCCACCATTTTTGTAAGCAGGTGAGTTATAATTAGATCTTCAGCATTTCATGTGTTCTGATTTACTATGTAAATATCTAGCTCAGCTTAATGAAGAGTGCTACTTGACAAAGTCACAAATCCTATCTGTGTGTTAAAACAGGATTCTGCCAGAAAGAAAAGAGATGCTTTAGAATGTAATTTCTTCACATTTCCTCCTTGATCTTTTGCTTCCTCATTCCTGCTATTTTTTTTTGTTACTTGGAGGACTTGTTTTCTCTTTGGTCCTTTCCTCCTTAGACTTCAGTTCTGTCATTTTTT
The DNA here is from genome assembly GCF_002837175.3 of Physeter macrocephalus. Lineage (NCBI taxonomy): Eukaryota > Metazoa > Chordata > Mammalia > Artiodactyla > Physeteridae > Physeter > Physeter macrocephalus. The sequence goes on from NC_041220.1 coordinate 15,221,759, forward strand.
TCCCCATTAATAGCGGTGTGAAACCTCCAGGCTTTGTTGAAGATTGCCAAGGAAGGCTGTGTGGCTTTATGTGCCCTGGAGATAATCAATCTAGGTATTTTATTTTGTGGTGTAGAAACCTGTATAGCTTTCAGTGCTCCAGTATGAATGTCTTCACAGTATGTCATTTCAAAGCATAGGATATTCTTATAATTAGGAATGGCAATAAGAACTTCCTAAAATGTCACCTTTTAGTTCATGCAGTTATATTCAATATTGTTCTGACATTAACGCAGTGTTAAGTTTTTATGAATTTATATAAGGCACAAAGCTCTGAATTTATGGAACGGAGGTTCAACTTCTTTTCTCCATTAGCTTAAAACAATTCTATTCACTGAAGAATATATGATGGAAAAAAACAGGTTTTTATTTAATGAGTTAAATCCCTTTCTTTTCAGGTAGTTTAATTGAAGATTTGCTCTTCATGTTTTTTTTTTTTTAATTACCTTTATTCAAGTCAATTTGTGTGTGTGTGTCTCTGTGTGTGTGTGTGTGTGTGTGGTACGCGGGCCTCTCACCGCTGTGGCCTCTCCCGTTGCGGAGCACAGGCTCCGCACGCGCAGGCTCATTGGCCACGGCTCACGGGCCCAGCCGCTCCGCGGCACGTGGGATCTTCCCGGACCGGGGCACGAACCCGCGTCCCCTGCATCGGCAGGCGGACTCGCAACCACTGCGCCACCAGGGAAGCCCTCTTCATGTTTTTGTTCCCTAGCTTTTCTTTTTTCTAGTACAGAAGGAAGTAATTGCTGTATATTTCTTCCTGAGATACACACTGTAAATATACTGTGAGTCAGGAAAACACTGAGAAGTTCCAAGGCTGGCAAATCACTTTAGAAGGAAAAAATCATCAGGAACATGAGACTCCAAAGAAACAGATGTAAGAATTTTTATAAGTTTCATTGCAGAATTTTTTCCTAATTTTCCAGTTTTAGGAATTATGTAGGTGTATGGGTCAGGGTAGTTCAGAAAAAAAAATGCTTGGGCTCTGGAAAGTCTAAAAAATTGAAATGAAATGACATTGTATTCAAATCTGATTTCAAAGGGATTAATTTACATCAGGCCCTGGATAATTTGGCAGCATAAAAATAGGTAGATATTATAACTGCTTTTATTAAGAAAAATTGGAACAATGTTGACAGCAAAAGAAAGTAAAATCACTTTAGCATTTCTACTTCAGATTTTTTTTCACGGCTTATTTCTCTTTCAATTGAGGAATTCTATTTTTCTTGAGCTTACATATTGGACAAAATTAATTTAGTTCTAGTTACAGAACTGGAATTTATTTTTTCCTTATGCAATCACAGCTGTTTTAAATAAAATCAAATAAAGAGAACAGCAGAAAATAGAGTAGAAGTTTCAGGATACAACTATGGAATCAATTTGTATATTTTAATTTTGAAATTATCACTGACATGCATCAGAGTGAGTTATCAACATATTCATTCATATTAATATTAAAGTTATTTAATATCCATTTTAATACTATGAACATTAATATTTATATGAATTATATATATCATATTTATGTTGTATTCGTGTTAATAGTTTAAATTATTCACCCTGTGTTAAATACAGACTCAGAAAGTATCAATAGAAAGGAGTCTTAGAGATTTTTGGTCTGCCCTCCCGCCCACTGTGGGAACCTCTTGCATAATATTCCATCTCTACCTCTGCTTGAATCCCTGAGATGGAAATCGCACCACCTTATGATGCAATCTGCTATACGATGTGAAAAATTCTGACTGCGCTCAACTCACTCATATCTAGCTAGCAAAAGTAGTTGTGTTTAAAAAAAAATATGGTTGTGCAGAGTGATAAAAGACAGGAAAGGGATCCTCAGGAAGTTTACAACTTGTCAGAGGGCCTAGTCAAAGGCATTATATACTGACCCAGAGAGGGACATTTCAAAAGCCACAGACCCTATTGCTTCCCATGTTTCTGGCATCACCAGCTTTTAACCCAGGTGCTAGCTTTCTAAGACACTTAGGAAACTGTTTAATAAAATATAAAGGACTCAAGTACTTTGTTTTTCCATACTTTCTAGGATCTGGCTCACATATTGTCTTTCATTCAAAATCTTTAGGTTTTTTTGCCTAGTGTCTGTTCATTGGATACTTAAAAATGTTCTCACTGCTGCAGAGTTGTTTAGTACACTGGATAAGCCTGAGGTGCTGTGGCCACACTGCCTGGGTTCATATCCTGCCTCTTGCACTTGGTAGCATGGCCTTGAGCATGTTATCTAACTTCTCTGTGCCTCAATTTCCTCACCTGTAAAATTGGGAAGAAAATAGTACCTACCTTGTTATGAGACCTCAATACGTTCATATGTATGAAGTACTTGGTAGTGTGCCTAGGACAGGGTAATTAATAAATTTGGCTTCTGCTATAGAAGTACACATTTTGCCAATACTTATACATTCTTATATTAACAAGCAAGGATTTTAATACCAGTTGAGAGGCTTAATCTCTTATTTTGTGTATGTAGGGTCAATGCATTAGCAGTGGGTTCTAATTTTTTTGTTTGTTTGTTTGTTTTTTGTTTTTTGCGGTACGCGGGCCTCTCGCTGTTGCGGCCTCTCCCGTTGCGGGGCACAGGCTCCGGACGCGCAGGCTCAGCGGCCATGGCTCACGGGCCCAGCCGCTCCGCGGCATGTGGGATCCTCCCGGACCGGGGCACGAACCTGCGTCCCCTGCATCGGCAGGCGGACTCTCAACCACTGCCGCAGGCTCAGCGGCCATGGCTCACGGGCCCAGCCGCTCCGCGGCACGTGGGATCCTCCCGGACCGGGGCACGAACCTGCGTCCCCTGCATCGGCAGGCGGATTCTCGACCACTGCGCCACCAGGGAAGCCCAGCAGTGGGTTCTAAGACAACCACGGCAGTATGAATTACGGGGGAAGAAAAAGATTTTTCTTCTGCTGAAATTTTTCTTTCACCTGATTCCTAAGATATCTCAAAAGATAGAATATTTTATGCCATATCTAGAGAGAAATAACTTAAAAGCACACACTCTAGAATGTTACTTACCACAGTATGCCTTGACTTATGATAAAATAGTAATGGTGGTCAGATCCTTTATAGTTTTGGAAGAGTGGGAGGTGGAAAAGGGAAAGATGTGGAGAGTAAGGAGAGCGATGAAGAGGAAACAGTTGCAGAAAGAGGAAGCTGAAAGCAGAGAAGCAGGCTCACCTAATCACTTTCTCAGGTCTGTCCTATTCAGCTGCATGTAAATTCCCCAAATAGTTTGAGTCCAGCAGAGCTGGGTAAATGTCTTCCTCACTGGGAAATAGGCCTGCGAATTCCATGAGAGCTCTGGCTTTTACTGCCTTGGTGTCCTCTCCTGAGATACTTGGAACTTTGAGATGATTTAACAACTGGACGAAAAGAGAAATTGTGCTTCTGCTCAGATTTGTCATCCACCAAACTGAGCCTTTCCCGCTTCTCCTCAATAGCTTCTCCCCCAGTGATCTCTACTGCCTTTAAAAGCACCACCATCCCGGGCTGTGAGGCCAAGGAACGTGCTTCTACAGCTCTATCTCAAGGACTTTCCAAGTCGGCTAGTGGTCTCGGTAGCCACGTCACTATCTTGGTTCAGGTCTTTACTCTTTACACGACAGACTTCTAGTTGGTTTTGTGCTTCCATTTCTCCCTCTCTAGGTACTTCTAAATGATCTTCTGAAAGTCCTAATCCACCATGTAATTCCTTGGGTTAAACATCTCCAGTGTTTCCTTATCACCTAGCCAGGAAACATTTATTTCATTGGCCTATCTGACAAGGTCATTCCTGAACACTGCTTAGCCTGACATTTATCTGCTGCACCTTCTCCTCATAACTTGGGCAGAAGCACTGAGCTACCAGCTGCTCCCTAAATGCACTATGCTTTTTTTATTTTGTTGCCGCTACTTGGAATGCTTATTCTCTTTCTAACGGCTCTTTGGTCTCTAAAGATCTTTCAGGACCCTGATAAATGGCACTATTCCATGCAGTTTTTCCTGCCATTCCCAGGCAGGATAGTTCCTTTTTCTGTGCTCCAGTAGATGTGCATTCATGTACTGATTACTGTATTCCTCCTATAATATTCTAATCTTTAAAAAATATATGTCTCTTAAGGGTTTCAAGAAGGGATGGACAGAATTTAAATCTGAAACACCAGTGCATGGCATGCCCATAGGTACTCAGTAAAAGTAGATTGTTGAATGGCTTATACCCCAGATTCCTCATCCCTGCCTACTGAAATGCTACCTTCTAAGGTGTACCTCAAAGAGTTTCCTTGACTTCCTCTCTGATTCTCTCACCCAGAGTGCTTTTTTTTTTTAATGAAAACCTATAGAAATTTCTTTATTCCTCTGATTTGGAATTTTAAAAATATCTCATTTAATCTCTGTCTTCCCTACCCAGAGATGCCTGTGCTCTCTGGATTAGTTTTATGTCCAGTAGATGCTTAGAAGGATATTTGCTGAGTAGAGGCAAGCCAATTCTTAGTACAGCTTCTGAAAAGATATGGGCAACCCACACACTCTGCTCCAAAACTTTTTTAATGTCTCAGTTATTTCACTGTAATTTGTGAGGACTGAAACTCTAAGAGGAGAAGATACATTTGTCAAATAAAAGTTACCAGGAATTCACACAGTAGAGGGGATCAATTCAATCAGCTTGATCTCCTCTTTAAACCTAGTTAATGTCAGAAGATGGAGATGATAGGAAAGTTGAGAACAATGAGGAAGGTAATTTAGGAGCGGAGAGAATTTGGTGGTAAGGGTAAAATGTGTGGATTCTACCTTGGGATTCTGGGGACAGTGAGATAATTGATTACTGGTACTAAGGATTAGAATGAAGGTTGAATAAGAGGGGTGAGAGGATGCCAATGACAAACGCTGCCTGTTTTGGGAAATTTCTAGTGTTACGTCAAATGGAACTTTCCTCTTGCAGTCTGGCACCAGAAACCAAAATGTAGGTTAGTCCTGATACTATCATGGTTCAGATAATATCATGATTTGTTATGGGGCAAATAGAGTTTTGTAGGGACCCTGACATGTCTTTGAGGAAAATGTGCCCACATTTCACAGACTCATCAATAAATGCCTGGAGCACCACCTGCTCCTAAGCGGGAGTTGCATAAAGTACATTTCTACACAATTGAATTTCTTATACGTTCAAACGATTGTATTTAATGTTTTACATAAAATCATTTAACAGGAATAATTTAAGAAAAGGGAGGAGTCGAAAGAAAATGGTAGGCTAAGAATTAGACAATAGAAAAAGATGTGAAAAAACTGGAAAACTGCATCAGACTGAAATTGTATTAAATTATTTGAATCACACACTTGGTGGTAACTAGAGAGGGTTTATCAATATATTTGGAAGATGGAAAAGTTTTACAAAAGGAGGAAATTAACTCTGGAGGATAGGCTGCTGAAAGACATTGGGAAGAAAAAAAAAAAGGAAGTTATTACATGTCTCCCTGGGAGATACAGTTGGCAAGATAGCTGATTTTAAAAAGTTAACTATTCTCCCCAAGTTTCCTGAAAGACTGTGGTCTAGCTTGATTTATATTTACCTCCACAGAAAACATTTCAACACTTAAAGATTTAGCAAGGAAACCACAAAGACAGTACATACTTTTTCAAAATAAACATGCTAATTGTAAAATTTCATCAAATACAAATGGGAGGTGTGTTTTTTTTTTTTTTTTGACAATTTCAAAATATTTGAAGAAAGGAAATATTTCTTTTCCCTAGGAGGCCCACCTGTGTTTCAGGGCTCCTCACTCCTCGTCCAGAACTGCAGGCATAATTTGGCATGTAAGTGTATTTTTTACGAGGCGCGTTAACGTCTTATCAACTTCTCAAAAGTGTCAGGGGCCCTGACGAGTTTCAGTCCACTGCACTAGATCATCTTTGGGAGCCCCTTCCGGCTCTCGAGGTACAGTAATCCCACGAATTTTTGTTCCTCAAGCCTAGTTCTTTGGGAAACCCCTTCTTATGCATGACCGAGAAAGCATCCGTGACGGAAATCGAGGTGAGGCTCTGAGAGGCAGACTGAGCTGGGAGGGTCCCCCTCGATGCAGGGGACGCAGGGCAGCGGAAGGGTGGGCGGCACCGGGCTCCCCGGGTCCGCTCACCCTTCCAAACACGGGCGGCGGCTCTGGGGCAGCTCCAAGCGCGTCGAGAAGTGTAATCCCTCCGCTAAGTACTTGGCTCTCAGGCTCCAATCACTAGTGGGAGCTGGAGAGGGCAAGTGAAAAAAAAAAAAAAAAAAATTCCAGAGGCAGCCGAGGAGCTAGAAGAAAAAAAAAAAGTCCCGAGGCGGCGGCGGCGGCGGCGGCGGCGGAGCAGCCACGGCGGCCAGAAGTCGACGGCGGGGCCGGACGCGGGGCGCGGAGCGCGGAGCGGGCGCGGGCCTGCGGGGCGCCGGGAGCGCGCGGGGTCCCGGGGCCGCGGCGCCGAGGACACCAGCGCCGGGGCGCAGAGGCGGGTAAGGCGCGCGGGCGCCGTGCCGGCGTGCGGGGGGCGGCCGAGCCGGCGGGGCGGGAGGGCGGAGGGCGGCGCGGGCCGGGCGGGCGTGCTGGCGGGAGGAGAGCGAGCCGCACGGCCGTGGGGCGGCGCCTGCCCGCGCTTTGTGCGCTGGCGGCTCTGCCGGGACCCCCGCACCTCGTGCCCGCGCCGCAGAGAAGCGGGGGGCAGAGGCGGCCGCGGGCGGGACACGTGCTCGGGAGTTGGGGAAGGAGGGACGCGGGGAGGGGGGAGTCGGGACCTGGGAGCAGGCGGAGGGCAGCCCCGGAGTCGGGGGGGAGCTTCGCGGGCCGACGCAGGACCCGCGGGCCCGCAGCTCCGTGCGGAGCCACCTGCCCCGGACGCCTCCCGAGACGCGGCGTCGCGGCGGGGCAAGTGCCGCAGCGGGCTGCTCGGACGCCTCGGACCCGGCTCGCCCCTGCCGGGACGCGGCGGCGCGGCGGGGCAAGTGCCGCAGCGGGCTGCTCGGGCGCCTCGGACCCGGCTCGACCCTGCCGCCAGCGCTTCGCTTCCTCAGTCTGTTGTTCTGTCTCTCTCTCACGTCCTCAGTGTTTCTCTGCCTTCTTCCTCCCATCCTCCCTTTATTTCTGTCTTTCTCCCTCCCCCTCCCCCCGTGTCTCTCTCTCTTCCCACCTCGTTCTCTGTCTCTTGTCTCTCCATGTGTCCCTCCCTCTCGGTCTCCTTGTCTTCCACCCTGAGAGCGCACGCTTTCGGTGTCTCTCTCATTTAGAGGCTGACTTTCTGCTCCTTGTCTCACTGTCTCCCGCTCTCTGCACCCATCAATCTACTCGTCCCCGTTTCTGGCGGGGCTCCGTATTTCTGTCGGTTCCTTGCAGTGTTAGGATTTTCGACATGAGAGAAGATCCTCTGGAAGTTGTTCAGTGCGGTGCCTTATTCCTTTTGAGCTGCACCACTCCAGCTGGATCCTGGGTCCTTCGTGTTTGTTCTCCACAGACGTGGGAACACTGGTTTCCTTGAGTTACTAGGAATTGCTCTTTTCTTAGTCACCTCTCCACCAAGGTGAGGTCAGTGACTGAGCAGCCGCGAAAGTGCCAGTGAAAGAAAGCAGAAGAGAGCTGCTTACTGCCCCTGACATATAAAGTGAATGTACCAGACATATCTGCAGTGAAGCAGATCCACCTGAGAAAAGATTCCTGGATTGTGGAAAGAAACAGAAAAGGCTCCACCAGTAGTGAGACGAGTTAACCGAAAAGTATTTGAAAATAATTTGAAAGAGCACTTAAGGAAATTTCTTGCTATCCTAAACCGATGCCAAGTAATAACTGTTTTCTTACATACATTTTTAGGATCCTAGTGACAGCTCTCCTAATTATTGTTTTGGGAAAATCGTGGGAAATGTCTTGTGTCAACTGGGACACTTGTCTTTAAGAAAATATTCAGTCTTTGTACTCTTAAACCTCTTTACACTCTGGTGATCAAGAAGAATTATTTCTAACTGCAAAGAAAATAGGAAAGGATTTGTCAGTAATTTTAAAACACGAGACATTCCAGAGATCAATAATTTCTTTGGAAAACTTTCACTCTAAGGATGTTTTGAAGGATATTACATCTTAGTGAAATATGCGAGTTATTACACACTTAGATCATTGTACGATGCAAAAAAAGGTTGTGTGCTGTAAGCAAATCATAGCAGTGATGGTTTTTTTATGGGAAACATAGCTGGGAAATTGATTGCTCTGATTTTCACTGTTTTCTTTAGTCATGCATAATGTACCTTTGTTTTTAGCAAAATATGGCCTAGGGCTATAAAACTTGATACAGTGTGTTATTTGTCCAATCTGAATTACCATTTAGAAAACCACCTTTTCCTTTTGGTCACAAGATATGAGTTGATATGATCTCATTACTCATGTGCTCATGTGCTGGGGTCTGCTGATGCATTTTAATGGCACTGATTTGTGATTTTAAATCAAAATGTTAGTTTTTGGTGAGTTAAAATCTTGATTTATGTCATGTTAGTGAATCATCACTCTTTATAGCGGCTTTGCCACCTTGTCTGCCAGGTGCTGCATAGCATTTAGCCTGGGCAGGGGTGTCTGAAATTCCCTGGTAGATTTTTGTCCCTGAGTGACGTGCTGCCTCTACTCATGGTATGTTCATATACGCCCTTCAAAATGTTCCAGTCGTTAAATATCTTTATTAAAAGGATATTGACTTAATTTTTTTCTTCATCAACGTTGGAAACTGTGTGAGATGGCCTGATAAATTATTTTTGTTACAGTAAATGCTGATTGTAGTATTTAAAAGTATAGAGCAATTTAAAATGTGAGTTTTTGGGGGTACCTGTAGCACCCTTTACTTTTCCTCAGCACTCAACTCATATTTATCATTTAAATCTAAAGTCGACTGTCATCTACTCCAACCCGGCAAAGCCTTTCCTAATTTCTGTAAGCCACCTCATCTCTGCCTCTTCGGCTTCTATGCACACCTTCCTCAGTGTTCACCTCTCTGCCGTGTCATTACTTGCTTGGCTCTTCCTCTGGCTGTATTCTCATGGAGGTGGGATAGTGACCTTTTCTCATCTTCTCTGCATTTCAGATGCCTGGCACATTACATGCCATGTGACACTCAAAAAATCCTCGAAGGATGATTTGCTCTCTTCCAATTTGTTTCTCACTTGGGATTCTAACCCCTTGTAGATGCAGTAGCTCAAGGGAAATACTTTAGTATGGTATAATAGTGGCACATAGGCTGAGGGTTGAGAGAGTCGTAGAAAGCATCTCATCACACAATATGAACGATGAAGCAGATGAGGACCAAAGAATTTGAAAACCATGCTCAAAACTAGACAGTGGGCTTCCCTGGTGGCGCAGTGGTTGAGAGTCCACCTGCCGATGCAGGGGACATGGGTTCGTGCCTCGGTCCGGGAAGATCCCACATGCCCCACATGCCGCGGAGTGGCTGGGCCCGTGAGCCATGGCTGCTGAGCCTGCGCGTCCAGAACGGGAGAGGCCACAACAGTCAGAGGCCCGCGTACCACAAAAAAAAAAAACAAAAAAAAACTAGACAGTGAAGCCACATGGGCTATACAGCTGAGACCTTATGTTATATTCACGGTGCCACAGTTCTTTTTACTGGACTCATGTTTGCTTGCTTCCTCTAGAAGTGGATAAATGTATTGTTAGAAGGAAACAATTGTTTCAACTCTGAAAATCCCTTCTCAGACCAACCAATAAAAGTCATGCATGAAATGTATCAATCTGCAATAACTCTTGTTATACGTATGCATGGAGGTAATATTTGTCTTTGAGAACATTGCCTTCTAAGTGCTTTTATGTGTTAAGCGCTGTTCTGCTTGCTGTCATATTGGGCAGACTGATAGTTCTACCTGCGAAGAAGATTTAAGCTCTCTGGACTTCAGTGGTCTCCTCTGTAACTTTCAGTGTGTATGTTAAAAAGGGGTGGGGAGGGAAAAACGAAGTTTGGACCAGGTTAAGAGCTCTTTCTGAAGTTTTTCTTCAGAGACTACCAGTTTAACTCCCAGAACAACTGTAGATTCATCTCTTTTACATGTCAGACTTCCCTGTGAGTTTTGTTTGAAAAAGGGCTAGCATAGTTTTAAAAAAGCTTGAAGACCACTTCACTTGATGTTTTCCAATCTCCCTTCCAGGTCTTGAATTTCATAATCAAGATAATTTCTAGCTTTTAAATCTGGGTATCTGGAGGATAGTTGATAAAAGTGTTAAGGATAGAAGGAGAAATTGCTTTTGCCTGAGAGATACTAATTTCAGGTTTCCATGTGACATTTGATGTGATGACAGAAATTGAAGTAGGGGTGTTATGATATATAGAGGCAGGCCAGAATTCAGGGAGAGCGAGGGGCCAGGGCTAGAAACATAGATTTCAGAGTCACTCACACTTTAATAATTAAAATTAAGGAAAACTAAAACTTTTTAGGGGTAGAATCTGGAGAGAGAAGTGAAGGTTTGGGGACAGGGACATTTTATGTTACTTCTGAGTAGTTTGAAAGCTCATCTGTAGTATTAAGGTAGAAAAGGTAATGCATGATTTACATCAGGCAATAACCTGTTCATGAGTTTTAGAACATCTACTTACATGCCCGTTATCTTAATTACATTCATCTTTACTTAAATGTTTGAGTGCCCGCTCTCTGCCTGGCATTATTATATACTTCGGGACATTGCAGCCATGAGAGGCACAAGATCTTTGTTGTCACTGAACTCTCACTCTGGAGAGTGGAAACACAACTATAAACAAGCACATGGGTAAGAATTTTCAATAATGGAAATTGCCATTAGGAAACTAAGACAGGATGATACGACAGCAAATGACTGGGGTTACTTTATGTGAGGTAGCCAAGGAAGGCCTCTCTCAGGATGTTCCTGAACAAGAAAGAGCCAGCCCAGCGTAGGTCTGGGAGAACTTCGTACACAGCCATCATTAAGGGTGTCTCTAAAGCAGCAGTAAGTTGGGCACACTGGCAGTTAGGGGAAATGGTAGAAATGAGGTCACAGAGATTGCCAGGCCCATGTTAAAAGCTATGCATTTTATTCAAAGTACATTTTATTGAACCACCCTGGAGGATTTTTTTAAAAAAAATTTAATATTAATTATTTTTTTAATTTAATTTTTATTTTTGGCTGCATAGGGTCTTTCTTTGTTGCTATGCGCGGACTTATTCTAGTTGCAGCGAGTGGGGGCTACTCATCGTTGCGGTGCGCAGGCTTCTCGTTTCAGTGGCTTCTCGTTGCGGAGCTTGGGCTCTAGGCGCGCGGGCTTCAGTAGCTGTGGCACGCGGGCTCTAGAGCGCAGGCTCAGTAGTTGTGGCACACGGGCTTAGTTGCTCCGCGGCATGTGGGATCTTCCCGGACCAGGGCTCGAACCCGTGTCCCCTGCATTGGCAGGCGGATTCTTAACCACTGCGCCACCGGGGAAGTCCCCCTGGAGGATTTTAAACAGAAGTGAGCAAATGTGACTTAGCATGTCTGTCTGTAGTGTGAGCAAGAATGTCTGAAGGTGATGTGGGAAGCTGTGAGAAGGATCTCGCGGAATTTGGTGGTTTGGCCAAGGGTGGAACCCTCAGAGACTGATCAGACATTGTTCTTATCTCTGAGTAAGAGTCACTGGGCTGAATCACGAGTCATGGTGTGTGGTCCCCGCCACGCCCCCCTGCAGTTGATCTACTTTGCAGCAGTCCACTGGTTCAGTGGTTGCTTTTACTTTTATTTTTTTTCTTATTTTTTATTTTTTAACATTTTTATTGGAGTATAATTGCTTTACAGTGTTAATTTCTGCTGCACAACAAAGTGAATCAGCTATACGTATACATATATCCCCATATCTTCTCCCCCTTGTGTCTCCCTCCCACCCTCCCTGTCCCACGCCTCTAGGTGGTCACAAAGCACCGAGCTGATCTCCCTGTGCTATGCAGCTGCTTCCCACTAGCTATCTGTTTTACACTTGGTAGTGTATATATGTCCATGCCACTCTCTCACTTCGTCCCAGCTTACCCTTCCCCCCGTGTCCTCAAGTCCATTCTCTATGTCTGTGTCTTTATTCCTGTCCTGCCCCTAGATTCTTAAGAACCTTTTTTTTTAAATATATGTTCCATATATATGTGTTAGCATATGGTATTTGTTTTTCTCTTTCTGACTTACTTCACTCTGTAGGACAGACTCTAGGTCCATCCACCTCTCTACAAATAAATTTCATTTCTCTTTATGGCTGAGTAATATTCCATTGTATATATGTGCCACATCTTCTTTATCCATTTCTGTCGATGGACACTTAGGTTGCTTCCATGTCCTGGCTACTGTAAATAGAGCTGCAGTGAACATTGTGGTGCATGACTCTTTTTGAGCTTTCACTTTTAAATTGCAGACCGCGACACCTTATAGTTCCCAGATGTCACCTCTTTACCTTCCTTCAAATATCTCCTGGGCTGCAAGCAAGCATCTTGACTTGGAGGCTGCAGGGTGTTTTGGGAAGTGCTGTGACAAGGTTCTTTAGTGCTCAGAGTGACCTTTGAACTACCTGGGGGTGCTTGGGTCTTCCAGCTAACATCTCTGCACTTCATTGTACATAAAGTTTGTGTTCTGGTTACAGAGGAAAGGAAGCAAGTCAGAATTCCTCTAATCATGTTTAAGTGTCATACTTTTCTACCCCTCAGCTTTGATAACTTTGCATGCTTCTTGAAAGACTTAACTGTAAAGTCCACGGTTTAGATCTGGATCTCACACTTCGCATCCCAGCCCTTTCCAAAGAGCTGCTGTATAGTAAGCATTTAGTAAATATTTGTGGAACGCTGTTGGATACAGTCTATTAGATACCCATAGTTTTGATTCCGCTGACTTTATTTTTCCTGTCTTTCAACAAGTTTATGGCTGCATGTGCCTTCAACTTTAGAAGATAATAAGTAGCAAGTTTGGAAATGATTTTTCTGCAGGTTGCATTTACTTATTGGCTAAAGGAAAAGAGATACAATCCAGTATATCTCTTTATAACATTTCTTGCCTGGCTGTCTTGAGATAAACATTTTCGCCATTTTTATAGCAGTTACACAGATATGGACTTAAACAAGTACAGACACATCTGTCACTAGTTAATTTGTTGATTTACGAATCTGAAGGGATTCCAAGGAAGTCTGTAATGATGGTGCCTTTGTCTAAATTAATCTCTTGATAGAAATCAGTGAGTTTTATCTAACTAATAGAATTTACAGCCATCTATAAAAGGTACTAAATTATCAGATTCTTTTCTGGAAACGAGCTACTGTTCTGCTGTTGTCCAATCAACATTTAGCCCTGATAGTACATGTAATGGGGCATTGTCCCCAGATCCTTCCTCTTGTTAACAAGTGTAGTGCTCTGCTCAAATGGGCTTACAAACAGCTGGCATTACCTTGCTTTTATGTATCTAGCAATTCTCTTTCACTGTTTCTTTAGCTCCTTTTCAGTTAGTTAAGAGTCTCTTCTGTCGTCTCTTCCTGTCTAACTTTATTTTGCTAAAACCTCATGCATTATAGCCATTGGCTTCTATGTCAGATATCTTCTGTTTGCCTCTCCAGATCTGCCCTCAACCCTTCTACTCTATGCTCTCTGCCCAGGACGATACCTGGCTGAACCACGCTGATTTCCAGATGGCTCAGGTCACTGGAGACCTCCAGCGGGAGATTAGCGGGAGGGTGGAGAGAGGGTATTGATTCTTCAGTTTGCTTCTTCCCTGACCAGCTTGGACTGGCTGTGTCTCTGCACAGAAAGTCACTGCTCCCTCTTGAGGTAACCTCTATGTCAGTCTCTCCCTCAGGAGTCCGGTAATCTCTGGAGTGAGTTAGTTCCTCTGCTTTTACTACCCTGATGGACTGCACTACCCTTCAGGTCCTTTTACACTCCTACCTATACCTTATTAAACTGTTTGTTTGTAAACAGCTCCTCTTCAGTTTATCAGCAGTTGTAACAGTTAAGGTCCCATTTTCTGTTGATTCAGCTTCTGAAAGCCACTTCCTTTTTGGAGCCTTCTTCGATTGATAAGAGCAGTCGGCCCCCCCTTAACTCTGTCGGACGTCTGCTTTCCATCCCAAATTATATGCTTCTATCCGTGCAGCAATGGCACAGAAAACTTAGGTTGTGTTATGTAAATACTTCTCTGTCAACCAGTTTATTGGCTTAACTTTTTTACTTGATAGTCTGTAAGCCTTCTACATATGTGATTTGGTTGTTTCACTCACTTTTTAATTCATTTATTAACACAGTGCATATGTGTAGAGTCCCTGTTGAGGTCCGTGTACTGTGCTGGGCGTGGATACAGAGAGGCAGATGTTTGTCCTTACTTGGGTTGAGGATTGGGAAGGGGACAAGAAATAAAAAACTAAACATAATATTTACAAATCAAGTTTGTGATTTATTAAATGACCACAGAGCGGTAAAACAATCTAACCAAATTTCTCTTGTTTAGTATTTCTAGAAATTTTTAGGCCTAACGCCTTGGCAACTTGATTCTATCTCATCACATGTTAAGTGAGAAATTAGAGTTTTGAAGCAGTATGAGCTATCCGACTAATTCACATGCACAGTTGATATATAACAGTATGTTTTACCTGATTGCATTGTTTTCATGATCTGTTCCACGGAACGGTGGTTTTTGGGAATGTCAGGCTGTGTAGCCTGAGAAGGAGCCCATGGATGGCACCGTAGCCTACTGCTGAACTGTGGAGACTGGAGTTGGACTGCTTTTTTATCACTTGATAAGCCTGTGACCTCGGGGGCAAGTTACTGAGCCTTCTGTGTTTCAGCGTCATCATCTGTAAGCTGGGAATGACAATAATAGTGATTACTTCAGAGGTTTGTTTGAGGATTATAAAGGTGAATATTTGTATAGTGTTTAGAGCAATGCCAGGCACATAGTAAACACCACAGAGGCATTCGATAAGTAAATAAATGATCAAAGAAACCTGGGACTTGCTGATATTTTTAAACTGAAGCCTTTTCTGAGCTAATTATGCTAATGTGCATTGTGACCATCCCCCAAAGGGGTATTTGACCTTGGGGCTTATATTGATATTTTTCCCTCCGTATATCGTTGGACTAATGTTCCTCAGAACACACTTTTGGAAAAATCGATACAAATAATTGGCTAAACATTTCACCAGTTTATTGTCTCCTGAGAGTGAGGACTTGTTCCTCTACCTGTCACACCTATTATCGAGTGGGAACCCAGTTCCTGTTCCCCTGTCCTTCCCCTTTTTTCTTTTTAAAGGTAAAATGAATGTTTTTCTTCATTACCCAGGGAAAGACTTCCTGCCTTTAGAGATGTAAGTATACTCAGGGTCTCTGCGGCTCACTGAGCCAGCTCTTTTGAAAAACTACTTACTGTTATATTTTTCTAATAAAGAATACATATTCCTTGAAGTGAACTTGGGCAATGCAGACAATTGTAGCAATTAAAATCACTCTCTCCTACCACACAGAAATAACTTCTTATTAACATTTTGGGTTTTTTTTTTTTTTTTTCTCTACAAAATTGGGAGCATAATATAATATGGTTTTGTGTCCTGCCTTTCTTTTTCATTTGACTTTATTTATATAATATTCTCAATCCCAGACATGTAGTGACTTCTGGCCTTCAGATGATTGGTAATCTACATTTCAAAAGAGCTTCCTTCCTTCCTTACCCAATTCTGTGGCCAGAGACAATATGAAAATAAAATGGTGTATCTAGAACGAGTTTCTCATTTTAAGTATTCTTGGAAATTGGAACCACCTGGTAAGCAGTTGGCTATTCTCTTGAAGAGACCTGAAGTAGGTGACCTCAGGTTGCTTCATTTATGAGTCATTCCAGTGTTCTAGCCAGCAGCCAGATGGACCCACAAGAATCCATGACCAGGCTGCTTTGAAGCCATTACTTACTCATCCTGAGTGACTGTGAGTGAACTTATATAATGTTGAGATTAACTAGGAAAATTATCTGGGGAAACCTGAATTATTCTAGAAGAAATTTAACTATTATTTAATTTTTAAATGATAAATTTGTTCCCTCCATTGCATGTTGGAGGTGTAGGATTCGAATGATATACTAATATGGAGGACAGACATTCTCTGAGTATTTTATCATGTCCTGTAATTTTATAATTTTGAGTGAGAAACACTCAGTGTTGCATTTATGTCAGTACATAACGTAAAGACTTTAAAAATACTAATTGTTGTAGGTTTTACTCTGTGTACTTTATAAATGATGGATGCTGTTGTAATGAAAATATATCTGCTCAGTAAGTCCTTTTCCATTCAGTATACTTCAACAGTTTTGAATCTTTCTCTCAGAATTAAATCAATTATTCTTTAAAACACTTATCTTTAACATCTGTAGCAAATGAAAATATTTAAATTCTTTCTGGAGGAGAAAACCGTGCTATACTGTTTAATTGAATTAAATTAGCTTTTCATGGAAATTTACCTAGGAGCTGTTTCTGGAACCAATTTGGAAAATGATCTTTGTATTCTGTGGCATTTATGTTTGATTATGTTTTTCTTAGTAATTCTCAATGGACCTGATTCACTCCTTCAGTCATCAAACCCTTGCAATTTATGTAGGCAAATTAGGCATTTCCTACTCCATAATTATGCATATTTATGGAATAATGTATGCTTCCTCGTTAACTAAAGAGGGTGTAAGAAATTCTTAATTCTGTAACTTAAAATTATCTAATTTTTAGCATTCTGTAGAGTATGTTAAGACTGAGATAAAAGACATATGTATGTTAGCTTCTTCCCGAGAGTGTTTTGTACAGTTTGTTTTGACACCTTTTACTAATAAAAGCAGGTACTGTTGTTTCTAAAAATAGCAGAGAAGCCAAAACTTCTTGTAAATATATTTGCCTGAAACGATCTGTACTTCAGGCATATCAAAGATTTTGCGCATACATTTTCTATACTACTTTTTTCTACGTTCTCTCTTACATTGTTATTTCACAGAGCCATGAAGAATTTGAAAATTGCTCAGAAAAACTCAATTTTCAAGTGTTTGAGCTGTGAAGTTTACCCTTTGTGATCCGCAGCGTGGGGATATATATTATATGCTTGCACCAGGACTATGATTTGATGCCTTTATTTCTTCAGTAAAGAAATTTGCTTCCTACTTAGCAGTTTAAAGATACTGAAAACCTATTTAGCTTAAGGAAAAAAAAAAAAACAAAAAAAAACAAAAAACACCTTTGCCTGTATCTGCCACAATCTGAATTGTTGGAGTTGCAGCTCTTTTTCTCCTTAGGCCTGTGAATACATGAGTGCTCATTTGTATTCTCTTTTACTCTCCACCTTCCCACTCTCCATCCACCCCTTACTTTTTCTCACTTTTGCACTTGATTTGAAAACACTGTTTCCTCTGACTACTTTTTCTGAGCTAGAGGGGGTTAAAATATGCTCATTTCTATGATCCTGAACCTCTAGGATATTTTCAAGATCTTTCCTAGCTTTACCATCCTCTGACTGATTAGAGTTTTGACTAAGTTGGCGTAACTGGAATTATGACTTGGTATTCTGTAGGCATAATCTTAACATACTTTAATAATATTATAGAATGATAATAGCAAAATGCAATTCTATTTTATGAAATTACTTATTTAATTATATAATTTCACAAATACTATTTTTATAAAATGTCTGTTTTAAACATTGAAAGAAATGGGTTCTCGTGGCTAAAAAAGTTAAAAATGGCACATATTATATAAAACATATTGTTAGATATAACTTGGATCTAGACAGTTTTCATTCCTTTATGCATTTCTTTGATATGTAATGCAATTATAGATGTTTGTTTAGGTTTTTACCAAGTACTCTCTAGCTCCTATTTTATTTGAAATTTTATGTATTTATAATTGTGGTTTGAAAGCTGCTGTTATACATTCTTAAACATTTTTCTTATAACTTACTAGCATGCAGCCTGGCTTACCATGAGACTGTAAATTCCTTTTTTGGCTCATCTCTCCTAAACCTGGAAGGTATAATGCAGTTTAACAATAATATTTTATATCTTCAGTTTGTGAATAATGTCTTTCTTACAAATGGAATTAGTAAATATTTATGCACTATGAATAAACTTGATGCCATATGTGTCAAAGAGATAGTTTGAGTCTTGCTCTAAGGGGAAAGATGTTTAAAATCATAGATGATACACTATCAGAAAATAAATGCAGGGCATAAACAGATGGAATACAGGAACGACAAAATGAAAAGTCGATGAGCACATTTATGAAGTGTCAAGTTGAGTCAGTCTGTTATTCTGTCTTTAGGTGATGCCATCAGGGAATATGTTAGGGAAGGGTATGACTGGTGTTAACATGATTTCACTTTTAAGATTTAGTATTATATCCTTCAAATATCTTAGTTTTCTTCAATATAAACCAGTCCTCTCTTTTTTGGAACTGATGAGAATTTTTCAGTTTGTTTAACTTCTTGGCTTTATATTTGTATATTCTATTTGAAGTTATAACAGCATTTGCCTAGTTCTCTATGTCTTGTCCATACTTTCCATTGTTGTAGAGAGGCTGTATGTTTCCTTGTAATTGTCACCTTTCTAGACTGAAAGAATGCTCACCTATCTTGTTTTTCTTCACAGGGCTGTCCTGTGGTCCACTTGATCATTTATTTTTATTTGTTTGGATTTTCCTCAGTTTCTAAGTCTTTATTTCCTCTTCTTTCTTGGTGAAATTAGAGTTATACGTTTTCATTCTTCAGCAGGTATTGGAGTGCTAGGCTGTGTTAGACTAGAACTGTATGTAGCATTTTAAGTAAAAATGAACTGTGGTTTTAAATAGGAGGGAGAAACATGGTTTTTGTTCTTGAGTGATATCAGTGCCATTGTTACCTTCGTTGGCTATGGGAACAATTAACACAGTGGCTTCTCTGCTCCTTTTCATGATAACTAAGGCCCATTTACCCTAGAAGTTCAGTCTCTGTATACTTCCTCCCCTACATGTATAACCCTATAGTTTTCCACTTTCAATCTTATTTGATGTTTTCCTCCTAGTAACTCATAAGGTTTTGGAAATCTTGTAGGTTATCCCGCTGACTTGGCATCTCACAGACTGGAAAAACAGTACCTTTTGCAGACCTGGAAAATTTAATCTACATTTCCTCTTTACATCATTTATAAAGATGTTAAATAAGACCACTTCTAGCACCTTCCCTGTTTATAGTTTTCTCGCCCAAATAATGCTTTTTTTTTTTTTTTAACTGTAGTCATTGTTTCTCCAGTTAAAAGTTTATCTGATCCTATAACGACTCAGTTCTTTTTAATAACTTTCGTGGTAGTACCTTATCAAGGGCTTTTTTTTAAAAAAAGGGTGGGCTGTGTTTACTTTCTCCCTTGAGGCTCCACACAGCTTTAACTATGCCAAGACATGATTACGCCTAGCCCCCCACCCCCTTACCATTGTTTGCTAAACTCTTCTGTGAGCTTATGCTTTAGCATATATAGACCTCACAAATTTGCCAAATTGCCAAGAAATAATTATAACATTGAACTGGGGAAATTTGAAAGGTTGTGGATGAAAGATGAAATTTAGCATTAATGTTGATGGTTGAAATGCAATTATATATAAGCAAGCAAAAAGGAGTTTACCGTGTTTGAGACTTTCCTATGTTCCAGCCAATGAGCTAAATAAGCCCATCATGGTTAAGATGGTGACTGTCATCCCATTTTACAGATGAAGGAACTTAAGACATAGGTTCAGCAGTTGTTAGTCCAGGATTCTAAGATAGATGTCTGATTCTAAATATGTGCTTAAATGATGGAGGGCTGTTAGAGCCAGACATTGTGTTAGTTATTGATGATACAAAGATGAGCAGAACTAAACCCGTGTGGTCCAAGAGCTTCGAAAGTCCCTTGAAGGAAGGAAGAGACCTATGCACAACTGTAAGAGAGGTAATCGCAATGTGGAAGGTGTTGTGAGCTAAGTAAAAACTTAAGTAAAAAGTTACCACATTTTTACTTAAACTGACTTCCATTTGATCCACATTTTTTTATGTGTGCATTTTTTTTGTGAGGGCAGGGGAGATGGCAGGGGAGAGGGACAGGAAGGCCATTAGCATGGGTTAAATGTAGTGACATGTTTTAGTGGATTTCGGAAATCAAATAGCTCAGGCAGTTTGCTAAGAATATAGAGATGCAAATGATGAAAAATCATTTAAAGTTGATCAATTTATCTGAAATGACATTAATAAACTTAAAAAATTATTTTGAAGTAAACACCATAACATATACCTAATAGTAAACATTGGATTTCGGGGCTTGGCGAAAGTTTGGTTATTGGGAGGGACCAGAAGGTATCTACTAAAAATACAGTAAAAACCTTCGAGGAGAGTTTGATCTTGAAATCACTTTTTCTAACATTTAAATGGACTCTGGGTCATCGTCTGTAATAGAGATATCACCTATATTTTTTCTTTATTCTTATTAGTCAGAATGGGTTAGAGTGAAAATGAAATTACTACAGTGGTTTTCAAGGAATCATAAAACTTCTTTATTTTAAGCATAACACCTTTATTTTTTGCAGGTTTAAATGAAATGAGGTCTGTTGGCTGTGGCCATGGAGCTTAGCTGAGGCAGAGTTGTTAAAGAAATCTTTAGTTTCCAAAATAACCACAGGAAACGTGTATTTGACATGGAGAAAAAATGCTATGGGGAAATGAAAGTTTAAAATGGACTTAGGCATTAAAAGAGAAATGGTAAATTAAAAAAATTGATATTACAAATGTTATATATATGTTAAATCAGCACATTTTTGCTAGTCCAGTAATCACCATTTGATTTTCCAAAGGCATACATATATCACAAAAACATTCAGTTATGGTACAATTTGTAACAAACAGAAAGCTTCCTTAGTGACTCTTTATATTCCAAAATACAATTTTTCCATTATGGAAAATTATATTTATGTTGAACATAAATAATCAGATATTTGCTTCACTAATGATCCAGATTATTGTAAAATCATGTTACTGGATTTAACGATGCGACCTCTGTTCTGTGACCTTGTGTATTCTGGAGGCTTGTTATGCATGTCAAGGGTATTTCCTTTTATTTGTTTTAATTTTACCTGCCACTTAAATCACTGAATGATCCTTCATAATTTTATTATGAAACCATATAATAAGGAAGGGCCAGTTGATTATTTTTTGCTTTAACTTTCGTAATCTCATATAGTTCAGATCTACTTTGTGTTCTCATTCCTCAGGTCAAATAATTCTTGTTTTGCAATTTCTCATCACAGTAATGGATGAGATAGAGTAATAATGTTTCAGTACATTTATTATTATTTTAGCATTTTACATCTGTTCTCTCTTTCAGTGGGGGGAGAGGCAAGTAGTATGTTGAAAACAGCACATGATTGGGAGATAGGTAAGGCCATAATTAGTTTTGGAACCTGAGACTGATCACTTAAATAAAAGACTGACCAATTCTTTAAGGTCTTTCTGGCTTGAAATGCTATCATTCTATAACCCAAATGGGCAAATCTTATCATGGTTAATAATTACAGTATGGCATTAGTTTCTTTAGAGCAAGGCACTGTAACTGATTTGTCTTTGTTTTTTTCCTTCAGGTGGTTTTTGGAATTTCTGAGACAAAAGTGTTCACAAATTAAGTCCTTTCCAAACCTAATCACCTTGGATGTTTTATAATTCTTCACATGAGAGACTTATACTTACAAATCATATAATTATTACTGTGTACCGTTCTATATGCTTTTATAAATAAACCTTTTACTTGGGGGTTGTAAATAATTTTGGTTAGTAGGAAGTAACTCTGCAATCAATACTGTTGTACTACTTTCTTTGAATTATTTTCTAAGGCAGTTGTTGAAAATGGTTTTGTTCAGAAACCAGATTCAGTTTACAGTTTGACTGTATTGGATTATAGTGGCTAATTTTACTAAAGGTAAAATATGCAGAGCATGCCATCAATATGATAAATTTGATTTGGTGATTATAACTTTTCACTAATTAATAAGAGATTATTTCTGTGTGCCTTATTGGTTACCTTTGTTTCTGTGATGCCCCATACTAAGTATTCTCTTTTAAAACAATTTTCAATATAAAAGCAAGGACTGAACCAGGTTTAGATGTGCAGATAACCTGGTTCTTTCTATGAGAAGTTAATGCCCATTCTGTTGTCTTTCTAAAATATTCTTTTTTCATATTGTTCCAGGATTGGTTTGATGTCAGATGCCTTTAAATGTCTAGGCAACTTGATATATTCTTATTTTCAAGTTGATTAGTTACTTTTAAGAACTGTATTTTCTTTTTTTTTTTAAAGCCTGGTAGGATTTTTTTTTTTCTTTTAATTATTTTTGGCTGCGTTGTGTCTTTTGCTGCACGCGGGCTTCCTGTAGTTGCGGGAGGGGAGGCGACTCTTTGTTGCGGTGCACGCGGGCTTCTCATTGCGGTGGCTTCTCTCGTTGCGGAGCACGGGTTCTAGGCACGCGGGCTCAGTAGTTGTGGTGCACGGGCTTAGTTGCTCTGCGGCATGTGGGATCTTCCTGGACCAGGGCTCGAACCTGTGTCACCTGCCTTGGCAAGCGGATTCTTAACCACTGCGCCACCAGGGCAGTCACAAGAACTATATTTTCATACAACAGTCAACTCCATTATTTTTATATGTGTGAAGATTTAAGTGGTAATTTTAGATTATCCATAACAAATTTTTAATCCTAGTGTGCTTCTGTGCAACTTTCCCTATAGTATGTCAGTATGTGTTGCAAGAATCTATACTAAGAGGCAAATTATGCTTACCAACCTAAGTAAAATAAAATTGAGAAAACAAAGTCCCTAAAAATTCATCCTAGAGCATTTACTGTTGATATAAAGCAGGAAGCCTCCACCGAAAACTATAGAGTTGTTTGTTTTACATGAATTGTTTGCCCTTATGAGATAAGGGAAATAAGATAAGGAAAAAGTTGACGTTCTTAAGTAATGCTGAAAATGTTTTGTCCATAGTGAATGGATTAGAGTTCATGATACTAAAACTCTTGAACCAAAAATGAGAAAGTGTAAATCAAGGCAAATCCCCTTCATATGGACTCGTCGTCTTGGAAGTTGGAAAATGAAAACAATAATCTGATTACCTTTATGCTCAACATTTATCACTTTACGTATGAATTTCTCACACTGATACCATTCTTACGCTTTTTCCTTCTTTGGAAAATTGATTCATTTTCAGAAGAGGTTCTGTTAATCCCATTCTGCTGGATTCATTTTCTTCCTTTACTCTGTGCCTTCTTCCATTCTAAATGCTCTGCCCTGTATCCATTTATAATTACTAGTTTCCTGAATTGTTAGTGTAATTAGTATCCTCACCAAAAACTGTCTTCTGTTTCTCTATTTTCCTCATATTTTACAATATGGAATATACCATAAAAGATGCTTGGTCAGTGTTGATCGACTGAGTGCCTTCCCTACTTTGTATGGATATAATCTTTATTTCCTTGTAATTATGGAAGTTTTCCCTTCGAGAATATGTGAGGAGCCTTAGGGTTTTTAAAAAATGTACCATTTGTTGTGTTTGCTATATAAATACATTCTAGGACATGAAATGGGGAAAAATTCTCTTCTGTGTTTTGACTAAAGCCAACATAGATGTTCTGCACTGGACTATGCAGTCCGATACCTGCATTTGTATCCTGGCTCTTTCATTCATTGCCCTCATCTGTGAAATGGGGAGAGTAGGAGTACTATTCGGTAAGGATGCTGTGGGAGTTAAATGAAGTACCTAGAACTCTGCCTGGCATACAGTCATTGTTCAATGAATGTTCACTCTTGTCCTTTATTTTAGATGTCTTTAAGTGGCATTGGCACGCAGCCTACTTTGAGGTACCTATATGATATTGTTCTACTAAAATGGAATGAAGAAAATTTACAAAGCTGATCGATCAATTTTCATCAGAAATAATTTTCTTACAGAATGCTTCCAAATGCAAAATGTGTTTAGGTCATACATATTCGTATTAAAATATAAGTGCCTAGTTAGCAACAAGAAGCTCTTAGAAACGAAGTATTTCCTTCCCTTTTTATTCATTTTGGGATACTTCCATCTTTGTTTCGAATGCTTGCTTCTAAAAAAAAAGGCACATATAATGAAATAAGAGGATAAATTGTATGTTTTTATTAATTTGACATTTTTGCTTGATGATTTATGAAACGTCTGGTTAAGTTTAGCATTAGTGGAGCTTGAAGAGATGTTAGTATTAAGCGAGCATTTAGTTGCATGACATGATCAGTTTACACTATTGCAAAACCTTAATTAAAGCTTTATTAAACTGTGTAAACCATGATCTAGTTTGGATTTGAAAGTAGATAGACATCTGTTTCAAATATTATTACTACAGTTAGAAATTAATAGCTTTTTTTCCTAAAAGTCTCAAAGTTGCCCTTTTGCAACTTTTATTTCAGTCTGTTATTCTCCTATTCTATGTATTAAAATAGTTTTTGGAGATGTTAAGGCTATTTTAAAAATCACATTCATAACCTATATAATATCTGTACAAAAGAAAAACAAGGAAGTGTTTGGAAGTACTTTATCGAAGAACAAAAAAACAAGACTCCTCTTTGTTTTATGTTGAAAGCAAATTTGTACAGTGATGCATCAGAGGCATTTAAGCCAGCTTTTTTTTTTTTTTTTTTTTTTCCCTTGGTACGCGGGCCTCTCACTGTCGTGGCCTCTCCCGTTGCGGAGCACAGACTCCGGACGCGCAGGCTCAGCCGCCATGGCTCACGTGTCCCCTGCATCGGCAGGCGGACTCGCAACCACTGCGCCACCAGGGAAGCCCTAAGCCAGCTTTTTTGATTGGGGACCTTTGTGCCCTCCTCCCTCCATCTTTCTCTTTTTTTCTTTATGAAGTGAAGGCTAATTCTAGATAAATTTGGTGTCATTTTACTCCCTTAGCAATAAGCAAAAGTGCCCTAATTTTCTTCTTTGCCTCAATGACATTACAGAATTCTTCAGCAAATGTACTTCTTTAGTTGGTTGTATATATGTTTTATTCTTAATTCTGAAAAGGAGTCTTTGTCATATTGCATTCAGAATATTTAATGCTCTCTAGAGAAAAAAACATCAGAATTTAAATTTTCTATTAAACCATGCTCACTGAACTGGTAGAAAAAAAAGCTTGTGATATCCCAAAGTTCAGAATTCATTCTAATTCAAACTAATTATTAAATGAACATATTTTTGATGGAAACTTTTTAAAACATAGGAAGAGGTCAAAAGGAAAATTGCACTACTTGGAGTCTGTTATTTGTTATTTTGATATATTTCCTTCCCTTTTTCTTATGTATTCTTAGATTTTAAAAAACTGTAAAGTTGTCATCTTAATTTTATATTTTATTTTTCCTTGAAATTACATTATGAATATTTTCTCATCATTAAATATGCTTCAAAATATTTTAATTAATTACTGGAAAATATTCATTTTTAATATTTTATCCTGTTTTTCATTATAAATAATGCTGCAGCGAACATCTTTATGAATAGATATTTGAATATTTTTATGAAGGCTTTTATATATAACACCAAATTGCTTTCCAGTGAAGTCATTCTAATTTATAATCCTACCAGCAGGGTATCTTTTTAATTTTACTCATATTTTTAGGTATGTTAGTAAATATTTCAATTATGTCCATTAAATTTCCGTAAGGTTCAGAAAAAGACAAAACAAAATGTGAAAGACCCAAACAATAAAGTAGTTTTGAATAAGTGGGAACGTGCTTCATGTTATTTTTGTTAAAAAAAAAACAAAACAAAACAGGAGTTTTTACTACTTAGAAGTACGGACCATTACTCTTGATATATAATTTCATAAAATGTGTAAAATAAATACAAATTAACTCCAATCATATTTTTTGTTATTTTGGTTCTTTGTAACAACAGGAATGATTTAAGGAAAAAGCAATTAATTTACACAACGCTTGAAGTCAAAGGAAGAAATGACCTTAAGAAAAAGATCTCGGGGCTTCCCTGGTGGCTCA
Organism: Physeter macrocephalus; assembly: GCF_002837175.3. NCBI lineage: Eukaryota > Metazoa > Chordata > Mammalia > Artiodactyla > Physeteridae > Physeter > Physeter macrocephalus. The sequence continues at coordinate 15,247,807 of NC_041220.1, forward strand.
GTGGTTGAGAGTCCGCCTGCCGATGCAGGGGACACGGGTTCGTGCCCCGGTCCGGG
>NC_041220.1:15248090-15267144 GCF_002837175.3 Physeter macrocephalus
CGCAGCGGGAGAGGCCAAAGCAGTCAGAGGCCCGTGTACCAAAAAAAAAAAAAAAAAAAAAAAAATCTCATTCAAGTGATTTGATATGTAAAATAAAATTTAAGACGGTTTTGTGCTTTGTGAAAATGCCCTTGTATTGTAGCAGAGCTGCAGAAACTAAATTGTCTGATTCCTGTTCTTTTTTTAAAATGTAAGTTTTAAAATGAAACATTTCTTCCACATTGAAGGGTACATAACACATGCACATTTTAAGGAATGATAGAGTGAATGTTTTTACATCTACTAGTTAGTTTATGAAACTAAGTAATACCATTGACTTTTAAGCCTCCTGTGTACTCCTCAATTACATTTTGCTTCTGTCCTTTCCATCTGAATAGACACTAACCTGAGTTTTGTCTTCATTATTTACTTATTTAATTTTTTTTTTACCATATACCTGTGTATCCCTAAACAGTGTATTTTTGCGCTTTATAAGAATATCACTCTGTCAGTAGTTGTATATTTTTACTTTCCCTCTCTCAAACTTACGTGTTTAAAATTTATCCATGGTGCCCAAAGCTGTATTTTACTTATTTTCATTATTTTGTGATATTCTTTTGGTGAGTAGACCACAGGTTAGTTTGCCATTTTCTTGTTGATGGTTTTTTCTTAGATTTTTGCTGTTGTAAAAAATGATGTTATGGGCGTCTTCTGTTGTCTCAGTGCACAGGTACAAGGAACATGGGATTGCTTGGTCACAGAAAAAGTGCATTGAAAATTTTTAAGATCATGCCCTATTGTTTTCCAAAGTAGTTCAAACTCCTATCAGCAGCATATAATAGTTCCTGTTGTGCTACCTCCTAACCTATGCTTCATATTGTCAAATTTCTTAAATATTTTCTGATATCAAAGATTAACATGTTATCTTATTAAGATCATATTTTTAAATGATCCTTCTAGATCCATCCATGTTGTCACAAATGGCAAGATTTCATTCTTGTAGCTGAGTAGTATTCCTCTGTGTGTATGTGTGTGTATCACCTTTATCCATTCATGTATTGGTGGACGCTTAGGTTCCTTCCATATCCATGCTGCAGTAAACACTGGTGTGCCATATATCTTTTTGAGTTAGTGTGTTTTTTTTTCCTTTGGGTGAATACCCAGAAGTGAAATTGCTGTGTCATATGGCAGTTCTATTTTTTAATTTTTTGAGGACCCTCCATATTGTTTACCATAGCGGCTACACCAAATTACATTCCCAGCAGTGCACCAGGATTCCCTTTTCTCCAGATCCTTGCCAACACTTGTAATTTGTTGACTTTTTGATGGTAGACATTCTGACAGGTGTGAGGTGGTATCTCATTGTGGTTTTGATTTGCATTTCCCTGATGAATAGTGATGTTGAGCATCTTTTCATGTGCCTTTTGGCCATCTGTACGTCTTCTCTGGAAACAGGTCTAAATGATTATTCAAGTTGATGATCTCTCAAGTTCAAACACATTTTAATCACCCTACTTTATTCCCCCCTCACATTGAATATTTTTGACATCATATTTGACATCTTTTTATGTATCCCTTAACTACTTTGGATATAGTATGATTTTACTACTTTTGTCTTTTAACCTGTCTGCTAGCTTTCTAACTGGTTAATCTACTACCTTTACTGTATACTTGCCTTTACCAGTGAGATTTTTCCTTTCATAATTTTCATATTTCTATGTCGCCTTTCTTTTTTGCCTAGAGGAGTCCCTTGAACATTTCTTATAAAGCCAGTTTAGTGGTGCCGAACTCTTAGCTTTTTCTTACCTGTAAAACTCTTGATCTCTCCTTCAAATCTGAATGATAACCTTGCCAGGTAGAGTATTCTTGGTTGTAGGTTTTTTCCTTTTGTAACTTTGAATATATTGTGCCACTCCCTTCTGACTTGAAAAGTTTCTGCTGAAATGCAAATCCTGCTGAAGGATGAGGTAGGCTTCCCTTATAGCTGTTTACACATGCTGGGGGTGGAGCTTGGGGCTGGTGCTGGGCTGCCGGAGGGTGGGGCTGGGTCCTCAGCACTTACAGCCTAGAGGAAAGATTTCAAAATGCTGCTTACCAGTGCTGGAGGATGAATTCTCAAAAATGTCTGCTACAGCCTCTCCGTCCCCATGGTGAGTCCCAGTTGCTGCCTGCCTCTCTGGGTGGCTCTCCAAGATCAGCAGGTAGGTCTGACCCAGGTTCCTTTCTGCACTGGCACTTGGAACATGTGAGGTTTTGTGCATGCCCTTTACGAGTGGAGTGTCTGTTTCTTCTAGCCCTCTGGTTCTCCTGAACATAAGCCGTGCTAGTTTTCAAAGCCAGATATCCTGGGTGCAGGACTCCTGGGCTGGGGTGCCCAGTGTGGGTCTTGGACCCCTCACTTCTTGGGGAGGACCTCCCTAATTGTGATATTTCTTCTGCTTGTGGGTCACTGACCCAGGGGTGTGGGTCCTGACTTCACCACATCTCTGCCCCTCCCATCTGTCTCATTGTGGTTCCTTCTTTATGCCTTTCGTTGTGAAAAAGCTTTTCTGCTAGACTTTAGGGTGTTCGCATGGATAGTTGCTTTGTAAATGGTCATCATTTGGGTGTGTCTGTGGGAGGAGATGAGGTCAGAATCTTCCTACTCCGCCATCTTGGCCACCTCCTCAATTACCTTCCTAATAGACTGCTGTTTGGTTGGCTAATGTCCCATTTAGGATTTTTGCATATGTGTTCATTAATGACATTAGCTTTTTTCTCATCATCAGTTTTACGGTTCCCTGTAACACTCTCAGCCCTAGGCAGCCATTAATCTAATTTCTGTTTCTATACATTTTCTTTATAGATGGTCAGGATAAATGCAGTTATTCAATATGTGATCTTTTGTGACTGACTTTTTTCACTTAGCACGGTATTTTCAAGGTTCATCCATATTTTAGCATGTATTAGTACTTAGTTCCTTTTCATTGCCAGATTGCATTCCACTGTATGGACATACCACGTATTTATCCATTTAGTAGTTGATAGAAATTGGGGTTGTTTACACTTTGAGGCTTATATTAATGGCACTGTTACTAACATGCATGTCTAAGGTCTTGTGTGGGCATATGTTTTCATTCTCTTGGGTGTATACATAGGGGAAGAGTTACCAGGTCATATGGTAGACTCTGTATCTAACATTATGAGGAATTTCCAGATTGTTTTTCAAAGTGGTCCCAGCATTTTACATTCCCACCGCCAGTATATGAGTGTTCGAATTTCCTTATATCCTCATCAATATTTATTATTATCTGTTATTTTGGTTATAGCCATCTTAGTGGGTGTGAAGTGGTATCTCATGACGGTTTTGATTTGTAGCTTCCTGAAAGCTAGTGATGTAATCATCTTTTCATCTGCTTATTGGCCATTTGTGTATCATATTTGGAGAAATGTCTATTCATATCCTTTGCCCATTTTAGAATTGGGTTATTTTATCTTTTTATTAAGGAAGTTTGTGTTCTTTACATATTCTAAATATGTCTCTTATCAGTTACATGATTTGCAGATCTTTTTTCTTAATTCCTGAGTTGTCTTTTTCACTTTTTTTCATGGTGTCCTTGGAAGCAAATGTGTTTTTAATTTTGCTGATGTCCAATTTATCTATTTTTTTGTTAGTACTGTTGGTATCATATTTAGAGACCATTGCCTAACCCCAGGTCATATATATTTACACCTGTGTTTTCTTGTAAGAGTTTTCACCCTCATACTTGAAAGATAGTTTTGATGGATACAAGATTCATGGTTGAGTTTCTTTCTTTTAACACATGGATATTATCATCCCAGTGCTTTTGGTTTCCACTGTTTCTTATGAGAAGTTACCATTAATCTCATTGCAGTTTCCTTGCACATGCAAAGTCATTCTGGTTTATCTGCTATTAAAATAGTCCTATTGTCTTTGTCTTTCATTGCTGAACTTTTTGGATTATTGCTTTTAATTAGATTAATGTTTTTCATCAAATTTGGAAAATTTTCAGTCATTAGTTCTTCAAAATTTTTTTCTCCTTTCTCTCACATCTCCTTTTGATCATCCCATTACACATATATGTGCTTAATAGTGTTCCACATTTCTCTGAGGCTCTGCTTATTTTGTATAATCTCTGTTGGTTTGTCCCTGGTTTGCTTACCCTTTCTTCTGCCAGTTGAAATCTGCTGTTAAGCCCTTCTGCTCTTTTTTTTTTTATAACAGTTACTGTATCTCCAGAATTTATATTAAAAAGTAATTTCTATCTCTTTATCAATAAAATTTTTCATCCCTGTTTGATAAGACACTGTCATCATGATATCTTTTACTTTTTAAAGCATGATCTTCTTTAGTCCCTACACCCCTGATGTGATGGTATTAGGAGGTGGGGCTTCTGGGAGGTAAATAGGATTAGATGGGGTCATGAGGGTGAAGCCCTCATGAGTGGGATTAGTGCCCTTATAAGAGTCAAAGAAGAGCTTGCTTCCTCTGTCTCTGCTCTTTGCCATGTGAGAATATAATGAGGTCAACAGCCTGCAACCTGAAACAGGGCTCTTACCAGAACTCGACCACACTGGCACCTTGATGTTGGACTTCTAGCTTCCAGAACTGTGAGAAATAAATTCCTCTTGTTTTTCAGCTACCCAGTCTATGGTACTTTTTTATACTAGTCTGAGCTAAGATACTTGTATAAGGTTAGAACCTTATGTTCCTTGAAACGTTTATAGAGCTTTATAAAATCATCTGAACCTGTGGGATTAGTTTTAAACTGCTGATTAGGTTTATTTGTTGTAGGAGTTTTCAGGCCTTCTCTAACTCCTTGAGTCAGTTTTCCCAAAGTTATAGATATATATATTTTTGGAATTTGCTCTTTTGTCTGAATTTTAGTGTATGGGCATAAAGTGTGTATTGGCTCCATTTTTTCTCTCCTCAGATTCATTTGGCTCCACCAACCCCTCAGAACTCAGCTGCTCGCCCCACTTTCTTTTCAGACAGCTCACAGTAGCAGGTCATGCCGTTCTAATGGTCGTAAGCCCTGGCCATTTTCATCATAACCCCATCTTTGACACTGTAGGTTATCTTAGCCACCTCGTCCATGCTTCAGTGCAGACTTCATATGATCTTTGGGTTGGGAGCTACAGCAAATCCAAAGCAAGGTCTAACCATGTAGATATACAGAGCCTCAGCCATCCTCAGCAGCTACCTAGAGGGGCTAGATAACAGAGCCTGGACATGCAGGGGGCTCACCATGCTGTGTAACAAGCAGTGACCAATGAGTGATGGGAGATAGAAGAAGACAGGCTTCCATTCGGCCTCTAAAAGACTTTCAGCCAGCTGTGATTTCTTAGAAAGCTTTTGCCATTTTGTTAATGTATCACCTTATATTTTTGTTTTCCCTCCTGTCTTGCCTCATTTCCCCTTTACTCTCAGTCTTTACTCACTGGAAAACCACTGGCATGGAAGCTTTGTCTCAAACTCTGATTTCCAGGGAACAGAAATAGAAGCAGTTATTTGCTTCTAAATCTTGGATGGGGTTTTACAGTTGGATTGCTTACCTCTTTGAAAGCCATAAGGACTGCTGGTTGTAAGGGAGCTGATAATGACCCCCAGTGTGCAGTGGTATCACAGTGATACAGCTTTCAGCTCTGTTTATTTGGTGTGAGGGGTGTGTGAAAGGCAAAATGTGTGGCTTCTGAGCTTGCCTGAGACAGGGATGAGGATAACGATAAGGATTTTAATGTTTTGGCATCATCAGAGCCTTTGGAAAAGAAAAGGCCTAGGCCCGGGGCAGCTGAAAGTCAACTTCAGGCGCAGCGTGAAAGCCAGAGGGCCTCTGTAATTGCTTTAAGAGAGAATCATGTCTGCATCCACAGCAAATACTATGCTGAAAAGCAGGCCCAGCCTATGATTTATAAGCGTGGCAGGGCTGCAAAAGAGACTAAATGTACAGTTTTGACAGGTCATGTCTGTCCAATTCAGGACTTTGGTAGAGACAGTAGGACTCTGAGACTAGGAGTGGAGACGTTGAGGTGGGTGTGCTTGACTGGATTAAACCCTCACATTGCCCTCTGTTGCTTGGTTAGGGGAAAACAGCCCTCCCTTCATCTGAAGCCTATGCAGTGACCTTACCCGAAGGTAGTGCTTTGTAAGCACTGTCCACGTTACCCTTCATTACTTCCAGGTTGAATAGCCTGAGCAGGGTCTCAGTACAGGCTGAGTAGGGGCCTATGATCCCTGTTCCAAGAAGAAATGGATCGTATGTCCAGATAATTGCAAGATAGTATGTACACTCAGGCATTGTGTGAGTATTTGTGGGAGTAGATCTTGAGGATGTTAAAAGATGGTGGGGCATGGAATGTAAGGTACTATCGGGTGAAAATTAATTATCCTGTGGGCACTTAACTGGGACTTGGGAGTAAATGATCTGTCTAGGACATGTGGAAACGGTGGAATTTCTCTGGTATGTTGTTGAGAAAGGAGTCAAAAGTCTTAGTGGGCAGGCATGTTAGAAAGGATTTGCTTTATAGGACTTGAGAACCCACCTCTTGTATTCCTTAGGGCATTCTCTTCGGCAAGGCAACAAGGAATGCATTGCCCAACCTGCTGCTGGGTGTCCAACCTGCTAATAAGCAGAGATAGACACGGAGCCCTTGATATGGCACAATCTAGCCAGTCCTCTGGTGGCAGATGGGTTATCTTGGACACCTTTGACCTGGGAAGAGGTAGCAAATTGTCCTTATCAGAATTGATATGTACACCAGATAGAGGTTTTTTTATTCTCCTTCCTGCAGAAACCTGTGGGTATCACCATCTGAGTGTTCAGTCCATTGACTGGATGACTAATATATCAGTATGGTACCCCATATAAGATTTCCTTGGACTAAGGGGCCTGTTTTATACTTGAGCCCATGATCGCAGGCTTCGGGGTCTTACTGTATTCTTCAGCACCCAGAAGTGCCTGGATAAAAAGGGTGGAATGGCCTGTGGAATGGAGGAAAGGTTCAGTGAAGGAAGCAGCTTGTGGATGACTCCGTGGGGTTGGATGCACTACACAGGGTGCTGATTCGATAGCTGATAGGTTGTGCTGAATTGGTTACAGATGAAAGGAATCTGAAAATATAGGGGTGGAAGTTGGACTTGCATTTTACCATCAGTCTCAGTGACCCACTAGCAGACTGTGCTTTCTGTCCCTGCAGTTTGAGCGTTTGCTGGTTTAGAGGTCCTGGAGCGCAGGAGGAAGAACACTTTAGCCAGGGGACACAGTAGGAATTCCATTGACTAGGAGCTGTGATACCACCTGTTCACTTTGGGCTTACGACAGTGCACCAGTGGGCATAAGAGGAATATCAGCTACGAGTCAGCCTTGAACACCAGGAGAAGTGAAGGTTACTACTACACGGTGGGCGCAAGGAGCATCATCTCTGGCTTAGGGGGTTCGCTGGGCTGTCTTCTGGTGTTTCCCTGCCTTGCGGTAACTGTAGTCGGGCAAGTTAACAAGTATGACCTGACAGAGTCAAGCCAGTTATAGGCCCAAGCCACTTGAGAGTAAATGTCTGAGTCACCTCGTAAGGCAAAAACCCAGATTGCCCAGAGGTCAAGGGCGAAGGGAATCTGAAATGGGAGGTGGAAGAGGAGATGATAAATGTACATTTACAGAACCAGCTGCAAATGGCACAAACTACAGCTTGGTTTACTAACCCTCTTTTTGGTACTTGGGAGTTCCTATCGTGGAGGAATGCGCTTGTACCTCCTGTCTTAGAGAAGATGTACGGGCAGCCGTCTTCTAGTATGAGATCTGCGTATCTTGAGAGTGTGCAGGTCACCCAGGTGGCACAGGGGGAGGGTTGCCCCCAAGCCAGTTTACGTGCCCCTCAGGTCTTCTGGGTCCCATCGCCCGTGTCTCAGCAGCTTGCTCGGCTGCTGCTTCTGAGCAGCCCCGGGGCATCTCCCGTCTCAACTGTAGTGCTCTGCCTCTGCCCTCGTCACTTCATCTTTACCCCTTCGTTCCTCTGAGGAGACAAGGACCCGGCTTCTGCCTGCCTCCATCACTCACACTGGGATGTAAGTGTCAGTAGCTCCAGTGCTCGGGTACCACCTGAATGGAGAGGCTGGGACTTTCTAGGAAGCCGCCCAGAGGGCTAGGAAGCACAGCCTGAAGTGCAAAGGAGGCAACACCCTGGGTGGCAGACTTTGTCTAATAAGAGACGGGAGATGGGAAGGAGTCAGCTGCTCATCTTTCTCGCCTTCAACAGATCCTTCTGAGATGCAGTGATGCTATCAGCCTTTCTGTGTTGTAAATGATGAATATAAATCTAACAGGTAGCCCGAGGGAGAAGGAGAAATACTTGTTGATCCCAAGAAGGACAGCAGCCTCTGTGATGTATTGTTAAGATAGGAAATGGTAGCCTGTGAGGAACTGAAGTATTCTGGTAAGTTGAGATCATAGGGTAATTGGAAAAGATGAGATCTGAGTGGCAGATAGAGGCCTGATCTTAACAGTTTCAACTCTATCCTAAAGTTTACTAGTGATCTCCAAAATGGCGTGCTTGTTCATGGGACTGTAGGAAGAACATACTAAAACTTATATGAACACATGTTTTTAGTGTCATCCTTTATACCTTTCTATTTTATGTATATAAATATCTTAGTGCAGTAGATCATATATATAACAGAAAATAATGGATAGATGCTAAGGAGAACCGATGAGTTGTTACTGTTAGAACGTAGTGGACTAACATCAGATATTGGTTTTAGAAAGATAACTTTGTCTGGGATAGGTTGCCGGGCGGGGTGTCAGGATTTGGGGAGGCAGGAAGACCAGCTGAGAGGTTTAAGACTTCCATATGCTGAGGTCTCAGTCTCACTACCTTATCCCCGTTCCTGTGTGCTCTCAGCCCTGGCCTGGATCTAACTTTCTGTGGAGCTGTCCATCAAGTAGGAGCCTGGCACTCTGGGTTTCATCCTGTGCTTTCCCGGTGTCCACATTGAAAAAATTCTCACTGTTATCTTCCTACACTTTGTTGAGGTAGAAGAAATGTCTCCTTTATCTTAACTTAAAATAATAGACTCTGTTTTTTAGAGCAGTTTTAGGTTTAATCAAGGTAATTTTTGAACAATAAGAAAAGGATACCTTTTAGTTTTTTACCTTTTGTTATCTTAAGTATCTTCATGCTTCATCACGATGAATGGCTCCTTGGTAGGTTGTGGCATCTGTTCTGTAGAAATTCTATGTAATCTTCCTTGATTTACATTCTTTCATTGCCTTTAATAACATCTTGATAGTTTTATTGTGAAGTTATCTACTTTTCCAAGTGTATCTTTCTATTATTCAGTATTCCTGTGGTGATTTTGTTTAGGGTAGAGTTAAGATTTTTATCACCAAGAAGTTTAGAAATGGTCACTGCTTCATGTTCTTTCACTAGTGTTTTAATTTTTTGGAGAGAGCTGAAAAATATTTATAAACTAGTTAAATGCTTAAGGAAGAGTTTTGTCTCAATTATGCGCTTGTTAAATTTTAAAATAATTTCATGAAATTGAGTCTTCTAATCAGTTGCAAAAGTACTTAAGTTTTCTAAATTTTTGTTTATTTAAAATACGACATGATGTACAGTCAAATAAATGGAAAGAGAATGAACTTAGTTCTACACCTTCTTTTCCTACTGGCCACCAGTTTTATATCCTAAATGCAGTTTATTCCAAAGTATGTAAATGCTTTCAGAAAAGCTAACCAAAACTAGCCAGAAGCGGCTTCCCCAACCCCAGGCTATTTTCTGAAATGAATAGTTCTTTATTTCCTAATCCCATCTTTACTGGTTGTTTTAAAACTATTCTTTTTTCCTTTGATCAGCGGCCTAAGTTTTTCATTACTTGGCACTGTTTGATTTATAGTATGTTTTGGAAAGAGGTATAAATGTTTAAAATTACTAAATTGAGCAATTCCTTATGTATCTGGCATATTTAAATAATGGATTATTCAAATTAAGAGAAATTTTCACATAATTAAGTTTTACATCTTTGATCATTAAAATACTTAATTATTGATAGGCAACTTTAAAAATATATGCTTTCTTGCCTCATAAAATAGGTTATATTGAACATAATCTCTTTTGATTATTATTATTATAGACATCCTGTTAAAAACTCTGCTTTCATAAATACTGATGATATAAACAGGCTCTTTGTCCTTACTCTCAGTGTTCTCGGACTGAATTCTTCTGTTTCTTTTGGCCTCTGATTTTTGTCATTTATTTGCTGCAGTGTTTTTGCCCCTAGTGGGCCCATGCCAGTACCCCCTCTCTCCTTCCTTTTCCTTCTCATCACCCCTTTTTCCATAACACACATACATAACACACTCACGCACACACACACACACACTCCTTTTGCTGTTTGTACTGCTTTGGTTACTTGAAAAATGAGAATTATGTCTAATATACAAAAAAACAAGGGCTTTAGTCTGAAGCCAAGAGGTTCTACTATTAGTAAAATATCTGGCATTTCTGTTAACTGGCCAGTGGCCTTGTTTAATTTGCTTTTCAGTCTTGGCTAAGCCAGAGAGTTGAATTTTCTCATTAAACATGACTTTAGGTTAATTGAGATGCTATTGTAGAAATATAACTTTTAGATAGTTAACATATGAATTGTGAAGCAGAATTGATTATGGAAGCCTATCCAAGAAAATAAAACTGTCTTTTTAAAATAGTGTTCACTAAACAACCATATATACACAAAACTTCACTGGAAAATACCCAGATCAACTTAAATGGGTTCTGCTTTTACCTTTTAGAAAGTTACTGTCTCAAAGCAATGGCATTCAAATAGTAACAAATAAAGGGAAAATATGGTGTAACTAATTTCCTATGGAAGGATATATTGAAAACCTCTTATTGAAACATGAAAAAAATAATTTTTGTCTGGTTTAACATTTAAAAGAAAATAAAAAATTGTACCGCATCTACGTACACGAAAACAGTTGCGGAGTTAGATGACAACAAGCAGAACTATAAAATGTTTAGCCTTAGAATTTGCTTTTTGGATTTTCTGTTTGGTAGATTCATACTACATTTGTAAAACTGATGATGTTACTTTGCGTAGTTGGAGATGGCCAATAAATTGTCTGGCCAATTTTACATGAGCTTTTAACTATGCTCTCCTGTTCTGCAGGCGTGCCATGTTGTTCGTAGTAGTTAGGTGAAGTTGTGTTGTAACAGTAGGTTTGACTCTATTCTATTGAGTCGTGTTTGATAAAACTGCAGACTTGTGACAGATGTCTGTGGCATAAACAGATGTCTGTGTTTCTGAGTAGCCTGGATAAACAGTATCAATATATAGTGAATAAAACCATATTCTGAGCCTTTCTCAGATTATATGCAAATAGGAAGTAATTGAAACTTTGAGAAGAGGTTTTTAAAAAGGTTTTTGACGTTTTAGGTTGAGTAAGGATCAGGACTGAATAAGTGAAAATAAGGGATGTTATTTAAACACATCTCTTGATTTCTCTTTCATCTCATTAAAGATAGACTTTAAGGTAACAGAAATCTTCCCAGAAGAGGGCATTTTTTCTCTGCTTTCAATTCTTATGTTGCCCATGTGTCTTTTTAAAAAATAAATTTATTTATTTTATTTGTTTTATTTTTGGCTGTGTTGGGTCTTCGTTGCTGCACGCGGGCTTTCTCTAGTTGTGGTGAGCGGGGGATACTCTTCATTGCGGTGCGCGGACTTCTTATTGTGGTGGCTTCTCTTGTTGCGGAGCACGGGCTCTAGGGTGCCTGGGCTTCAGTAGTTGTGGCTCACGGGCTTAGTTGCCCCGTGGCATGTGGGACCTTCCCAAACCAGGGCACAAACCCTGCATTGGCAGGAGGATTCTTAACCACTGCCTCACTAGGGAAGCCCCTTCCCCTTTGTCTTTATTGGGCTTCTTCACGTTTCTATGGATTACGTAGTTCTAATTTTCCAATGCTTTTTGAAGTTGTGTGTGCTATAAGAAGGCAACAAAAACAAAATAATCTCCAAAGTAATTTTTGCTTATTTCTCATTTATCTTTAATCTGTAATTGTGGTCAGGTTTAATAAGGTTTAGTTTTTTATGTAAATATTGAGTGTAACATGGAAGTGTATAATAATTTGGCCTCTGGAGTACTAAGACTTCAAGAGATACATGTGTAAGAATTAAATACGATTTAGTTAGAACCATTATTTCTCTATTTCAAAAAAAATTGTTTTAAAACTAAGGGAAAATTTTCAGCAATATATGTATATATTGCTGAAGTATCTGTCAGCTGAAGTGTTTGCATGTGTTGTACAGAAGAAATGATACAACCAAATATTAAATATGAATTCAAAAGGTGTAGGGGATTATTGAGGCAAAATTGTGACCAACTTTGGATGTGATGATTTTTTTTTTTAAAGAAGATGTTGGGGGTAGGAGTTTTATTAATTAATTTATTTATTTTTGCTGTGTTAGGTCTTCGTCTCTGTGCAAGGGCTTTCTCCAGTTGTGGCAAGCAGGGGCCACTCTCCATCGCGGTGCGCGGGCCTCTCACTGTTGCAGCCTCTTCTTGTTGCGGAGCACAGGCTCCAGACGCGCAGGCTCAGTAGTTGTGGCTCACGGGCCCAGCTGCTCCGCGGCATGTGGGGTCCTCCCAGACCAGGGCTCGAACCCGTGTCCTTTGCATTAGCAGGCAGATTCTCAACCACTGCGCCACCAGGGAAGCCCTGGATGTGATGATTAATAGTGAAGTGAATTCATATTGTCCTGAGTTGGACCATGTAGTATTTCTCAAATTTGACTGATAATAAGGCTTTCCTGGGTGGTAGATGTGTGTGTGTGTGTGTGTGTGTGTGTGTGTGTGTGTGTGTGTGTGTTGGTGTGTTTTGAAACACATTTCTGGGTTCTCTCTGAAGAGATTCCGATTGAATAGGGTTGGAATGGGGCCCACAAGTTTGTATTTTTCACAGGTGCCATAGATGATTCTTATTATTAAGTATGTTTGGCAAAAACTCTCATGTGTTAAAGAGTTAGACTGGCAAATCGTGTCTATTGACTGCAGCTGCCAAACAAAGGACAGTATTTATGCTGTTAGAGGACTGTTTGCCATGTTAGTGGATGAATTTATAATACTGATGATGGGAAAGAGCTCTAGTCATATAATTGCATTGTTTCTGTATCATAATACCTAGTATTTATTGTTTAAGATCTGCCAGACATTGTGTTTATTGATCACATGCAGCATTTGTGATTATTTTTATATATCTCATCTAGTTTTAATCTCATTTCAGAGTTTAGGAAACCAAGACTAAGAGTTGTGACTTACCTAGGGTCAAATTTAATGAGTGGGGAAGGTTAATATTTAACCCCAGGCAGTCTGTTGCCAGAGTTAGTATTCTTTTTTTTCTTTTTTTAAATTTATTTTTGGCTGTGTTGGGTCTTCATTGCTGTGCACAGGCTTTCTCTAATGGTGGCGAGTGGGGGCTGTTCTTCACTGCAGTGCGCGGGCTTCTCACTGCGGTGGCTTCTCGTTGTGGAGCACGGGGCTCTAGGCGCCTGGGCTCAGTAGTTGTGGCTCACAGGCTCTAGAGCGCAGGCTCAGTAGTTGTGGCACATGGGCCCAGCCGCTCCGCGGCATGTGGGATCCTCCCGGACCGGGGCACGAACCTGTGTCCCCTGCATCGGCAGGCGGACTGTTAACCACTGCGCCACCAGGGAAGCCCCCAGAGTTAGTATTCTTAACCAAAGTATATTGTATGCTTCGATTCCCTCTTCCTTTGGTGAGAGTTTATAATTCCAAGGTTCTTAACCCCAGCATCCCTGTAATAAGAAAGCAATTATGGTGAGACTCAGTGTTGGCTTTTGGGAGTTATGGGAGGGGACTGTTGCCATTCCCAATGAAGTGTGTCCCACAGCTCTCAAAGAATGCTTTAGAATAAGGAGAGACACAAGTGACCTGACACGGTCCTAGAAGATCCCTCATTCTTAGTTATGAGTCTCCAACTATCAGCTGAGAGTTGCACACAAAACCACCACATCATTAGCCCGCCGCCCCAAATCCCATCATATGAGTCCTTCCACACAGAGAAATCCTTGAAGCCAGGCAGCAGTGTCCGTCCTTCACGTGTGTTTTCACTTACTGACAGACCTTTGGCAGCTTTAGCTACCTCGGTCCTAAGTGATAACTTCACGTTGACATCTGCCTGTTAGAGCCGCAGACCAGAGAGTTTAATCAGGGTGCTGATAATCTAAGGAGTTGGCTGGGGAAGGTCAAGAGCTGCAGAGTGTGAGTTACCCTCTCAGTCCTCAGGATTATAAGCACTGAAGGTTTCTCTTCTCCCCCTCCTACCCTCCATTTTTGAAGCATTAATTAACCCTAGTGTTGAGAATCTCTTCACTTGTGTTGCTCTTCTAGAAAGCAGTATCGAGAGAGGAAGACAAGAGGTATCCTCAGCAAGATATCTGGCTTCAGTGGGTCTCTGTGGTTTTCATCTAAACCTGCCCATTGACCATCCCAGGCATATGTTAGCGTACGTTTCTCAGACCACCCCTATAGCTTTACTCTCCAATCCAGTTTGAAGCAAGCAAGCAAACAAAAAACACAGTGGCTAGCACTTGTACTTCCAGAATGTAATTTTTCACTTCAGCCTCCCCCTCACTCGTACAGGATGAGAACTTGTTCTTTCTGCTGTTCCCTTGATAGCAGAAAAGATCCTATCTTTGTGATGCTTTGATGAATAGAATTCACAGTGATTAGGTTGGAGAGTAACACTGACCCAACCTTCCATCTCCAGGAAGAGAAGACATTGGGAAATTATTGATACTTCAGACTTTCAGACAAAGGAGAAATGAAAGCCAAATTTTAAAGAGAAAAATTTCACTTTTGTGCGATTTAAAATGACTTTTTTTTTTTTTTTTTGCGGTACGCGGGCCTCTCACTGCTGTGGCCTCTCCCGTTGCGGAGCACAGGCTCCAGACGCACAGGCTCAGCGGCCGTGGCTCACGGGCCCAGCCGCTCCGCGGCACGTGGGATCCTCCCGGACCGGGGCGCGAACCCGGTTCCCCTGCATCGGCAGGCGGACTCTCAACCACGGCGCCACCAGGGAAGCCCTAAAATGACTTTTTAAATTTGTGATTTTTTTTCTCCTTTTGTTTTGAGTGCACTTGATTCAATGAGTGTCACTTTTTTGAAGTGGAATTCAGTCAGGATAGTGTAGTATTTGTGATTGGAATAAGTGTTCTCTTTTTAGGTGGAACTGGAGGATGACTCCAGTTTCTCTTGCCTTCATCCTTTGCCTTCGTACCCTCTTTACCAAAAGGTGTTCTTTCATTGCTGTGTCTACAGAAAGAAGTTCCAGACTGTGTTCACTGCCTCATTGGCTATATTAAGTCAGGAATCTTTTGCAAGGTTTACGCACTTCTAGTCAGAGACATCATTTGTACAGGACCAGCTTTTGAATCTAGGTGTGAGATTTTATTTTAGCGTTTATATTTTAAGAGTGTATAGGAGATGATTTATTTTATGCTGTTTCAGGGGTTAGGAAATAGCCTGAGTATAGAAGTTAATGGTAAGGATTATTTAGATGTTCCCCTTTGGTGGGAAGCAAAACTATTTTAAGATCTTTTAGTTGTTTTACCATTTTTTTTTGGTCAGCAAATGGCCTTTTAGTGAGTAAGACAAGGACTATTAAGTACTTTAATATGAGTCTCGCGCTCTTCTAGAACATACGTGGGCAACCGTGAAGGAGTGAAGTCAGCTTGCCGTTTGTTATCCGTGTGACCTCAAGCCAGTCCTGTCCCATCTTTGGACTTCAGTGTCCTCAGCTGTGAAATGGAAACTCTCATATCATGGACACTATTTGCCTTCCAATTGGGTGGGTTGGTTGTTTTCTGAGGATCAAGAGAAGCTATATCTTTTTTTTAAACTAGAATACATTTATCTAAAAATTACTTGGTGGTATTATTACTCTAGTTTTTGGATATCATCACTGTCCTTCGGGAACTTCTAATTGTTTGAACAAGGTTTACCTAAAAGGAATATTTAGAGAGCAGCCTAAAATAGGATATAACTAAATGCAATTCTCTCTTTTTTTTTTTTTTTTTTTTTTTTTTTTTTTTTTTTTTAGCAGTTTCTATGTTTAATAGGAGATCAGGAAAAGGAGAGCTGGTGGGCAGGTTAGTGAGAGGAGGCTTGCAGGAGAAGGAGGGTTTTGAGCTTAAGTGTGGACAGGGCAGAGAGTTAGCAGATACCCAGACCTGGAACACAGAGTGATCACAGTGGTGGGAAGGAAGGTGGGTAAGCTGATCAACCTGATTTCACCCAGGTGCCATGGAACTGAAAATTGTCTGCCTTCATATGCCTTCCTAAGCCCTCCATAGTGTATTCCTGTAGTATTTGGGTCTCAGCTTATTGCTTTGTATATCATAGTTCTTCATGGAATGATTTTCCTCCTTTTCTTCTTCCAATCCAGTGTTGTATATCTTACGACGATCAAGTATCATCTCCCTGCCTTCCTGCTCAGTTAAGCCTTTGCTGCTCAATTAAGCCTGCCCTCGTCTGCCTTCCTACAGTACCTACTGGAGGGCTCCATTACTTATGACTTAGCATTAGATATGTAGTTTAAATGTATCATTTCAGTTTTCCATTATCATAGCTTCCTGAGTTAGGTAGTGCTATTATTGTCCTTATTTTATAAATAATAATGAAAATCCCCGAGATTGAAAGTTTAAGTAATTTGTCCAAGGTCTTTTAGCTAATAATACATACTGGGACTTGAACTAAGCCTGTGTATCTGCTCTTCTCAATGATGGACAACTGAAAGATAATTTTAACTATTTGATTTTAAGAAGTTTTTGCATGTAAATATATGAGACAAAAAAATAAAACAAAAATAGACTTTGGAAACTTTTCCCTTTTTTTTTTTCTTCCTGAATTTTGCAGAGCAATAGATAAAATGAACCTTAGGGGCTTCCCTGGTGGCGCAGTGGTTGAGAGTCCGCCTGCCGATGCAGGGGACGCGGGTTCGTGCCCCGGTCCGGGAAGATCCCACATGCCGCGGAGCGGCTGGGCCCGTGAGCCATGGCCGCTGAGCCTGCGCGTCCGGAGCCTGTGCTCCGCAACGGGAGAGGCCACGGCAGTGAGAGGCCCGCGTACCGCAAAAAAAATAAAAAAATAAAAAAATAAAGGATCAATAATATGTTGAGATAATTAAGAGTTAATGACAACTGACTGAGGTTTTTAAGAATGTGTTTTCTCTTTTCACTGTGTGAGATACTTTATATTATGTAAGTCCAAAAAATTCTTTATTTTGGTTATAGGCTTCTATTATTTCATTTCATATTTTACAAATGAATTGAATATACACCAAGGCAAATTGATTAATCTTTCAAAAGTGATTTTGTTTGTTTTTAGTTGGGAGGAGCACTTTCCCTGCAGGCAAGAAATGTTTTGTATTAGATTATAGATGTCATGGTTGCCTCCTCTAATTGTGATGAGAGACGGATGCTGTAGACATCCCATTTATTGGATGTTTGACTTCCTGCTTTTTCCAGGTCATTGGTTCTGGCTGAATCCCAAGCATTTGTGTCGACATTGGTCTGCCCTATGATTATGACAGAACTGCTCCCCTTGGCAGCAGGGCTGGTGAGAGGCCTGGGAGGCTCAGGAGCTAGGTAAACTCGGCTACTTGGGGAAACTCCTCAGTGTTTTTTTTAAAGGGATCATTGTCATCTCAGTTCAACCATCTTGCCTAAAATTATCTTTGTCCAAGGAGGTCAGTGAGAAGCGAGATGAGTGAGGTAAAAGTAGAAGACTTCGTGATAAATGTGGGATTTGAGCTGCACTTTGAGGGATGGTAGGATTTACTGAGATGTGTTATACAGGAGACGATAGCTTAGACCTGGAACTGATGCCATATTGAGGGTTGTAGTGGAAGTTCTGATAGGATTAGAGGAAAATATTTCCTGGGGGAATCGCACCCACCCGTTATAACCCAGATATGCAGAGAAATGTGTACTTTATTTCATATGTAATTGATACGGTCTTTCTAGTAAGGCTCATTTACTCTTTGCTTGGAAGGCAAAACAACCATTAAAGCCAGTCTAGATTAGAAGTCGTTTGAGTTTATATACAAACAATATCCCTGGGCAATACTGCTTCTCTCTAGGAAGCATTGCTCCTCTCTCAGGTGTGTCACCCTTCTTCCTGGCACTTCTCCAAGATGGCAAGGTGTACAGGATAGTGGGTGGGGCAGTTACTTGCCTCGTGTTCACTGACCCCTGCCCTCATCTGTGCGGCAGCGTCTCTTGATTCCCTGGTTGCTGGATGCCTCATTGACCTCGTTGCTCGTGCTTGTGACTGATGAACTCATGGTCCATTTAAAAAAGTTCCTCTCGGGGGGTACGCACTGGGTGACTCCAGTCTCCTCCTTGGCTTTTGCTGGACCGTGGGACCCTGGCTGTGATGCCCACTTGGTCATGTCCTGAGAAGTGCACCCCGCAGACCTTGTTCCAGAGCCACCTCAATTTATGGCAGTGATCTCCCTCTGGGAAGCTTCTTGGTCAGATTCACAACTACACCTGCATCTGGTCTACCCCTCACAGTTCAGGAAAGCTAAACCTCAGTGACCCCCTGCCTGCCAGTAAACCGTGGATGACTTTGACCCGGCTCCACCCAGGTCCTTACGGAGAAAGACGCTTGCGAGCAGAGTGGGACCGCGAGAAGTAAAGAGGAGTTGCCATGTCCGCTCATCTCAGTGCCTCTCTCCCCTTCTTTTCCTACAGTTCCTTCAGCGTCAGAAACAGGCAGGATTCTTCCTTTTCCTCTCACGTCTTCCTTAGGTAGGAGTCTGTAGTTCAGCTGAGCAAAGATGGCAGAGGAAGGATAATCTTCCGTCAAGATAACGACTTGATTTACGAGGCTCTTGTTGTACTGCAAAATCTTACTTTCTCAATGTTAGAAGTTGAAAATTTCTTCTGTTTTGGTCTTTGCATTTGCAGTTATTCTATGATAAACCTTTTTTTTAATTTTTTTGCGGTACGCGGGCCTCTCACCGTTGTGGCCTCTCGCGTTGCGGAGCACAGGCTCCGGAC
>NC_041220.1:15267163-15268501 GCF_002837175.3 Physeter macrocephalus
GCCATGGCTCACGGGCCCAGCCGCTCCGCGGCATGTGGGATCTTCCCGGACCGGGGCGCGAACCCGTGTCCCCTGCATCGGCAGGCGGACGCGCAACCACTGCGCCACCAGGGAAGCCCTATGATAAATCTTAATCACCCCAAGGTGTAAGCATGGGGCAGATTTGGGAAAAGGTCATGTGCTCAAAAAGTCCAAAGATAAAAAAGCACATTAACATTTCAGAGTGTTTGTTACAAGTGGTAAAAAAAAAAAAAGTCTTGGTCTTTGCATTTGCAGTTATTCTATGATAAACCTTTTTTTTTATTTTTTTGCGGTACGCGGGCCTCTCACCGTTGTGGCCTCGAACCAGTTCCAAGCTCTATCCTGTACGATTAGTTAATAGCATGTGTAAAATGATTCCTTCCAAAAGGAATGTATGGCCAAAGAGGATATCTGCCTCTTAAGCGAGTCACAACAAATATTAGCTTATTAAAGGTTCTGAAAAGTCCTGCATTTTAACCATGAAGCTTAAGCAAATCGTTAAATACCTACTGATTCTTAGTGGAAAACAGCTTTTAGCCATGGTTGACCTAAATTCAGGCCATGGTCATGGCCATGCCAGTTGGAGCCTAAAACCAAAGAGAAACCAGAGATTTGAATGGCTGTTCAGACAACTTGCTTTGTAATGCTTTTTTGCCAAGGACCGTTACTGAACCTCTAATGAAGGTATTTTTCAAAGTAAATCTGTATTTTAAACCTGTTCACCTAATATTTGCTTTGAACTGAACTCCAGGTAGAAATCATTTTCTTTGGGAAGTATTTTTTTGTGAAGTATTTTTTTTTGTAAAGTAGTTTACATGATGTGGAAACTACTTTATAATATGTATGCCTAAGCAGTGAGCCTTTTGTTAGAGCCAGTTAGTTTTCTCTCCCAATTAATTGTGAGACTCTGAAATTTAGTTTCATTTGGCTACAGGCAAACAAACTCATTTGGGACCGCTTCTGCATCAGCTTTCTGTAGATGAGGAGTATAATAGTAATAATATTTCTGTTTACATAATTCTAGAATTCATTATAGACAGAAATGGCCAGGATATACACTTGTCCGAAGTAATATACCAACTAATATGCTTATTTTAGAGTTCTTCTGTGATCTACAAAATGAAAAAAGATGCTGTGCCTGATAAAAAGATAGATTAAGACTTACAGAATTGGGCTTCCCTGGTGGCGCAGTGGTTGAGAGTCCGCCTGCTGATGCAGGGGTCACGGGTTCGTGCCCGGGTCTGGGAAGATCCCACATGCCGCGGAGCGGCTGGGCCCGTGAGCCATGGCCGCTGAGCCTGCGTGTCCGGAGCCTGT
>NC_041220.1:15268564-15272471 GCF_002837175.3 Physeter macrocephalus
AAAAAAAAAAAAAAAAAAAAAAAAGACTTACAGAATTTTGGAGCTGGAAGAGACTAAGCCAGTACCTCTATATACCATATATCAAACCAGAGAAATGAGGCTCAGAGAAGTGTTAAATAACACTTTTAAGATTCTGTAGTGAGCAGTAAAATATAATTTTACTTTTGGTAAGCTGAAGGGTAATTTAACATTTTAGGTAACTTTGTTTTTGTTTGAAACATTACTCTGTAACTCAAGGAATCTGACTCCTTTTAATATCTTAAACCAGATGCACCTTGTGGATGTTAAATTCCCCCTTGTCTGTATATATTTTATTCACTGAAAGGAAGTATATTTACAAAACTTATAAATATGTGGAGGAACAGCCTCAACTTTTAATTTATTTTGAAAATAGGAGTATTTTGTGACTGACGATAAATGGAAGCTACAACTTTACTACAACTTTTTTGCAGAAGAGGCGTTTGTCCCCCAATTGGAGTAATTTGTATTCACAAGCCACAATGGTATGAATTTATAATGCAGTTATAAATCATACCTACATTACTGTTCCCAGAAATTAAAAAGGGTTTTAAATAGAAGAGTCACAGAATAATTAACATTGCTTTGATGGGGGTAGGAAAATTACTATGGGGAGTACTGTGGAAACTGGGAAAGGAATGTGGATGTAGATGGAGATTGTGGCAAAACCTTGGCTTTTAACCTAAAATGCCCTGGGAATAAATACATCTGTTAAATTTTGTCCTTAATTTTTTATTCTTTATATTGAAATCTCCAGATCTTAACACGTAGTAGCAGCTGAAAAGTTATATAGAAAATAAATGAATGAACAAATATAGATCTGGAGAATTGTTGCCACTAATGGTATAAGGGAGGAAGATTTTCCATGTAATTAAGACACTCTCAATTCTTTTACAATACATTCATCTGATACTTTCACTGCCTGGGTATAGGAGTAACTGTACGTATTGGAATCCAGAGCAAGTCAACAAATGTTTTCCAAGCAGTACATTTTCTGAGGTGACTTCTTAGTGTAGTCCACTTTAGCTTTGAGAAAACCAACCTCTTACTGTCTAAATGGGATAGTCTCCTTACTGTGTCAAGTTGATCTCAAGGGAGTGTACGTGTAATACAACTTAAATTCGGGCTGAGTCAAGGCACTTTTAACAATATGCAGTGAGTTCAGTCAGTGTTGATAGTTTCTATGCCAGGTCTAGAGTTAACATTCTTCTGCATCATAGCTGGGAGTTGTATCAGAATTCATTAGTTGGCTCAGTCATTCACTTTGACTGTATACCCCATTGTTTGTAGTAGACTGTTAGCTGCTGGACTTGAAACTAGTTACTTAAGCTCACAGAGACTCTGTTTCCTCAATTGTACACTAAGGGTAATACCTATCTTACAGGGTTTGGGTGAGAATGAAATGGATCATTTGACATGCCAACTGCCCAGTACAGTTCATGTGGAGGTTACTGCACCAGTAACTGGTAATTCCTTCTACACATTTCCCTCCTTTATATTCTTTTACTGTATTGCAGGTCAAAATGTAAGTAACTGAGTTAATTTTGCTTCCAAAGCTTTAGTAATCTCTTCATTACTTCTAGGGCTGCCAGGTAAAATACAGGATACCTAGTTAAACTTGAATCTCAGATCAACAATGAATAAATTTTTACTATGAATTTGTCTCAAATATTGCATGGGACATACTTATACTAAATTAGTCATGTTTATCTGAAATTCTAATTTAACTTGAGTATCTTGTATTTTTATTGCCTAAATTTGGCAACTTTATTACTACATGCAGAATTTTACATTATTAGCGATTGATGTTCCTAATTAAAGACATTATTAAGTACGTCATAAGGAATAGTAAATACTAGATGCTAGTTATTTGTGTATTACAATATTATATATTATAATGAAAGTCATATGTATTAAAAGAATCAGACTTTATATAAAAATTTTGGTATGATTTTTTAATTATAATTGCCTGTGTTTTATTTCGTAAGCCACCAGAGGTGGGGGGGGAGGGAGGTAGGTGAGAATCTAGTAGAGAGAGATTGTGAATGTACTTTTGGTTGTAAATCAATTAACTTAGGAAATGAATCACACTTAGGTAATTAAGAATGATTTAATTTAACTTCAGAGAGTGAGATCTGGTAACAGTAAATCCCATAAACGTGTCAGCCATACCTGGGATATTGTGACAAGAGAGAATAACATGATGTTTTGTAATCTGTGGAGAATAGGAAGTAAATTCAGTATGGATCCAGCATTATATTTAATGGAACTTTGTTTTATACTGCTTCAGCATTTGAAATAATAAAGGTAACATAAATACTTTCATTGCAACATTGTATTACTACTTATAATGTTTTGTAGCTATTTGTGATTGTTACTTTGTAGCATTTCTAAAATTAAATGAACATATTTGTTGTTAATGCTATTATAAAGGTTTTGCATTTTCTTTGCTATACAGGCATTGTATACCCAATATAAAAATTTGGAATTTACAGAAAATTAGAAAAATTACTCACGGCTCTATTACACAAAGAAAACAACTAGTATTTTATTTAAAAAAATTTTTATTGAAGTATACTTGATTTACAACATAATATTAATTTCTGTTGTATAGCGTAGTAATTCAGTATTTCATATGTTATACTCCATTAAGTTATTACAGAATAACAGCTATAATTCCTTATGCTGTACAATATATCACTGATGCTCATCTATTTTATACATAGTAGTCTTTATCTCTTCATCCCATACCCCTATTTTGCCCCTCACTCCATCTGTCTCCCCACTGGTAACAGCTAGTTTGTTTCCTGTATCTGTGAGTCTGTCTCTGTTTTTTATATACATTCGTCTGTTTTATTTTTTAGATTCCACATATCAGTGATATCAAACATTTGGCTTTCTCTGACTTACTTCACTAAGCATAATATTCTCTAGGTCCATTCACATTGCTGCAAATGGCAGAATTTCATTCTCTTCTATGGCTGAGTAATATTCCATTGTGTATACATGTATCACATCTTTATCC
This sequence comes from Physeter macrocephalus, assembly GCF_002837175.3. Taxonomy (NCBI): domain Eukaryota; kingdom Metazoa; phylum Chordata; class Mammalia; order Artiodactyla; family Physeteridae; genus Physeter; species Physeter macrocephalus. The sequence continues at coordinate 15,271,608 of NC_041220.1, forward strand.
GTTCATCTGTTGGTGGACACTAGGGTTTCTTTCAGATCTTAGCTATTATAAATAGTGCTGCTATGAACATTGGGGTGCAATGTTCTTTTTGTTCTTTTTGAATTGGCGTTTTAATTTTTTTCTGGATATATATTCCCCGGAGTGCAATTGCTAGGTCATATGGTAGTCCTATTTTTGGTTTTTTAAGGGACCTCCATACTGTTCTCCGTAGTGGCTGTATCAATTTACATTCCCACCAACAGCGTAACTGGAAAAATTATACTGTGGTTGGAAAAACTTCCTTTTCTCTACACTTTCTCCAACATCTGTTATTTGTAGACTTTTTGATGATAGCCATTCTGACAGGTGTGAGGTGATATCTCATTATGGTTTTGATTTGCATTTCTCTACTAGCCATGTTGAACATCTTTACATGTGATTGTTAGCCATCTGTATGTCTTTTTATGAAAAATGTCTGTTCAGGTCTTCTGCCCATTTTTTGATTGGGTTGTTTTTTGATTTGAGTTGTTTGAATTGTTTATATATTTTGGATATTCACCCTTTGTTGGTCATATCATTTGCAAATATTTTTTCCTATTCAGTTGGTTGTCTTTTCGTTTTGTTGGTGATTTCTTTGGCTGTGCAAAAGCTTTTAAGTTTGATTAGGTCCCATTTGTTTATTTTTGCTTTTATTTACTTCAGGAGATGGATCAGAAAAAACATTGCTGCGATTTATGTTAGTGTTCTGCCTATGTTACCTTCTAGGAGTTTCATGGCTTCAGACCTTACATTTAGGTCTTTATTCCATTTTGAGTTTATTTTTGTATATGGTATTAGGGAATGTTCTAATTTCATTCTTTTACATGTAGCTGTCCAGTTTTCCCA
>NC_041220.1:15272823-15276057 GCF_002837175.3 Physeter macrocephalus
CTTGCCTCCTTTGTCATTGATTGACCATAGGTGCATGGGTTTATTTCTGGGCTTTCTATCCTGTTCCATTGATCTGTGTGTCTGTTTTTGTGCCAGTACCATACTGTTTTGATTACTGTATCTTTATAGTATAGTCTGAAGTCACTGGATGTGATCCTTTTAGCTCTTTCTCAGGATTGTTTTGGCAACTGGGGGGGTCTTTTGTGTTTCCATATAAATTTTAAAACTCTTTGTTCTAGTTTTGTAAAAAGTGCCATTGGTATTTTGATAGGGATGTATTGAATCTGTAGATTGCCGTGGGTAGTATGGTCATTTTAACAATACTGAGTCTTCCAATCCAAGAACACAGTATGTCTTTCCATCTGTTTGTGTCTTCAATTTCTTTCATCAGCGTCTTATAGTTTTTGGGAGTTCAGGTCTTTTGCCTTCTTAAATAGGTTTATTCCTAGGTATTTTATTCTTTTTGTTGTATTTTTTTCTTTTGGTAAATGGGATTGTTTCCTGAATTTCTCTTATTGTTCAGTGTTAGTGTATAGAAATGCAAAAGATTTCTGTATATTAACTTGTAGACTGCGACTTTACCAAATTCATTGATTAGCTCTAGTAGTTTTCTGGTAGCATCTTTAGGATTTTCTATGTATAGTATAGGACTTTTAATACTATGTTAAATAGAAGTGGTGAGTGTGGGCATCCTTGTCTTATTCCTGAATTTACAGGAAAGGCTTTCAGTTTTTCACTGTTGAGTATGATGTGAGCTATGGGATTGTCATAAATGGTCTTTATTATGTTGAGATATTTTCCCTCTATACAAGCTTTGAGAGATTTTAATCATAAATGGATGGTGCATATTGTCAAATTCTTTCTCTGCATCTATTGAGATGATCATGTGATTTTTACCCTTTCTTTTGTTAATATGGTGTATCACATGGATTGCTTTATGAATATTGAACCATCCTTATGTCCCTGGAATAAATCCCACTTGATCATGGCATATCATCCTGTTTATATATTGTTGGATTAGGTTTGCTAATATTGTTTTGAGGGTTTTTGCATCAATATTCATCAAAGATATTGGCCTATAATTTTGTTTTCATAGTATCTTTGTCTCTTTTTGATATCAGGGTAATGGGGGCCTCATAAAATGATTTTGGGAGTGTTCCTTCCTCCTTAATTTTTTTGGAATAGTTTGAGAAGGATAAGTGTAAGTTCTTTACATGTTTGATAGAATTCCCCAGTGAGGCTATCAGATCCTGGACTTCCGTGACTTTTTAAAATTACAAATTAATTTTTACTGTTAGTGATCAGTCTGTTCAAATTGTTTCTTATTGATTCAGTCTTGACAGATTGTATGTTTCTAGAAATTTGTCCATTTCTTCTAGATTGTCCAATTTATTGGCACATAACTGTTTATAGTATTCTCATTACTTTTTGTATCTCTGTGGTATTGGTTGTTATTTCTTCTCTTTCATTTATTATTATTATTTTTTGTTTGTTTATTTGGTCCTTTCTCTTTTCTTCTGGTGATCCTGACTGAAGGTTTATCAATTTTGTTTATGTTTTCAAAAAACCAGCTCTTAGTTTCATTGATGTTTTCTGTTGTTTATTGTCTTTATTTCCTCCCTGACTTTTATTATTTCCTTTCTTCTAGGGCTTTGTTGTTCTTTTTCTAATTCCTTTAGGTGGTAGGTTAGGTTGTTTGTGATGTTTCTTGTTTCTTGAGGAAGGCTTGTATCTCTATAATCATCCCTCTTAAAGCTACTCTTGCTGCATCCCATAGATTTTGGTGTGTTGTGTTTCAATTTTCATTGGTCTTGAGCTATTTTCTTGTTTCCTCTTTGATTTCTTCATTCACGCATTGGTTTTTAAGTAGCATATTGTTTAGTGTCCATGTATTTCTTCTTTTCCCATTTTTCCTTCTGTAATTGATTTTTAGTTTCATGCCATTGTGATAGGAAAAAATGCTTGATGTAATTTTTATCCTCCTAAATTTGTTGAGACTTGTGGCCTAGCATGTAATCTGTCCTGTAGAACATTCTATGTGCACTTGGAAAGAATGTATATTCTGCCATTTTGGGATGTAATGTTCTGTAGATATCTATTAAGTCTAACTGGTCTATTGTGTCATTTAAGACCACTGTTGCCTTAATGATTTACTCTCTGGATGACCTGTCCATTGAGGTAAGTGAGGTGTTAAAGTCCTCTACTATTGTTGTATTGTTGTCAATTTCTCCCTTTTTGCCTGTTAGTATTTGCTTTATAAATTTAGGTGTTGCTGTATGGGGTGAATATGTGTTAATGAGTATAATATCCTCTTTTTATATGGATCCCTTCATTATTCTATAGTGCCCTTCTTTGTCTTTTGTTATAGCCTTTGTTTTACAGTCTATTTTGTCTAATGTGAGTATTTCTACTCCCGCTTTCTTATCGTTTCTGTTTACATGAAATATCTTTTTCATCTCCTCACTTTAACTCTGTGAACGTCTTTAGCTCTGAACTGGGTCTCATGTAGGCAGCATATATATGGGTCTTGCTTTTTTTATTCAATGAGCCACCCTTTGTCTTTTTTTTTAACTAAAAAAGTTTTTTTTAACATCTTTATTGGAGTATAATTGCTTTACAATGGTGTGTTAGTTTCTGCTTTATAACAAAGTGAATCAGCTATGCATACATATATCCCCATATCTCCTCCCTCTTGCGTCTCCCTCCCACCCTCCCTATCCTAGGTGGTCACAGAGCACCGAGCTGATCTCCCTGTGCTATGCGACTACTTCCCACTAGCTAGCTGTTTTACATTTGGTAGTGTATATATGCCCATGCCACTCTCTCACTTCATCGCCAGCTTACCTTTCCCCCTCCCCGTGTCCTCAAGTCCATTCTCTTTGTCTGCATATTTATTCCTGTCCTGCCCCTAGGTGCTTCAGAACAAATTTTTTTCCCTTTTTTTTTTTTTTTTTTTTAGAATCCATATATATGTGTTAGCATACAGTATTTGTTTTTCTCTGACTTACTTCACTCTGTATGACAGACTCTAGGTCCGTCCACCACACTACAAGTAACTCAATTTCGTTTCTTTTTATGGCTGAGTAATATTCCATTGTATATATGTGCCACATCTTCTTTATCCATCCATCTGTTGATGGACACTTAGGTTGCTTCCATATCTTAGCTATTATAAATAATGCTGCTATGAACATTGGGGTGCATATATCTTTTTGAATTAGTGTTTTCATTTTC
>NC_041220.1:15276675-15277552 GCF_002837175.3 Physeter macrocephalus
TGTCCAGTTTTCCCAGCACCACTTATTGAAGAGGCTGTCTTTTCTCCATTGTATATTCTTTCCTCCTTTATCAAATGTAAGGTGACCATAGGTGCGTGGGTTTATCTCTGAGCTTTCTGTCCTATTCCATTGATCTATATTTCTGTCTTTGTGCCAGTACCATACTGTCTTGATTGCTGTAGCTTTGTAGTATAGTCTGATGTCCGGGAGCCTGATTCCTCCAGCTCCGTTTTTCCTTCTCAAGATTGCTTTGGCTATTCGGGATCTTTTATGTTTCCATACAAATTGTGAAATTTCTTTTTCTAGTTCTGTGAAAAATGCCATTGGTAGTTTGATAGGGATGCATTGAATCTGTAGATTGCTTTGGGTAGTATAGTCATTTTCACAATGTTGATTCCTCCAATCCAAGAACATGATGTATCCCTCCATCTGTTTGTATCATCTTTAATTTCTTTCATCAGTGTCTCATAGTTTTCTGCATACAGGTCTTTTTTTTTGCATTACGCGGGCCTCTCATTGTTGTGGCATCTCCCATTGTGTAGCACAGGCTCCAGATGCGCAGGCTCAGCGGCCACGGCTCATGGGCCTAGCCGCTCCGCGGCATGTGGGATCTTCCCAGACCGGGTCACGAACCCGTGTCCCCTGCATCGACAGGCGGACTCTCAACCACTGAGCCACCAGGGAAGCTCCCTGCATACAGGCCTTTTATCTCCTTAGGTAGGTTTATTCCTAGGTATTTTATTCTTTTAGTTGCAGTGGTAAATGGGAATGTTTCCTTAATTTCTCTTTCAGATATTTCATCATTACTGTATAGTAATGCAAGAGATTTCTGTGCATTAATTTTGTATCCTGCTACTTTACCAAATTCATTGATTAG
>NC_041220.1:15277576-15330771 GCF_002837175.3 Physeter macrocephalus
TGTATAGTATCATGTCATCTGCAAACAGTGACAACTTTATTTCTTCTTTTCCAATTTGTATTCTTTTTATTTCTTTTTCATCTCTAATGCTGTGGCTAAAACTTCCAAAACTATGTTGAATATTAGTGGTGAGAGTGGACAAGCTTGTCTTGTTCCTGATCTTAGAGGAGATGGTTTCAGTTTTTCACCTTTGAGAACAATGTTGGCTGTGGGTTTGTCATATATGGCCTTTATTATGTTGAGGTAAGTTCCCTCTATGCCTACACTCTGCAGGGTTTTAAAATCATAAATGGGTGTTGAATTTTGTCAAGAGCTCTTTCTGCATATATTGAGTTGATCATATGTCTTTTTTCCTTCAGTTTCTTAATATGGTGTATCACATTGATTGATTTGTGTATGTTGAAGAATCCTTGCATTCTTGGGATAAACCCCACTTGATCATGGTGTATGATCCTTTTAATGTGCTGCTGGATTCTGTTTGCTAGTATCTCGTTGAGAATTTTTGCATTTGTGTTCATCAGTGATATTAGCCTGTAGTTTTCTTTGTTGGTGACATCTTTGTCTGGTTTTGGTATCAAGGTGATGGTGGCCTTGTATCATGAGTTTGGGAGTGTTTCTCCTTCTGCTATATTTTGGAAGAGTTTGAAAAGGGTAGGTGTTAGCTCTTCTCTAAAGGTTTGATAGAATTTGCCTGTGAAGCCATCTGGTCCTGGGCTTTTGTTTGTTGGAAGATTTTTAATCACAGTTTCAATTTCAGTGCTTGTGATTTGTGTGTTTATATTTTCTGTTCCTTCCAGGTTCAGTCACGGAAGGTTGTGCTTTTCTAAGAATTTGTCCATTTCTTCCAGGTTGTCCATTTTATTGGCCTGTAGTTGCTTGTAGTAATCTCTCATTATCCTTTGTATTTTTGCAGTGTCAGTTGTTACTTCTCCTTTTTCATTTCTAATTCTATTGATTTGAGTCTTCTCCCTTTTTTTCTTGCTGATTCTGGCTAACGGTTTATCAATTTTGTTTATCTTCTCAAAGAACCAGCTTTTAGTGTTATTGTTCTTTGCTATCGTTTCCTTCATTTCTTTTTCATTTATTTGTGATCTGATCTTTATGATTTCTTTCCTTCTGCTAACTTTGGGATATTTTTGTTCTTCTTTTTCTAAATGCTTTAGCTGTAAGGTTAGGTTGTTTATTTGAGATGTTTCTTTTTTCTTGAGGTAGGATTGTATTGTTATAAACTTCCCTCTTAAAACTGCTTTTGCTGCTTCCCATAGGTTTTGGATCGTCGTGTTTTCATTGTCATTTGTTTCTAGGTATATTTTGTTTTCCTCTTTGATTTCTTCAGTTATCTCTTAGTTATTTAGTGGTGTATTGTTTAGCCTCCATGTGTTTGTATTTTTTACAGATTTTTTCTTGTAATTGATATCTAGTCTCATAGTGTTGTGGTCGGAAAAGATAACTTGATATGATTTCAATTTTCTTAAATTTACCAAGGCTTGATTTGTGACCTATGATCTATCCTGGAGAATGTTCCATGAGCACTTGAGAAGAAACTGTATTTTGGTGTTTGTGGATGGAATGTCCTATAAATATCAATTAAGTCCATTTTGTTTAATGTATCATTTGAAGTTTGTGTTTCCTTATTTATTTTCAATTTGGTTGATCTGTCCATTGGTGAAAGTGGGGTGTTAAAGTCCCCTACTATGATTGTGTTACTGTCAATTTCCGCTTTTATGGCTGTTAACATTTGCCTTATGTATTGAGGTGCTCCTACGTTGGGTGCATAAATATTTACAATTGTTACATCCTACTATGATTGTGTTACTGTCAATTTCCGCTTTTATGGCTGTTAACATTTGCCTTATGTATTGAGGTGCTCCTATGTTGGGTGTATAACTATTTACAATTGTTATATCTTCTTTTTGGGTTGATCCCTTGATCATTATGTAGTGTCCTTCTTTGTCTCTTGTAATAGTCTTTAAAGTCTATTTTGTCTGATAGGAGAATTACTACTGCAGCTTTCTCTTTTTTTTTTTTTTTTTTTTTGGTACGCAGGCGTCTCACCTCCATGGCCTCTCCTGTTGCGGAGCACAGGCTCTGGACGCGCAGGCCCAGCGGCCATGGCTCACGGGCCCAGCCGCTCTGCGGCATGTGGGATCCTCCCGGACCGGGGCACCAACCTGCGTCCCCTGCATCAGCAGGTGGACTCTCAACCACTGCGCCACCAGGGAAGCCCCTCCAGCTTTCTTTTGATTTCCATTTGCATGGAATATCTTTTTCCATCCCCACAATTTCAGTCTGTATGTGTCCCTCGGTCTGAAGTGGGTCTCTTGTATACGGTATATATATGGGTCTTGTTTTTGTAGCCATTCAGCCTATTTCTTTTTGTTGGAGCATTTAATCCATTTACATTTAAGGTAGTTATGTATATGTATGTACCTATTACCATTTTCTTAATTGTTTTGGGTTTGTCATTTTAGGTCTTATCCTTCTCTTGTGTTTCCTGCCTAGAGAAGTTCCTTTAGCATTTGTTGTAAAGCTGGTTTGGTGGTGCTGAATTCTCTTAGCTTTTGCTTGTCTGTAAATGTTTTAATTTCTCTGTTGAATCTGAATGAGATCCTTTCTGGGTAGAGTAATCTTGGTTGTAGGTTTTTCCCTTTCATCACTTTAAATGTGTCCCTCCACTCCCTTCTGGCTGCAGAGTTCCTGCTGAAAGATCAGCTGTTAACCTTATGGGGATTCCCTTGTTGTCATTTGTTGTTTTTCCCTTGTTGCTTTTTATCATTTTTCTTTATATTTCATTTTTGATAGTTTGGTTAATATATGTCTTGATGTGTTTCTCCTTGGATTTATCCTGTATGGGAGACTCTGCCCTTCCTTGACTTGATTGACTATTTCCTTTCCCATATTAGGGAAGTTTTCAACTACAATTTCTTCATATATTTTCTCACTCCGTTTCTTTTTCTTTTTGTTCTGGAACCTCTATAATTCAAATGTTGGTGTGTTTAATGTTGTCCCAGAGGTCTCTGAGACTGACCTCAATTCTTTTCATTCTTTTTTCTTTATTCTGCTCTGTGGTAGTTGTTTCCACTGTTTTACCTATCAGGTCACTTATCCGTTCTTCTGCGTCAGTTATTCTGCTATTGATTCCTTTTAGAGAATTTTTAATTTCATGTATTGTGTTGTTCATCATTGTTTGTTTGCTCTTTAGTTCTTCTAGGTCCTTGTTACATGTTTCATGTATTTTCTCCATTCTGTTTCCAAGATTTTGGATCATCTTTTCTATCATTACCCGGAATTCTTTTTCAGGTAGACTGCCTATTTCCTCTTCATTTGTTTGGTCTGGTGGGTTTTTACCTTGCTCCTTCATCTGCTGTTTGCTTCTCTGTCTTCTCATTTTGCTTATCTTACTGTGTTGGGCGTCTCCTTTTCACCAGCTGCATGTTCGTAGTTCCTGTTCTTTTTGGTGTCTGCCCCAGTGGCTAAGGTTGGTTTAGTGGGTTGTGTAGGATTCCTGGTGGAGTGGACTGGTGCCTTTGTTCTGGTGGCTGAGGTTGGATCTTGTCTTTCTGGTGAGCAGGACCACATCTGGTCGTGTGTTTTGGGGGGTGTCTGTGACCTTATTATGATTTTAGGCAGCCTCTCTGCTAATGTGTGGGGTTGTGTTCCTGTCTTGCTAGTTGTTTGGCATAGGGTGTCCAGTCCTGTAGCTTGCTGGCTGTTGAGTGAAGCTGGGTCTTAGCATTGAGGTGGAGATCTCTGGGAGAGTTTTCGCCCATTGATATTACATGGATCCGAGAGGTCTCTGGTGGACCAATGTCCTGAACTTGGCTCTCCCACCTCAGAGGCACAGGCCTGACATCCAGCGGGAGCACGAAGACCCTGTCAGCCACGTGGCTTTTGGGAAGTCTGAGGTCTTCTGCCAGCGTTCAGTAGGTGTTCTGTAGGAGCTGTTCCACATGTAGATGTATTTCTGATGTATCTGTGGGGAGGAAGGTGATCTCCACATCTTACTCCTCCGACATCTTGAAGGTCTGCTGATGTTGGAAGGTCTCCTGCAGATGCGGGGGGCAGCTGTGACTCAGCCTGGGGACAGAGACACTCCACCCTATGTCTTTTGAATTTAAAGTAATTATTGGTAAGTATGTGCATACTGCCATTTTATTATGTTTCCGTTTTTTTTTTTAGTTTTTCTTTGTTCATTTCTTCTTTTTGAACCTTCCCTTGTGTTTTGATGATTTCCTGTAGCAGTATGCTTCTATTCCTTCGTTTTTTAGTTTTTGTGTATCTTTTGTAGGTGTTTGGTTTGCGGTTACTATGCGGTTCATATACGTTGACCTATATCTATACTTGTTTTAAACTGGCAGTCATTTAAGTTCATACACACTCTGAAAGATCTACATTTTTACTCCTCTTCCCCACATTTTGTGTTTTTGATGTCATATTTTGTATCTTCACATTTATCCCTTCACTGTTTATTTATTTATTAAAAACTTTTTTATTTCATTATTTAAAAATTTTTTTTTATTTATTGGTTGCGTTGGGTCTTCGTTGCTGCTTGCAGACTTTCTCTAGTTGCGGCAAGCAGGGTCTACTCTTCATTGAGGTGCGTGGGCTTCTTTGACCTATAACTATATCTACTTGTTTTAAACTGGCAGTCATTTAAGTTCATACATACTCTGAAAGATCTACATTTTTACTCCTCTTCCCCACATTTTGTGTTTTTGATGTCATATTTTGTATCTTCACATTTATCCCTTCACTGTTTATTTATTTATTAAAAACTTTTTTATTTCATTATTTAAAAATTTTTTTTTATTTATTGGTTGCGTTGGGTCTTCGTTGCTGCTTGCAGGCTTTCTCTAGTTGCGGCAAGCAGGGTCTACTCTTCATTGAGGTGCGTGGGCTTCTCATTGCGGTAGCTTCTCTTGTTGCGGAGCCTGGGCTCTAGAGCTCGGGCTCAGTAGTTGTGGCACACAGGCTTAGTTGCTCCGCAGCATGTGAGATCTTCCCAGATCAGGGATCAAACCCGTGTTCCCTGCAGTGACAGGCAGATTCTTAACCACTGTGCTGCCAGGAATTCCCTATCCCTTCACTGTTTATTGTCGTTATAGTTACTTTTATAATTTTTTGTCTGTTAATCTTCATACTGGCTTATTTAAGTGGTTGATCCTCAGTCCTTACTATATGTTTGCTTTTCTTAGTAGGATTTTACCATTCCTATAGAATTTTTTTTCTTTTCCACTTAGAGAAGACCATTTAACATTTCTTTTAGGGTAGGTTTAGTATTGATAAACTCTTAATTTTTGTCTGTGAAGTTCTTTATCTCTCCTTTGATTCTAAATGATAATCTTGCTGGGTAGAGTATTCTGGTTGCAGGTTTTTCCCTAACATTCTTATTACCAGTGCTTTGAGTTCTTTATCTGGTAAATTGTTTTTCTGTTTCATTATTTTTTCAGGGGCTTTCTCTTGCTCTTTCAGTTGAGAGCAGTTCTTCTGCCTTTTCATTTTGCTTAAGTTTCTCTGCCTCTATGAATTTAGGTGAAAAGTTACCTATTGTGGTGTTGAAGGGGGGGTTCTTATGTGGGAACGTCTCTATAGAGACTGCATGTGTCCAGTCCCTTTGGTGGGAGAGCTGGGTTTGACATGGTTGCAAGTCACGTCTTTCCTCAGGGTGTGCTGTCAGCTGTCACTTTGCTAGGGGGTGTGGCTGGAGATGGAGGGGCTAGAGCTGGTGCTGGGGGTGAGGTGGGACTTCCCCTCTGTTCAGTGGCTATCACTGCCCTATGAGGGTGGGGTCTGATCCCAATTTCCTGGAGCAAAAGCCCTGTGGGTTGGCTGGAGCTGGCTCTGTTCCTGTTGAGCGTGTTTTCCCCTTTCCCAGCGCGGGACCCTTGCCCCAGAACAGGGGAGTGCTGAACTGTGGGGCCTCTGTGGGCTCTGAGCTCACGTCGGCTGCAGTCAGAGGTCCTAGTGGTCTCCGATGCACTGTCTATGCAGCCACCTGCCGTTGTTTCCATAGTTCGGCTTAGACACAGCCTGTGGTCCAGGTCCCCTTTGTCCCTTACAGCCGATCACTGCCCCTGCCCTGTTGTGGAGCTGTGCTACAGGGCAGGTGGGGCCCGTGTAGACTGTTGATGTATATCAGATTGTGAGCTGTGATAGAGTGGTCTCCATCAGAGTTCTGGGCTGCTTTGATGCACTGCTTGAGTAAGCACCAGTAATAGCTGCCATTGCCCCACCCAGGCTCCGCCCTGGGGCCATGTTGCCTCTGTGTACCGTGGCTGGGGTTTCTCCCCACTCGCGGCAGCCCTAGATCCAGTGCCACGCTGTGACGTGGCATAAGTGGCTGGAGCATTCTCTTCACCTGGGCTGGTGCGTGTACTGAGGCAGTCACAGGTAACCTCTTTCCACCCTCTCTGCCCTGCCTGGGGGAAGTCAGCGTGTGTACTCCTCCTGAGCGGAGTCTTGGCTTCCCACAGCTTTCCTTTTTGTCTCGGCAGTTCTCCAACCAGCCAAGGGGGCTTGTCTCCCCTGTATAGATCCCAGGACAGGGGCACCCAATCTGCGGCTCTCATTGCTCACTCCCCAAGGCGGGTCTCTGCCCTGTGTATTCTGCCTTTTCCTCTGAGTCACCTCCCAGGGGTATAGGTTTTTTTTCTTCCTATACAATTACCTGTGAATCTTTCTGATAGCCTTGGTTGTACAGGAGTCTTTCTGTCAGTTTCCAGTTAGTTTTCAGTGAGAATTGTTCCGCAAGTAGATGTATTTTTGATGTGTTCGTCGGGGGGAGGTGAGTTCCACATCCTGCTATGTCTCCATCTTGATCAATCTCTATTTTTTGTATTTTAGGCTTTACCTTTTTCTCTACACATATTTTGGGTTGGTCATAATTATTGTATTATTTTATAATATAGCAAAATTACAAAATTATAACTTTAATGACTACTTAATGCTACATCCTGCTGGTATACAATAATTCACTCAGCCAGTCCAGTACTTTGAGGCATTTAGTTTGGTTGCATTTTTTTTTATTAGAAGTAATGTTGGGATGAACGCTTTTGCCGTATGGCTTTTTATACCGTCATGATTTTGCCTTAGGCCAATTACCGAAGGTGGAATTTTAATGATTTAAAGAAATGTACACTATAAGGTTCTAGATATAGACTTTCAAAATCAGTATATGAAGGGATTGTGCTTATTTTTGTCAACCCTGGCAGTGTGTCAGAGTTTCTGTTTTATTTTACCATTTCAGCATTGACATTTCTTATATTTTCATAAGTTTTTGCTAATTTGATATTTTAAAAACCCCCAATTCTACATTTCTTTATCACTATGGTTCAACATTTATAAATACATTTGGCCACTGATTTTTTTTTGTTTACTTTTTATGCTATTTTAATCAAATTTGAGAGTAACAATGTACTTGGGCACATGAGGGGAGCTTAATCGCTTGTTGCTTGAGTATTGTTTGTCGGTAAGACACCATATAAATTTGTCCTCATTGAACACTTTCTAGTTTCACCTCCTTTACACCATTATAATTACAAAAAAAAAACCCTCCACAAGTTTACTTGAAATGAGGTTGCTCTGAGAAATGTACAACACATCAGTTCTTTTATTATGTGTAAGCTTCAGATGATATCACTTTCAAGTCTCTGAACGTCATGCTGGTAACTCAGAGTATAAGCAACAGATAGCTAGTGTAGCTGTTTTTTTCTCAATTACTAATTACTAAATATTCTCATTAAATGCTTTTTTCCATTGACGTTTTTTCCCTCCCTTTTGTATACACTGTACAGTCCCTCCCTGCCAACTTGTAGAAAAGAGCAACAGCACTTTGCATGACTAATTGTTTTCCTTCTCGTTCTAAAACACATTTGTTTTACTCTTCAGAAACAGTGTCGGAGAATCAGAAGGACTCAAGAATACCAGTCAACTTTCTACTGTAGGAAAAAGTGCTTTTGCATCAAGCTAAATATCCATCTGGTTTCTGCTAGTATCCAAGGTCTGAGGCAAAAGTACGGCCAAGCTTTTGCCCATGGGGAGAAGGAGGGATTCAGGTGGCTGTTGTTTTACTTTAGAACCTGAATTCTTAGAAGGAAGGAAGTATGTGCGTCAGTGCCACCTCTCAGTTGTTTTGCAATTGTATAATAGCACAGAGGAACAGGTGAATTTATAGCTGTTTTGACCCTAAAATAGGTTGGCAGTGGACTGAGGTCCAAATGGCACAGTCTTTTTTTTTTTTTTTCTGATGTGCTTTAAAACAAAACTCTCAGGGGATAAGGAGAGAGAAAATTATGCAGACTGTTGCTATCTATCAACTCAAGGTATATAGCTTTTTGAGTCAAGTTCCCATATCATTTCATATGTTGGTGTTTATTTGCTTCCAAACCAAAGTATTTTTATTTTTTGTGTGTTGAAGACCCGTTACAATTTGTTCAGCACTAGTTGGGCATATTCTGTCTTAAATGAGTACCATATAAACTTGGTAACACTCTAAGTAGGTATATAACCAATCATCCCAGTAGTTGAACAAGTCATTTTGTTCCTGTCTCTTGGATTAGTGTCTAGTCATTTTCCAGGATTAGAAATTAAGTGCAGCGGGAGAAGGTATAAATTTAGTGTGTGACTGGAAACTAGCAGCAAATTGTGTTATTGTCCCAAGGTCAGGAATATAACAAGATTGGTATGAAAGCCTACATCAAATGTTTCATCACAGAGACAAACCAAATGCAATTTGATTTGTAATTTAAATTAAGAAGTGTTAAAAAGTCTGTTTTTAAAATAGATAAAATACACTTCATATCTGAATCTCTTCTACTCTCAAGTTGAAACCTAAACTGTTTTCCTTGAAGCTGTTGATTACATGTAGTGAGAGAACAAATGTGCCAGGTATTCAGTTCTCCTGGGGTGCATTGTGTTGTTTTCCCCCCTTGTGTGTTGAGTGGCTTCAGGCAGTAGTAGGGTAGATAATTGATGCTAATTAGGTTAGTTTGGCATGATTCTTTAAAACAGGGATCAGATATCATTATTATGTATGTTATGTATAATATATAATATATATTCATTTTATAAACTATATATCACATGTAAATTTTATATATTTATGTGCTTTATATATATAAATCAGGGATCAAACATCTTAATTATTTGTGTATAATATATAAATATCTGAATGTAAAAATCTTTTATAGTGCATAACATAGTGTTAGGAAGATTGGGTAGAAGATTTACTGGTTATAAGGAAAAATCAGATGTTTATATGATTCCTTGTGAAATGAGAAAAAGGTAGCATAATAGAGGGGATTTGGATACTTTTAAAGTTCTCAAATTACTTTCAGACTCAATGAGTATATTTAGTTACAATAATGGTAACTGTTGCATAATGATGTTATTTTAAAATGTATAGTGCTCAAACATTAGAAAAAATAGAAGTATATTTCTTATTCACATAAAGTTCAGAACAGGTTTTCTGACTAGTAGATGGTTCTTTGATTAATAATTCAAGGACCCAGGCTGATGTGATTTCATGGCTCCATCATTTCCCATGTATGGCTTCCATGGTGCTTATGTGCTCCAAGCTAACTGAGGGGAGAGACCAGGGAAATTGCACGTTGGAGGTTCTTATGGGCCAGGTCTCGGGGCGCCGCACATAGTTTTGCTCACATCCCATTGACTAGAACTCAAGCATAGGTCCTCACCTACCTGCAAGGAACTAGAAATATAGTCCAGCTATGTGCTAAACCATAGATAATCAACCGCAACTCAGTCTTCTTTCATCACTGTTTCTTTTCATTCATGAATAAAATGACTCCAGTAGGGCTTTTATACTCCAATCTAGGCTGATTATTAAGAGAATTAATGGCTCTTCTAAAAATCAAGGTTATACTGAATGTTTGAGTACAAAATTCCTAAGTTTAAGAACTGCTAAGCTTCAGTACCTTGGTCATGACAAATTTCTCCAGTACCAGGGAGGGAACCTTTGAATCCAAATATTTTCTCTGTATAAAAGGCCCACTCACAATAACATTCATTTGCAGAAGGAAATGATTTACTTCTCCCTGTGAATGAGTGCCAAAAAAAGTTTTCTACTGAAGTATGGTGCCAGTGTTTTCATATAAACATAATTTTACCGTATTCGGAGATGTGGAAATTTATTTTTTCCATAGAATTTATAGGTTTTGAGATGTAAAGGGTCCTCATAAAGTCCTCATGCAGTTTGAAAACTTGAAAATATTTAACTTTTATAGTTCAAAAAATTTATGTTGTAGGAATGATAGAAACAATATCTAGAGGACATTGGTCTGCTTGACAAAGGATGTTGTTTTATTTTCTCAAAACATTTATTGGGCACCAGCTGTGTGTTGTGTGATTGGCACACATTTATTCCCTAGTTCTCGAGAATTTGAAGTCAGGTTGGGGAGAGAAGCTCCTAGTTTGTGAACTCAACACATAATCCATTCCGTTACAGAGGAAACGGTGAAGGAGGAAGAGACTGGTGTTTTTAAGGAATTTCTGAAGTTTTCATACAGAAGGTAACATATCATCTTGGCCTTGAATAATCAATTGGTATTTGCCTGGAATAGAAGGGGTTAGAGTATTCAAGGCAAAAAAAAAAACTTGGGCAAAGTGATGAAGGTTTTGACAGTTGATGACATGATTGTGATCCTGGAATTAGTTTTGAAAGGTTGGAAGTTTGGCAGTTTCGGGAGGAAATGTGGGATGTGTGCCTTTCCCAATAGTCTGGACTGGTTTTGCAGATCATACTGAGGCTTTTTGCTTTTTTCTGTAGGCACTAGATAGGTATGTGAGTTTTTCATATGGACAATGATATAAGCTGTATTTTAGATCTGTATTTTATAAAGATAACCCTGTTAGCTCTGCAAATGATGTGTTAATGCTGAAAAGACCAGAGGCAGTGGGGAGACGGGGAGGGCAGTCTTGGGGAGCGGAGAGCCCAAAATGGCTAGGATAGAGAGAGTCCACAAGTAGAATTGCCAAAAGTTTGTCATCAGTTGGATTCTGAAAGTGGTTTTTTTAGTTTGTCATGAGGAATTGAAAAGATAATGATCAATAAAATTGAGTAGTATATTTGACCCAAACTTTAATACATTTATTTTAAATACAGTTTATAGATTTTGCATTATATGTCAAATACAGGAAAACAAACAAAAGTTAAAAATATCCAAGAAGATTAAGACAACCTTTACTGCTTCTTATTGTGAAAATAATTGATGTTTTACTCTAAGGCTTCTTCCCTCGCTTCATCTCACATAAGGATTTTAACCATTGTTCTAATTTTAGTAACATATTGGTGATTACACAATTACATACAGAGTACCTACATATGCTCAGAGATGATCTAGTTCATGAAGATGAATTATAAAACTCCTGCCAGTATGGAGTAGAATATTCTCTTAAGGGAGACAGATTATATATCAAATAAACAAGAAAAATCTACATACGATGGCAGGTGGTCATAACAGCTAAGGAGAAAAATAAAGCAGGGGAAGGGGCATGGCAAAAATGGAAAGGTCTGTTATTTACAGAGAGTGATCAAGGAGGTCACTCAGAGAAGGCAGCATGTGAGGAGAGACCTGAAGGTCGTGAGGAGAGACCTGAAGGTCATGAGGAAACGAGCTATCTGGAATCCTAGGGAAAGGATTTCCAAGTAGACGGAGCAGCCAGTGCCAAGACTGAGGTAGAACCTGTGAGGCCTGTTATGTGAGGAACACCAGGGATGGCCGTGTGGCTGCAAGAGTATGACAGAGGGAAGGAGATGAGGTCTGAGAGGGAGATGGAGGCCACATCGCTGCAGCCTTGTAGGCTGCTGTTGGGATTTTGGCATTTTCCCTGAATTAAATGGGCTGGAAAGTTTTGAGTAGAGATGTGACACCCTCTGACTGAAGTTTTAAAAGGGTAGCATTGGCTGTTATGTTGAGGGTAGACTGTGGTGGGCCAGAGGTGGTGAGTAGGCTCCCTTGACAATGCAGTTAAGAGAGAAAATGGTGGCTAGGACCAGAGTGATAGAGGTGCAGGTGGTGAGAAATGGTCCAACTCAGACCTACGTATATGCTGACAGATGGCGTACGTGGTGTGAGAGAGACGAGCCAAGGATGACCCTGAGGTTTTTTGCCTGTACATCTGGAAGAATGGAGTTAGCAGTGTCAAGCTGGGGAGAGCAAGAATCAGGAGTGTAGTTTTGAGCATCATTAAGTTGCTCTGTTTATAAGATATACAGGTGGAAACAGCAAGCAGGCAGTTGCCAAGTAGACTACCTTGGAAGTCTGAAGGTCAGAGTAGAAGTTTGATTATGTTGTGATTGTGTTTGGATAAAGAATAGAGTTAATTTAAAACTGGTTTTAAATAACTGAAATATCACCTGTTTATAAATATTTAAGCAGATTATAACACTTAAAAATGAATAAGGATATGTTGTAATAACAAGGAAAAAATAGATTGTTTCTACAAAAATGTATTTCTCAGTGACTTTTTCCTGTTTTATTCATATTAAAATTCTTAAAAAAAAAAAAACCATTCTAAATCATTTATAAATCCAGAATTTGGTAAAGGAGAACTTAAGAGATGGTTTAACTTTAATTTGGGCTCACAAAGTAAGCTTTCCTAAAAACACAGCATGTTACTGCCATATGTAAACATTATGCTTACTAAGATTGTTTACCTATGTCCTTATTCTGCTTTCCAGTAATAAGAGTTTTAGACAGGGTCACACAGTGGGTGCCAGAGAGCAGAACTCTTAAGAGTGTGGGCTCTGGAACATTCTGGCTTTGCAGTTTATTTGCTGGTTGAACTTAGGCAAATGACTTACCATCCCTTTGCCTTGTTTTCCTAATTGGTAAACTAGAGATAATGCAACTATGAGATTGTTGTGAGCATTAAAGGTATTAATGCATATAAAGTCAATAGAACAGTGCAGGGCATATAGTAAGCGCATAAATGTTAGCTATTATTATCTGCTATTGATGAAATGGTTAGTATCTGTCAGAATTTGTCGTGGGCACATTGCTTATATTATTGTACTGTATAATTTTAAACTATTTTCTGCACAGAATATATTTATTGCAGAAAATAACAGCATTAATGGGAAACTAAATTTTAAAAAATTAGTGTGAACTCTACTACCTCGAATTAATGAGGTTTTTAAAATTTCTTTCTTAGTCCCTCTCAGACATGTTCTCTTGCGTATTTAATGTATCTTTCTGTCATTTTCCATGTTGTAGTATGGTCATAATGATTATACATTTTAATGTAACAAAAATTACTTTGTTATACCTCTGGATATTTGGACTATTATAATTATAAATAGTGCTGTTACATAATATTAGGAATTATGCATATTTTCCAGCAAATAATTCTCCTTTATTTCACTTACTTCCTATGGTTATATTCCTAAAAGTAGAAATATTAGGAAAATGAATGTATGCTTTGGAAACGTTTTGTTAAATATCTTTCAAAACTGCAACATATCCTGCTATTAACAATATATAGGCAATATTGGTAATACTTTTTGTTTTGCTAATTTAGTGGTTATTGGTAATATCGATAAATTCATATCAAAAATATTAGTAATAATATTATTTTTGCTAATTTGAGGGGACATTGTGATAAAGAACATGGGTGCTGGAATTAGGCTGTCTGGGTGCAAGTGCCAGAATCACCCCTGACTAGATGTGTGATCTTGGGAAGTTTACTTATCTATTCTAAGCACTGGTTTTACTGGTCTGTAAAGTGAATAGTGCCATAGCCTGCCTAATGTGGCTATTGTAAGGAATAAGTTAGGTGATACACATAAAAAGAGCCTAGTGTCTGACACTTAATAAGGTTATTACTGTTACACTCAATTTTTTTCTTTCTGTGTTTTTGACTCCCAGTATGAACAGTTAAGTCAAACAGTTTTGATATTTGTTTACATTTTTATTCCTTTTCTGTGGATTTTTTTGGGAGGACTTAGCCTATTTTGTGCTAAACAATGACATTTTTCATAGAATATATTATATATGTACATTTTATCTGGTATTTTGGCATTGTATAATTTCTTTGGTCTATTGGTTTTTGTTTCTTTCACTTCTGTTTCATTTAAAAAAGGTATGTGTCATTACAACCCCTTCTCATTTATCTGATAGTTTTAGTTTTTGCTAGTATTGATGTAAACTGAACTGTTTGGATGTAACTCTTCATTCTATTTGGAATTTGTTGTAAAATGTGAAATACGGGTCTAAATTAGTATTGCTGAATTGCTGACCATTATTCTTTGTCATTGTTTTTCAATAGCTCAAGTTATTCTTCTGTAGAAATAAAAAAGGAGATATGAAATGCTTCTTAAAAAAATCTAGCTATTGCATTGTCTTCTACAGTTTATCTTCTAAAAAGTGGATTTCACAGAAGTTACAGTCGTAAAACTTAGAAGGCACTATTATCAAGGAAAACAAAGTGGTCCAGGTTCATCCTTTTCTTGAAGTCTTTAGTTGGAAAAGAAAGGTGCAAGTAATTTTGCTTCTGCATGTGTTTGTCTATGAAGACAGTAATTTCACACCTGTAAAGTCCTTTGAGAATTCATGGTCCGTATAGAAGACAACAGTTAATTCCGAGGAGAATGCTTCAAGTCCCTAGGAAATTTGTTTTCAGGCACTGAATTTTTCAAGTACTGAATGTCATTTTGTTTTCATAGTTTCCGAAATTTCCCCTTTTCATTCTTTGATTAGTTCAGATTCTGGCTGTACTGTTTCTTAGGTTTGTGGCCTTTAGCATATTGGCCTCAAGGCGTCAAGTTCTCTTCCTGGTCTGCAAAATGGAAATCCTAAGGTCTCCCTTGTAGGAGGGGCTAATCGTTAGCCATAGATTATTGTTGCATTCAGCTGGTGTCATCCTGATTTTTGGTGCCTGTGTCTAATTGGTTGCTAAATACTTTAAAATTTTGTTTTGCTTCTTGAGGATGAGCGATAGTATCTGCTCTGTGCTCCAGGGTTGGGGGAGATAGATGTATGTATATGTACCTCAAGAGGAAGGTATCAGGTTCATACAGGAAACCTTTTCTGATGACTCCACTCGTTTTCAATTCCAAACACTTTCATGGGGGAGCTTCTCATACTGCATAAAATGTGCTATGTGCCTCAAATGCATTGAGGTGGAAAAGCCTGTAAACCACAGTTCTAGGTAGGTGGTGTTTTTTTTTTTTTTTTTTTTGCGGTACGCGGGCCTCTCACTGTTGTGGCCTCTCCCGCTGCGGAGCACAGGCTCCGGACTCGCAGGCTCAGCGGCCATGGCTCACGGGCCCAGCCGCTCCGCGGCACGTGGGATCTTCCCGGACCGGGGCACGAACCCGTGTCGCCTGCATCGGCAGGCGGATTCTCAACCACTGCGCCACCAGGGAAGCCCTAGGTAGGTGGTTTTTAACTGTTGCTTCACAGGAGGATCACCGGGGGAACTTTAAAAATTAAGCCAGAAACTCTGTAGTGGGGCCCAGGCGTTAGCGTTTTAGAATGCTCTGCTAATGATTCTTTTGTTAACCTAGGTTTAAGGAAAAATACTCTGGATTATTTTCCTGTAATGAAAGCGGTACTGCTCTTTGTATTCTTTTTTACTGCTTTTTTAAGGACTCCTTAACAGATAGACCTGTGGTCAGTTCATTACGTATCTTTGTCTTTTGCTTTTATTTATACTCTTGCTATTTTAGTTTAGCCTTCTAGGTCTTCTCATTTATTTAGCAAACAATAATAATATCCAGTATTTATATACTGCTAATTTTGTGCCAGACACTGCTATAAGTAACTTTATATATTGAACTCATTTATTTAACATGACAACTTCATAGGATAGGTACTATTATCACCCCCATTTTACATATGAGGAAACTGAGACACAAAGTGGGTAAATACCTTGCTCAGGGTTATACAGCTAATAAGAGACAGAGCTGGACCTCACTGGTAGAGTCTAAGCTTTTAGCTTCCAGGCAGTCCTGTCTCTGTAGCTGAGCACCTGCTATATACCAGGGACTCTTTGGGGGTGCTGAGATTGACGCAGTGAATAGAACAGAAGAAAATCCTACGCGTGATGGAAATTCTTCATTTTTAGTCAAGGTCTTGTGTCTCAAAATACTGTACCACTAAGCTATTCCCTCGTCCTATATAATTACTTATAATTTTGTACAATTGAAAATATATGGTATCTTCACGAAATGTTTTGTTAGTCTAGACTGATTTGGTGGGGGTGGGGAGATGAGGAAGTGGACATTTATAGAAAAATATTTCATACCCATTCTCTAAACAGTCTCAAGACTGTTTAGTTTTCTCTGAAAGGGTTATTAGCCTTGGGCCGGAGGGTTCAATTTTATAGTTAGAACTTGCTCAGTCCTCTCAGGATGAAGGGACTTAATATAGTCTCCCTCTTTTTTTCCTAACTGGAAAAACTTAAATACGTATCCAAATCTTTATTAATCCTCGGTTCACCTTTACAGCTTCTCTTGGTGGCCTCTCATTCTTTGGGCACTGTTAAGTGTTCCGGGTGGCTAATGAACTAAACTAATTTGAGCTAAAATACTGTCTGATAATAGTTGAAGGAGCTACTCATGCTGATAACAGTTGTATCTTAGCAGGAGTTTCCTTGTGAGCTCCAGCAGAGGAACTGTGTGGGAATTTGAGGCAGGGTGGCACAGCCAATGGAAGTATTTTTAGCCCAGAGGCCCTTTCATCACCCCCTCCAGTGACACCACTTAAACAGGTGCTTACTCTATGTGTGTAAACAAGTTCTTCTCCCTCCTCCCCAAGGACCTAGATGTGAGAACCTTATTCAGTCCTTCACGAATATAGCACTGCTTGTGACCTTTTACTCTAATCTGGATGCTCTTGAGATGTTCAAGTACATGCTGACAGAGATTTTATGGGAATATGTCAGTATCTGCTTTATGGTGAGAAACAGACCTTTTAACAAGGAGCTCACCCAATACTGTACATTTGGACACAGTTGGTAGTACCTTAATAGTGGAACAGAATTTACCTAATGAAATTTTGTTTTTTGAAAGGTTGTCTTGAAAGCGCTGTATTCAGTTGTAGTTAGAAGAGCGCTTTCCTGCCTAAAGGAACAGTTCCTCAAACAGCCTGTCATTCTGAGCTTTAATTCACTCCTGGGCCTTCAGTTTGCCTCAAGATTAGTGAGTAGCTAAACAAATTGAAATTGCTTGGGTTTATTATCAAACCGAGATCCTTGAAGCCTAGGAAGCATGTCTTTCTTGTTCGGAGTATTATTTCACTACCACTTATATTGAGGCCCAATGAGACCCACATTGTATCCTTGTGAGAAAAGGGGTAAGGAAAGCAAGAAGGAATTTTCCTAGGGTGCTAGACCTTGACTAGCAGGATTTTAACTCGGGTAGTCTGATTCAAAAGTTTATGGTTTAACTTCACCAAAAAATCAACTATTAAGTGAATTTAAAAAACCATTGGAATGTATTCCATCTACAAAAAACCTTTGTTTTCTTGGAGAGCTTTACCAGGCTCATGGTTTGTGAGCAATTTGCCAATCCATGTAACCCGATTGCTGGTCTGCCTTTCCAGTGGGACTGTAAACTCCTCCAGGGCAGGGAGAGTGCTTTGTTCATTGTTTATTCCCAGGACTATACAGAGTGTTCCATGAAAAAGTGTTTAAAATTACTTGATGCCTTGTGATTAAAACAGACTTTTCTCATCAACATGCAGTAGTGATTTGCATCAAAGACAGAAGCCTTTTCTCTGAGTACTTGAAAGATCTCAGAACTTTTAAGGATACTGATTCTCAAAGGGCATTTGTACCTAGGATTCTTAATTCAAGTTGCAAAATCTAAACAAGGTCAGAAATGTAAATATATTTTCATTTCTTATAGGTGTTAACATCACATAGATACCTAATCTAATTTATACTTAGAAACTTCATGAATGAAAAGAGGTACATTTAAACTGTTAGAAGAGAGCCTGATTCATTCTACTTTTAGCACGAACTTTAACCACATAACATATGTTGCTAAAATTGGAGTCTTTCAGAAATATGGTATTCACAGTAATTAGAATAATGGATTCTAAGAGCGATCATTAGAGCTCACAATATGCTTTAACTCTTACCAGCTGTGACAGGGCCATTGCTATTCCTCAGGTTTTGTCTAGAAGCTTTAAAAGAATCTGTTTATAAACTGGAACCAGTACTTAAGTGTCACTGGATTAACACTTCAGAATTTCATGTTTACACGTATATTTCACAACTCTCTTTAGTATGCTTTAAAGCTGGCTGGGACTTATTTATGTGTTACACAGCTATACTGGGTTCCATAATCAATAGCTACTTTCTTTTAAAATTAAATTTACTGCCACAGAAAATTGTGGCGAAAATAAAGCCAAAAGGTGTTGCAACCTACTAATTGAAAACGTGTATTCTGTAACTAGTTAGCGTTAGAAGGCACTTTCAAGGTAAGTTTTATTGAACGTTTTTGAAGTTTAATACTAACAAAAACTTCAGATTTAAAAATATTAGCAAAATTTTCTCAAGTAATTTTAGCTAGAATATGTATGTTATATATAACAACATAAATATTGTTTTTTAAACTTAAAACAAATGTAAATTCTATTTCCAAACAGAATTCATACAGAAGAGTTAAGATTTGGCTTGATAATGTTGGAAGTGGTTCCTGCCTAGAAGGATCTTAAATCAAAACAAGAGTTCAGTGAAACAGTAGTACACAAACTATTAAAGTTAATTCCATAAAACTTCTGAGTACCTACTGTTTGCTAGGCATTGTGCTAGGCAATATGGATATAAGAATGAACAAGATGTAAGTGCTAGACTGTATGGATTTAGTCATAAGTATAATAAGAACAAGATTCATAAATGTTTTCTAGTGACCTGGGTGGAACTGTGTGTTGGCAGCTAGTTAAAAAATAAATAAATAAATTGGGTTGCTTTTGGCAAATTGATACCAGGTGCATCTACTTAGGTGGTAGGTAAGTGAATCTTGCAACTCCAGTTCCTCCCTTCCCCTCCCACATGAAACACAGGTGCTGGTGTCAAGCTCAGTGGTAGCGCTTATTCTGTTGTGTGGTGAGTACTTAGCTGATTAATTTTTTACTGGACTGTGAGCTTTTAGAAAGCAGAGACTACTCTTACGTTTACAGTCCAGAGCTTCCCAGTGCATTGGTCATATTTAACTATGATTGGATAGGTGAGTAAGTCAATAAGTTGGAAAGGGAGAAAATGGAAAAGAGAGAAAAAAGAATAAGGAGGAAGATGGACACGGTAGAAAAGAAAGAGACAAGGAAATATTGAGAGAAAATAGGAGATGGCTGGCTACTTCTCTTCCCTGTCTTCTTCAAATGAGACCATCTGTGACCTTCTGTCCCAGGGCTCTGGGGAGGGCATGATAGCAGCGGCAATAAAGCCAGGTTTGGGCTGAGGTGAGTCTCTAAGGCTTACTGAAATATCAGTGCTGTAGGCCTGGTACCCAGAGGACTAGGCAGATGGCACACCTTGTTGTCTCCGCTTAGGCTCCTGAACAGCAGCATTCCCTCATCAGCTGCTCATCAAGTACGAAGGATACCAAGGCTTTTCTAGTGTAATATTCATCCGTCCAGTGATCTTTCCACAATGCAGTGGCGATTCCCAAAGGTAAGCTTTGAATGATGATTGCATTTGAGTGGGAAATGATATTCCTAAAATGTGTCCCTTAGATAAAACTATATTTTTGCCTTCCAGTTAAAAAAACATTCATGTCAAAGGACAAATGTCTTCAAGTTAATTTTTGGTATCAACGTTTGGCAAACATTTCCACTGGCAACCGCTGTGCCGTACTGTAAGCTTTCTTATTGGAGACTCTTTGAAATGTTTAGTCAAAATATTTTGAAATTATTTCTTTGCTGAGGTTGTGGTGCCCTTTCTCAGCTCACATCTTAAATTTACCTCATGGAAGAGCAGCTTAAGGTGTCAAAGAATCCTGAGATAGGGCTTCCCTGGTGGCGCAGTGGTTGAGAGTTTGCCTGCAGATGCAGGGGACACGGGTTCGTGCCCTGGTCCGGGAGGATCCCGCATGCCGCGGAGCGGCTGGGCCCGTGAGCCATGGCCGCTGAGCCTGCGCGTCCAGAGCCTGTGCTCCGCGATGGGTAGCATGTAGTGGGCAAAGGGGATGGGTCCTTTTCTGTTGACGTGTTGGAGAAGTGACTTACGGAAAATTAGCTTGGTTCCCTTCTCTTGCATGCTTCTCTCCTGACAGGCTGCCAGGTTCCATGGTGGACATGCGTGAGCTACAGGAAAAAGTTGGGAGCAAAGCTATTTCTTTAGACCTTTGCTTTGGGAAGCTCTGCCCACGCTTTGGGGAACCAGTGGCTGGAAAGTGATTTTAGAGACAACTAGCAGAGGAGAAGGGAATTGTGGTCATAATTTATGAAAAAAATAAAAATAAAAAGACCTGAGATGACGTACTGGGAGCCCTTTGCTGCATACTCAGTCTAACTAGCGTGAAGTGGGAAAAGGGGATGGGTCCTTTGCTGTTGACGTGTTGGAGAAGTGACTTACGGAAAATTAGCTTGGTTCCCTTCTCTTGCATGCTTCTCTCCTGACAGGCTGCCAGGTTCCATGGTGGACATGCGTGAGCTACAGGAAAAAGTTGGGAGCAAAGCTATTTCTTTAGACCTTTGCTTTGGGAAGCTCTGCCCACGCTTTGGGGAACCAGTGGCTGGAAAGTGATTTTAGAGACAACTAGCAGAGGAGAAGGGAATTGTGGTCATAATTTATGAAAAAAATAAAAATAAAAAGACCTGAGATGACGTACTGGGAGCCCTTTGCTGCATACTCAGTCTAACTTTTCTATATGGCAGAGTACTGACTCTCCATTTATTTCCCGGGGCTACATTCTGCCTGAGATAGGGAGTAGAGAAAAGGTTAGATGTGCTTATCTGAGCAGCCTACAGATTGAATAGTTTATCTTACTGTCCCTTTCGTTTTTGGAGTTCAAAGTCTCATTTGGTATTTAAATTTATTTCAAAATTATGGTGAAGTAAAATCAAATGTATAATTGAGCTACTGATTCAAGTGCTTAACAGTTTAAACCATTTTTGTTTGGATTTTAATGCATTAACTTAGTACATAATTTTAATTAGCCTGATCATTGCTGACACTTTCCCATGCATCTATTCAGGAGGGAGCTAAGGAAACCTTCCTTATCATATTTTCCTTCTCCATGGACTCCCCAGTTAATGAGGTACTCCCTTTTTTGTGCTGGTACACAACTCTTTGGTAGCACTTAGAACAAACAATCACCAGATAATATGTCGAATTTCATTAGCGGATCCTGAACATGTGAACAGAGCAGATATCTTAATCACCTGTGAAGCTTCCAAACTTTAACCACTGCATAATTAACTCCCCCAATATGCCCACACCAGTGTAGTGCATCTGCCTGATATTTGGACTAATCAGTTAAGTTTATTTGAATTGAAGTATAATTGGTTAACAATGTGTTAGTTTCAGGTATACAGAAAAGTGACAGTTATACACATATCTCTATCTATTCTTTTTCAGATTCTTTTCCACTATAGGTTATTACAAGATATTGAATTTAAATTCCCTGTGCTATACAGTAGGCCCTTGCTGTTTATCTAGTTTATGTATAGTAGTGTGTATCTTTTAATCCCAAACTCCTAATTTATCCCTCCCCCTTCTCCCTTTGGTAGCCATAAATTTGTTTTCTATGTCTGTGAGTCTATTTTTGTTTTGTAAATAAATTCATTTGTATCTTTTTTAAGATCCCACATATGAGTGATAGCATATGATATTTGTCTTTCTCTGTCTGACTTACTTCACTTAATATGATCTCTAGGTCCATCCATGTTGCTGCAAATGGCATTATTTCTTTTTTAATGGCACAGTAATATTCGTGTGCATGTGTGTGTGTGCACACACACCCCATATCTTCTTTATCCATTCATCTGTCAGTGTCAGTGGATGGACATTTGGGTTGCTTCCATGTCGTGGCTATTGTAAATAGTGCTGCTATGAACATTGGGGTGTATGTATCTTTTCAAATTAGCATTTTCTCTGGATATATGCCCAGGAGTGAGATTCCTGGATTATACAGTAACTGTATTTTTAGTTTTTTAAGGAACCTCCACACTGTTCTCCATAGTGACTGCACCAGTTTAAATTCCCACCAACGCTGTAGGAGGTTTCCTTTTTCTCCACACCCTCTCTAGCATTTATTATTTGTAGACTTTTTAATGATGGCCATTCTGACTGGTGTGAGGTGATACTTCACTGTAGTTTTGAGTTGCATTTCTCTAATAATTAGCAATATTGAGCATCTTTTCATGTGCCTGTTAGCCATCTGTGTGTCTTCTTTGGAGAAGTGTCTGTTTAGGTCTTCTGCCCTATTTTTGATTGGCTTGTTTTTTGACATTAAGCTGTATGGGCTCTTTATATATTTTGTAAATTAATCCCTTATTTGTCACATCATTTACAAATATTTTCACCCATTCCATAAGTTGTCTTTTTGTTTTGCTTATGGTTTCCTTTGCTGTGTAAAAACTTTTACGTTTAATTAGGTCCCATTTCTCTAGGAGATGGATCCAAGAAAATATTGCTGCAGTTTATGTCAAAGAGTGTTCTGTCTGTTTTCCTCTAGGAGTTTTATAGTGTCTGGTCTTACATTTAGGCCTTTAATCCATTTTGAGTTTATTTTTGTATATGGTCTTAGAGAATGTTCTAATTTCATTATTCTGCATGTAGCTGTCCAGTTTTCCCAGCACCACTTATTGAAGAGACTGTCTTTTCTCCAATGTATATTCTTGCCTCCTTTGTCATAGATTAGTTGACCATAGGTGTGTTGGTTTATTTCTGGGCTTTCTATCCTGTTCCATTGATCTGTGTGTTTACTTTTGTGCTAGTACCATACTGTTTCGATTACTGTAGTTTTGTAGTATAGTCTGAAGCCAGGGAGTGTGATTCCTCCAGCTCTGTTCTTCTTTCTCAGGATTGTTTTGGCTCTTCAGGGTCTTTTGTTTTCCATACAAATTAAAAAATTTTTTGTCCTAGTTCTGTGAAAAATGCCATTGGTAATTTGATAGTGATTGCATTGCATCTGTAGATTGTCTTGGGTATTATGGTCATTTTAATAGTATTGATTCTTCCAGTCCAAGAACATGGTATGCCTTTCCATTGTGTGTGATCTTTCATTTCCTTCATGAGTGTCTTAAAGCTTTTGGAGTACAGGTGTTTTGTTTCCTTAGATAGGTTTATTCCTAAGTATTTTCTTGTTGCAGTGGTAAGTGGGGTTGTTTCCTTAATCTCTCTTTCTAATATTTCATTGTTAGTGTTTAGAAATACAGCAGATTTCTGTATGTTAATTTTGTATCTTGCAACTTTACTGAATTGATTGATGAGCTCTAGTAGTTTTCTGGTAGCATTTTTAGGATTTTTTTATGGATAGTTACCTGCAAACAGTGTCAGTTTTATCTCTTTTTTTCCAACTTGGATTCCCTTTATTTCTTTTTTTTCTCTGACTGCTGTATCTAGGGCTTCCAAAACTATGTTGAATGAAATGACAAGAGTGGGCATCCTTGTCTTGTTCCTGATCTTAGAGGGAATGCTTTCAGCTTTTCGCTGTTGAGTATGATATTAGCTGTGAGTTTGTCATCTATGACCTTTATTATGTTGAGGTATGTTCCCTCTATGCCCAGTTTCTGGAGAGTTTTTTTTTTTCATCATAAATGGATGTTGAATTTTATCAAAAGCTTTTCCTGCATCTATTGAGATGCCCATATGGTTTTATTATTCAGTTTGTTACTGTGGTATATCACATTGATTTATTTGCAGGTATTGAAAAATCCTTGCATCCCTGGGATAAATCCCACTTGATTATGGTGTGTGATCCTTTTAACGTATTGTTGGAGTCAGTTTGCTAGTATTTTGTTCAGGATTTTTGCATCTATATTCAGTAATATTGGCCTGTAATTTTCTTCTTTTGTAACATCTTTGTCTGGTTTTGGTATCCGAGTGATAGTGGCTACATAGAATGAAGTTGGAAGTGTTCCTTTCTCTGCAATTTTTTGCAGTATTTTGAGAAGGATAGGTGTTAACTCTTCTTTAAATGTTTGATAGAATTCACCTGTGAAGCCATCTGGTCCTGGACTTTTGTTTGTTGGGAGTCTTAAAATTACTGATTCAATTTCAGTGCTTGTGATTGGTCTGTTCATATTTTTTATTTCTTCCTGGTTCAGTCTTGAGAGATTGTACCTTTCTAAGAATTTGTCCATTTCTTCTAGGTTGTCCATTTTATGGGCATATAGTTGCTCTTAGTAGTCTCTTGTGATCCTTTGTATTTCTGTGGTGTCAGTTGTAACTTCTTCTTTCTCATTTCTGATTTTATTGATTTGGGCCCTCTCCCTTTTTTTTCTTGATGAGTCTGGCTAAAGGTTTATCAATTTTGTTCATCTTTTCAAAGAACTAGCTTTTAGTTTCATTGATATTTTCCATTGGTTTTTTTAGTCTCTCATATATTTCTGCTCTGATCTTTATGACTTCTTTTCTTCTAACTTTGGGTTTTGTTTGTTTTCTCTGTAGTTGCTTTCGGTGTAGGATTAGGTTGTTGGATGATAATGACTGGCTTAGACTTATCATTTGTGTTAATAGATGCTGGTGAGTAAATCAGAGTGGCGACTATGATAGATAAATATATACTGCCTATGTACAAATCTCAAAGTGCTTTGTGGGATATGGAAATAAAATGGATTTCATTGAACATCAATGATAAGAGTTTTATGCGAAAATAAAATCAAATCTCATAAATATACATTACATTTATAAAGAATTAAATGCTACTAACAAAGGGCATTTTTTCCCTGGTTTTCTAAACCTTAAACCCAGGCATATGATAACATTTCCCTTTTACCTCTATGCTTTTGCAATCAAGAATGCTCCTTTTTTCCACCCATGCCATTGGTTACTGGGAAAGGATCTAAAAGTTTATTTTTATTTGTGGAAAAATGTTTAAACTTTTGAACTTCATGAGAAGGATATAAAATCATATTTTCTTTGATAATAGCCAGTCAAGAGATAAATGAATTGACAGAGTGGTGCAGAGTGTAGAACTTAGATTTTTGAAGATACATTGTGAAACATAAATGAAACATTACTAGAAGTTTCACTTGAGACTTTTGGCTGCAGTCTGTTGCTGGTAGTTTATAGCTTGTTAAGAATGTTAAGGTTACATAAGGGTTGAAGGGATATTGCAGATGTTAACTCTTCTGTCAGGTGCGGTCATTTGCACACCTGCAACACTGGGGTCTTCTTTTAATGTGGGTAAAAGCTCACTAGGGGCCAGACTGCTTCCAGATTTAGTTCCTGCTCACTTTGTTCTCTTTTCCACTGTGCTCTTCTGCTGTGTCCTCACTCTCATTTACTTAACACGTTTTCATAGGGGAGGTTGTTCCTGTGGATTTTGGGTTTTCTTGTAATATAAAAAATATGGAATCATTGAGATGCCTATTAAAAAGTTTTGTTTTTTTTTTCTGTTCAATTAACATTACCATTAGTGAGGTGTTTATAAAGGGAACCTAGTAAATGTATTCTCTGGGGAATACCAATGAAGGAGGAACATCTGGAAAATTCTGTACAATAATAAAAATGGAAACAGATGCATAATTGCTCCCCTGCCTCCTGTCAGAAGTCTCTGTTATTAGTAATTTAGGGAACATTTTATTCTGCCTACCCACAAGGAAAGGTAAATATATACTTAGATATTAAATTGTTGAAAATGAAATGAATAGTTTTATATTAGTATTAGAGATTTTGGTGAAAAATCTTACATTTCCAAGAGAAACAATTTTGCCCATAAAATGTAGGAGTTAAAATACAATAACTTTGGTATGACTTGCCAAACAGATGTACATCTTTAATGAATATAGTTTATGTGGTTAAAAATGCAGCATGTTACTACTTTCAAAATTGATATAATTATAAAAATAAGCCCAAAATATTGAGTTCTGAAAAGAAATCTGTTTTTTTTTAAGGAAATACTTTTTCTTTATATGATATATAATGTGGCTCCTTAAATGAACACTGTTTCTAAAATGGAGTTCTATTTTATAGGTGTTCCCTGTACCCCATTCCGAATCCCGTGCTGTGTTTCTCTGGTTGAATCGTTTGCGGCTTGAGCAGCAAAAGCAGGAAAAAGAATGTTGCCCATTAAATGTAGGAGTTATAATACAATAACTTTGGTATGACTTGCCAAACAGATGTAAATCTTTAATGAATATAGTTTATGTGGTTAAAAATGCAGCATGTTGCTACTTTCAAAATTGATATAATTATAAAAATAAGCCCAAAATATTGAGTTCTGAAAAGAAATCTGTTTTTTTTTTAAGGAAATACTTTTTCTTTATATGATATATAATGTGGCTCCTTAAATGAACACTGTTTCTAAAATGGAGTTCTATTTTATAGGTGTTCCCTGTACCCCATTCCGAATCCCGTGCTGTGTTTCTCTGGTTGAATCGTTTGCGGCTTGAGCAGCAAAAGCAGCTCCTTGTGTAGCGTAAGAGCTTTCGGGGGTAGATCCTCTGTCCTTAACATGAGACAGTATGATTGTGTTATCTGAGATCCTTACTGCCCTTTGGAAATATAAATAGTTCTTGTAAAGCAAAGTTTATATAAAGGACAAAACTCTCTTAAACATTATTTATGTTTCTGTGCTGCTTTCAAATTACTGCCTCTCAGTCACTGATTCACAAATTCAACAAATATATGTGGAATACCAACAGTGTGCCAGGCGCTGGGTTAGGCACCAGAACGGACAAAAATCTTTGCCTCAGGGAGCTCACGTTCTTTAAATCCTATTAACTGTTAACTGATGCCTTCATTCAGAATTAGCTTTTTTCTTTTTATCCCCCTGGTAATTCATTTTTGCTCTTCTTATGGCAGCCAGCAGTGCTTAGCCGATTAGCAGTATTCGAATGTATCTGTATGTACCATAATATGGAAGATTTCAAATATGTATTTTCACATGCAATTTTTGTGATTAAAAGGAAAAAACGTTCCTAGATAAAATGAACAGGATGAATATACAAGTTACCACTGAGACAGGACAGTGTCATGGAAAGATGACTGGAACGTGAGTCAAAGGACATTTCATCGCTTAGTTCCATGAATTGGTGACTTATTTTGCTGCTCCTTTTCTCAGCGAACTAACTCATGGTAACACACAGAGAAATGCCTGCCATATCAGCTTCATGCAAGGTGTTTGTAAACACCAGATAAGATCATATATGAGAAAACATTTCGATCTGAACATGTTTAAGATCTTTTATAACATTGCTCAAGTGTTTTATTAGTAAATGTGAACACACCAAGTGGATTTGTGGCTTTCAGTAATTCAAAATGATGTTAAATTATGCATAACTTCTAATTAATTGCTTTAATGATTGAAGCATTGTGGGAGTTTGATATTTACCTCACACCAAGAGCTACCGAAGTTAGCACTGCAAGAAATGGCATACACGATTGGATGAGAAGCTATTTTATTTGGACAGGAATCATAGATGGTAAGAAGTTGGATTATTTCCAAAGACAGAATTATGTTCTGCTAAAATGCATTTAAGGAAATAGTTCCAGTGTCAAATATAGATTTTTCCAAAGTGTATTCTTTTTTATTTTTCTTTATCTTTAACTTTTATTGAAATATAGTTGATTTCCAATGTTGTGTTAATTTCTACTGTACAACAGAGTGATTCAGTTATACATATATTCTTTTTTATATTCTTTTCCATTATGATTTATCATAGAATATTGAGTATAGCTCCCTGTGCTAAACAGTAGGACCTTGTTGTTCATCCATTCTATATATAATAGTTTGCATCTGCTAACCCCAAACTCTCAACCCATCCTCCCACCCCCACCCCCTTGGCAAACACAAGTCTGTTCTCTATGTCTGTCAGTCTGTTTCTGTTTCATAAAAGTTCATTTGTGTCATATTTTAGATTCCACTTATAAGTGATATATGGTATTTGTCTTTCTCTTTCTGACTTACTTCACTTAGTATGTTAATCTCTAGTTGCATCCATGTTGCTGCAAATGGCATTATTTCATTCTTTTTTATGGCTGAGTAATACTGCATTGTATATATGTGCCACATCTTCTTTATCCATTCATCTGTCGATGGACACTTAGGTTGCTTCCATGTCTTGGCTATTGTCAATAGTGCTGCTCTGAACATAGGGGTGCATGTACCTTTTTGAATTATAGTTTTGTCCGGATATATGACCAGGAGTGGGATTGCAGGATGATATGGTAGGTCTAATTTTAGTTTTTTAAGGAACCTCGTTACTGTTTCCCATAGTGGCTGCACCATCTTACATTCCCACCAACAGTGCAGGAGGGCTCCCTTTTCTCCACACCCTCTCCAGCATTTGTTATTTGTAGACTCCTTAATTATGGCCATTCTGACCTGTGTGAAGTGATACCTCATTGTAGTTTTGATTTGCATTTCTCTAATAATTAGCAATGTTGAGCATCTCCAAAGCGTATGCTACAGATCATGGTAAGATGTTGATTGCTCTTTGACTCTAGGGTTAAATAATTTTGTTTGATAAACAATTGAAACTGTTAATTTACTGCAGAACTTTTCAGAGCTCTTAATATGCTAATGTGTATAGTGAAATTTTAAGAGGGCAGACAAAATTCATAGCATTTTCCAACAGTATTTGAGAATGGATATTTTCCTCTCAGCTGTTACCATCTGTTAACAACACAGCATTAGTCCTCGAAATGTGGTCCCAGCACCAGCAGCCTCACCGTCACTTGGGCCCCACCCCAAACCTCCTGAATCAGAATCTCTGAAGGTAGGGCCCAGCTGTCTATTTGTTATTTGTAGACTCCTTAATTATGGCCATTCTGACCTGTGTGAAGTGATACCTCATTGTAGTTTTGATTTGCATTTCTCTAATAATTAGCAATGTTGAGCATCTCCAAAGCGTATGCTACAGATCATGGTAAGATGTTGATTGCTCTTTGACTCTAGGGTTAAATAATTTTGTTTGATAAACAGTTGAAACTGTTAATTTACTGCAGAACTTTTCAGAGCTCTTAATATGCTAATGTGTATAGTGAAATTTTAAGAGGGCAGACAAAATTCATAGCATTTTCCAACAGTATTTGAGAATGGATATTTTCCTCTCAGCTGTTACCATCTGTTAACAACACAGCATTAGTCCTCGAAATGTGGTCCCAGCACCAGCAGCCTCACCGTCACTTGGGCCCCACCCCAAACCTCCTGAATCAGAATCTCTGAAGGTAGGGCCCAGCTGTCTGTTTTGACAAGCCCTCCAGGTGATTCTGATGTATGTGAGAACCATTGCCCTGGGTTCCAGGAAGGTAGTTTGGAAAATAAAGATCTAATGAACTTAAATTACGTATGCTTCTGAAAGAAAGCCATCGTTTTATTCTGAGTAGTAATATTTAGGTTTCAAATTTTCGTGTAGGTGTGTGTATGAAATCATCAAAGAAAAAAAATGCATTCTTGACAAGTAGAATAGGTGCGGTAGAATGAAAAAGGTGTTGAAAGTTTATGCTTCAGGATTTAGCGAAAGTGGAGTTGGATTAGTTTTAGATTATAAATCTGACTTTATAATACCACACCCTGACTACTTCAGATTTATACTTTTGTACATTGAAAAAATGCATACTTGCACATCTTGGATTAGAGTAGAATTCCTCAGGATTTAAACTTCCGTAAAGGGGTATGCTTCTATCCTTTTTTTTTTTTTAAGCTTCCTGACTCTCTTAATTTATTCCAACAATTTGGAATCACAATTTTCTTATGATACTGCTCTTGGGAAGTTCTTTCAACAATTACTTATTGGCTGCTTAGTAGGAGCTTGGTAGGCCCTGTGCTAAGTCTTGGACGTAGGCTGGTAAATACAGTGTGATCATCACAGAGCTTGTAGTTACAGGAAGGTAGAGGCAAGGAAACAGACCTTGCCTAAAGAGTGAAGTGCTCTGTCTGGTAAGGAAGTCCAAGATGCCAGGCCAAAAGGAAGGGCACATAACCTAGACCTTCAACATTGGATTATTTACCATTTCTCAGAGGAAATGGTAAATAAAATATTGTGATATGATGGAAGCAGTTTATTAAATTGCACAGTGATAACTTGAAAAATAGTTTAGGAGTATTCTAACTCATTTCTAATTTGGGAAGGAGAAACAGTACTTAGTGTGGGAGCATCTCTGGTTAGTGAGCAGTTGGTCATGTAGGATAAAATTCAATGCATCCATCTTTTGTAGATTGTTGTAGGAAAAAACAAAGACCATATCATCCTGAATTTTAAAAATATTTGGAAATGAAACTTAATAAAAAACATATTTAATGATGGAGTTATCCAAGCTTGTTCTGATGAGTAATGTATTTAGGCTGTCATAAGAAAGAATATTTACATTAAATAACTATGTAAGTAATAAATAGTACAATAAATTATTTAGATACCTTCAAAAGGGAAAAATCCCAAAAATAATATTAAAAGTATTTATGACTTAAAACCTTCTTCAGTAATGTTAATGTGTAAACACCATGTGTGCTGATAGAATTCTACCTATGTATATGTTTACTTTTATGTGCTTTAGTGTATTTTGTTTTTATGAATATAATTTTACCTCTTTAAATGAGTAAGCTATGCATACTGTGTCAGTAAAGCTAGTGTTAATTGTAAAATTCCAGCGTTTAATGTATTTTTTGAGTCACTAGTTTATATTAGCTGTTAATTATATCAGCGCTATAGGTAGGATTTTATTCTGTGTAGTTTATAATTTTAGATTCCTCCTCCCTCCCCTTTTAAAAACTCTTCCAGGTACTGTTACTACTGTGGTTACCTTTCGGAAAATTTACCTCTAAATACTGCCATAATGTCTGAAATAGTAGAGGGAGCTGTTAATGATGTTGCTGATCTTATATGTATTAATTTTTTTGGATTTACTATTGGAGGTAAATGATTATCTCCTCCGGACACTGTTACTACTCCAGATAACTAAAGTCCCTAAGGGTTGGTAGAGGACGGTTTATTTGTACATTAGAGGAGCTGATGACTTGTTTGATCAGGTCAGTCTCATGTAGAAAGGGAGTATAGAAGTCATACTGCATAGGTCATATCCCCAGTCTGCATTTACATTGAGCACGTGATTTAACTTTTCTGTGCATTAGAGCTTCCTTATCCTTAAAATGTAGGTACAAATGGTACCTGCTTCACAGAGTTGTAACGAGAACTTAAAAAGTTAATTAATATAAAGTGCTTAGACTAGATCCTGGCACGTAGTCAATGATCAATAAATGTTAGTAATTATCATGTTTCATTAACCTTTAATAATTTTTCATTATTAGGGTAAAGAAGATTCTGTCCTTAGCAAAGCCCCCGTAAAACAGCCCCATTTTCTGGCCATTATTCCTTCTCCATACCTTTTTTCCCCCCTGAACGTCCAAGCTGCTTTCCATCTTTGGGGGATTTTGTAACTGTTTGTTATTGTCTCTCCTAAAATTCTCTTTTTCTCATCTTTCCTTGGTCAACTGATTTTTTTTCTCCTGCTTAAGATTTGAGCTCAAAAAATACATTCTTAGCCTAACCTTTCCTGATGTTCCCCCACCAGCCCTCCATACCCCCAAATGAGATTCTGCTCCCTGTTTCTAGCTGTGTTCATATAGAATTTTAACAGTTTATAATAATATAATTAGGTTATGTGTTGCCTCTTTATTCCATAGCATATTATGGACCCAGAACTGTTCTTAGCACATACCGGACACAAAATAAAATATTTGAATGTGTATATGTGCGAGGGAGTGAGTAAATTATGAATGAATGAGTTGCCCCAAATGCACTTGGGTATTATGCGTTTTGGGGTACTGAAAACACAGGTAACCAGGTAACATGAGATGAGACATTTTTCGCTGTTCTTGATGCTTGAGAAGATAATCGCTTCACTGCATGCAGGTGTATTTGAGAACTACGAATACAGAGTAAATATGTTTGGTTTTGTTGATTAAATGGAAAAAATCTTTTTGTCCTTTGCAAATTGTGTGAAACAGAGTAGAAGTATTTGTTCCTGAAGTATGCTAATAATAGTATGAACATTGCCAGTCACTTTCCAGTATACCTGGGGCTTTAAACATAAGCACCTTCAACAGTTTTCCTAGGCTGCTGTGGGCCTGCAGGAGGTGCGGTTGTGTCCCTGGTGTGCATGTGCAGGTGATTACCCTGAGGCAATTGCCTGCAAGAAGTCATTGAGAATCAGGGTAAGTTGGACCCAAAGGCTCCAGCATGAGCTTTGTAAGTACAGATTTGTTTGCAGGACAGAGTAGTTCCAGTAGGTTGAATTCATTATCTGCATATCTTCCTTTTCTCCTATCCTTTTTTTCCTACTGTCTTTTCTACTCTAAGCTGTTTCCCTTTTCTTTTTCTCGCCTTCCTCTAACTTTGCACACTTGAAAAACATCTCTTTTTCCGTCTCTGCCTCCTCTTTGGTTTGAAAAGTTAATGGAGACTTTTTCTTCCCCCTCTGAAACGCTTTAAAATTTCTGTGTGAATCTCTGAAGCCTTGTACAACTTAGACATAGGCAGTGAAAAACGATCAAAACTAAACCTGTTCAAAGATATTAAACTCCTGTTTGACTGGGAGATTGAGGTTCGGTGTAGGAAATGAAATTCTATAGTTTAGAACCTTATGAACCAGAACCAATAAAATGGTTCACCAGAATGAGAGTGTTTTCTACTTTCTGGATCACTGATTATTTAGTACAGAAAGTTCAGCATCACCAAAACACATGTTAGCTGCTTGTCCATGCCTTACTCAGAAAGGGAAGTGGCAGTGCCTACTTCAGATATTTTGATAATAAAAGGGACTAATTTTTCCCTTGATTGAATCCAACAGTTCTTAGGAAAGAGGCTGACATTAAAATCTCAGAGGAATCTGTGCAGTTTTTTTGTTTTTCTTTGAAAATATCCTTCAAAGGTAGGTGATAATCCTTCTCTTCACCTGAATGAGGCCTTATCCATTTGACAGCCATTTTCTTGTGCAGTCTCTAGGCCCATTTGGGAAGACATATAGATTTTTTAGTTTGTCTGAGTCACCTTTGGTTATGTTGACAGTCATAAAGAGTTTTCTATAGGTGTTTTAATTTTCTGTAGAACAGCAAGTGTTACCTTTACAGCAGTGTTTGAATAGAAGACGTGATTTGTTCACTTTTTGTCAGCAGTGTTCACACAGGAACTTCAACTACAAAGTCATTCCCTGTGCATGCTAACACTGAAGTTGTTTTCTTAAAGAAATGCCTTTTAAAAATGGAATATTCTTCTAGGAAGGTTAACCAGTTTTCAGAATTGCAATAAATTATATCAGTTGGCAAAATATTTTATATTATCATAGCAATAACCTCGTTGGTGATAAACACATATGGGCAGAAAGATGCAGTTATATATTTTTAGATGCCAGTTTATATTGAGAATATTTATTAAGTATAAGTTTTGTAGAACTCTACTGTGTAAAGATTCTATCCTCTAAGACCATGCTAATTTTTATTAAAATGTGAGATTACCAGCCACTTAAAAAGCCATTGTGTTTCCTATTGATGGTAGTTAATTGGGTAATGATGAAAAGAACTGCACATGAAGTGGATTTTAGTAATGTGTCTTGGTATATGTTCTAATCTGACTTTAGAAATCTTCTGTAGTGAGCCACTTAAAGGAGATAACTGCTGGAAAAATGGAATGGCATTGTTGTAATAATAACTCACTTACATGTGTTCCTTCAGCATGGACCCATGCTTTGTTAAGGCCTTGGTGCAACAGAGTAAAAAGTGCTTAGGAACTGTTTCTTAAAAAATAAATGATTTAATTTACTGGGTGAATAGGTTTTTTTTAGGTGCATGGTGCAAAACTCAAAAGCTACAAAATTAAGCTTCCTCCTACCGGTCCATCCATTCAGAAGTCCTCCCCAGAGAGAATTCCTGTGACGAGATTCTTGTTATCCTTCCAGAGAGTGTGTGTGTACATGTTTGTATACATGTATACATACATATACATGTATACATGATACAGAACAGTGTATATAGCCTATATAAAATATATAGAATATGTCTATCTCTTGCTTTTAAATACAAATTAGAGTAGCTATACATACTGCTGTGTATCTTGCTTTTACTTAATATATGCTGTCAGTCATTCCATATTAATACACACAAAGCTGCGTCATTCCTTTAAACGCCACATACAATTATTTTAAATGTAGCGTGTGGATATATCATGTGTTTGGTTTTTCCTGTCATTTGTTATTTATGTACATGTGTGCGTGTAACTGCAGGAGCATTTCCTAGAGCATAGAGAGCTGTACACCACACAATTTGTACCCATTTCCATGCCTACCCACAATGTGAGAGTTTCTGCTACAGGGGAATATTTTATCAAACTCTTAAAATTTACAGAGCTTAAAGAAAAAATACTATCTTTTTGGTGGTTTTACTTTGCATTTTTCTTATGAGAGATGTTAAGCATCTTTTCATATACTTAAAAACCACTTACGTTTGAATTCTTGTAAAATGTTTTCATATCATATTGATTAGTTTTCATACATTGTCGGTCTTTGTTTTTGTTTATTTTTAGGAGCTTTTTCTATATTAGAGAAAATAGTTCTTTGTGATGGAAATATTTACTCAGTTTGTATTTTCACTTGATTTATGATTTATTTTGATTCAGGAACATGGGTGACTTTTTTTTTTTTTTTTGCCATTTACTCTTTGACACTCTTTTTAAAACCTTTAATTTGTCCTCATAAACTTTAATCCTTAAAAAAAAAAAAAAAAAAAAAGAAAAAAAAAGAAAACGAGAAGTTAAGTAACTTGCCCAGAATCTCAAAGTTAAATCACACTCAGGTAGTCTGACCCCCAAACCCACCCTCTTAACTACCATACTATACTACCTGAGTCTGTTCTTAAAGAACAAAAATGTAATTTTCCTGAATTAAAAAAAGTTCTAATTCACAGAATTTTTTCTTCCTGATATGGGCAACTGATAATTAGCAGTTGTGTATTTTAATTATTTTTTTTCCAAATAGAAATCTAGAGACTGATTTATTACTCACTTCAAAGTAAAATTGAGAATTATTCTCGATTAGAGAAGCATTAGGGAAGCATTTTTATGCTCAGATTTTTATATTTGATGAAAAGAGTTTTAGGCATGGCAGAAACTGATATCTGAAAGGTAATATTTATAAATAGTACTGCGTTTTGCTTATCTTTTTCTGTCTGAAAAAAATGAGAATACTTATTTACTATGATTGGATTTTAAGTGTGGTGTAGATGTTAGATTATTATGAATATTCTTGGCATCTCAAAACCCTAAGGCAGATAACACGTAGATGTGGAGTCATGTTTTTATGGGACTCCCAACTTCAGGAAGGTCGGCAGAAGGCCAGAGGATATCTAAATACCTTAGATCGAGATTTCTCTTTTCTGGATAAGCCTATTATTGAGCAAGACCTTTTGTGAATAGTTGTTTTTTCTTTTTCTGTCTTAAATATAAAAAACTTGTTTAAAAGAAGATACTGCTTTTTAACATGCTTGCAATTAAAAAAATTACTGCCTTAAAAACTGCATAATTTAAGGGCTTGTCTGCAGTCAAGTCTCATGGGTCTGTGATAGAAATCAGTGAATTATACCACGGGTCACAGAGGAGGAAGACAGTTCCACCAGGGAAGGAAAGGAAGGCAGGTGGGAAAAGGCTTTTGTGGATGAGATGGCACCTTAACCCAGTCTTGAAAGAGGAGGAAGCAGCTTTACATAAATAGGGAGTTAACACACACAGTCCTGTCTGAAGGACTGAATGGGGTGTAGAGTAGCCAAAGGGAAGAGAAGACACAGTTAAGTGTTGCAACTCGTTGCATCTGGGACAGTGCTGTGCAGCGGAAATACAAGGTGAGGCACGTATATAACTTAAAATTTTAGTAACACGTTACCAAAAGTGAAAAATAAACAGGTAAAGTTAATTTATTTTATCCAAGCAGAATAATTGGATGAGAGTCGGGGTATGTGGTGTGGAATTCTTTTTTTTTTTTTTTTTTTTTTTTAATTTGTGAAAGAAGAGACTTAAACATACTTTAAGCTGTAAGGAAGGATAGGAAGAATGAAATAATTCAAAATATGAGACCAACTGGGGAAGTCTGTTTGGACAGATTCATCTTGATTGGTAGAAAGGAGAACTTTTCCTCTGAAACTAGGAGGAGAAGGGAAGATAAAGATTTGTGTCTCTTTGGAGGTTTTGAAAGTCTAGGAAAAATTAAAAATGCATTCTCAAGTATAGCCTTTCAGGAAGAAAAATGAAAATTTAAGAAAATCCAGATTGTTCATAAATGAAGAACTCTATTTTCTGTGTTCATTTTCCCCCTTGTAATAACATTACTTCTTCACACTGGAAAAATGGCCTGGGATTCTGAGGGCCATAGAATATAGATCGCAAGAAATGTCACGAAAGAAACCAATGCAGCTTTGCCCAAATTTTGGTAGGGTGATACAGGAATGACTCTGCCGCAGATAAGGTCTTGGAAGTTTTAAGCTAATTTATAAAGGAAGGAATGGACACAGATCAATAGGAATTCTTGATGTCAAGCACATGGGAATAGTGAGGGAGAGGAGGAAGACTAGAATGTAGGGAGAGAAAGAGACACTGACTTTAGTGATAGAAGATATCAATGGATATTACAGTCTTCGTTGTCTTTTAAGTCAATGTTTTTTCAGCTTTTTCACAAAACTATTACATGTTACAGAAAATGCATCTCAAATTCTCTTAAACAATGACAGAAATGTACTGGTTCACAAAATCAAAAAGTTCAGGGACATCAGACTTCAGGCAAGGTTTGA
Source organism: Physeter macrocephalus (assembly GCF_002837175.3). Classification (NCBI taxonomy): domain Eukaryota; kingdom Metazoa; phylum Chordata; class Mammalia; order Artiodactyla; family Physeteridae; genus Physeter; species Physeter macrocephalus. The sequence goes on from NC_041220.1 coordinate 15,314,481, forward strand.
TCCAGAGGCTCAGGGTGTTATTGGGATCCAGCTCTGTTTTCTGAGGTACTCTGGACTCTGTCCTGCTCCACAAGTTTGTGTAATCCCTAGGCAGGATGTCCTCATTATCTCACATATTCATGCCATGCTGTCCAGATGTAACAGCCAAGGACACTGACTTCAGAAGTTCTATTGAGAATATACTGATACTCACTTCTGATTAGACTCTAGCTAGATTGCGAACTCCGTTCCTGGGGCTGGGAATGGAGTTAGGTTCCCTGGGATTACATATCCTCAATGGAAACTGGGCCTTACTGGGAAGTGGGAAAACACATTGGTGATACCACCAAGTTCCCGTAGTACCAATGGGAAGGGAGGGTGAACACACGTCCTGGGGCTCTTGGACAAGTAGCCTGAAGCACAAATTTTTATTGCAATGTATACTTTTTAAAATTAAATATTAATTATAATTTTACATTATATCCTATAATACACTTTTGTATATATCAAAAGTCTTTCAAAATCTTTAAGTAAAATGAATGTTCCAAAGCTGTTATTTAACCTGTGACTTCAGACATCCCTTGGTGTATCAGTAGGTATTTGTGAACAAGTCTTGTATAATCTTAAGGTAATGGACTCTGTAATACGAACACGTATTTGATTTACAAAATAAAGAGAACACTGAAAGGCTTATTAAATACTATATCCTAGATAAATTTTAAGCCATGATTTTTATAGAATATTGCCCATGTTAAGGGTGTTTTCTGCAATTCACTTTTATTTACAACTACATATAACCACTGGGATTAACCACTTCTTGGGTATTAATAACCATGGTAAAAATATCTGAGGATACTTTTTAAAAAACATTCTTGGTACGCTGGGTCATTAAACTTAGTCTGAGAATGTGTTTAGTAGCTGTAATTGTGCTGCAGGACATTTTAAAAACTAGAACTGAACTCTCAACCCCAGGTTTCCTCTGAGATAATTACAGGATGAAAAATGACTAAAGGAAAAAAAATCGATTTATCTTTGTTAATAAAAATGCCTCACAGTACCGTTCAATACCTTTTAAATTTAATGATATTTTCATTTGACACACACAGACACACACTTAACGTCTGTCTGGTTTTAGGAAACAGTTACCATTTTCTGTGATACCCATATCTTGTATGAGACTTGGATAGTAGAGAAGAACTTCTAATTATTTTCAAGCAGAAGTAGGACTTACTGTGTGCCGGCCACTGTTTTAATGTTTAAAATATAATCACATCTAATACTTACACCAACCCTGTGGAAGTCAAGTTCCAGCGTGATTAAATAACTTACCCAGCATTATTTACCTAGCTAGTAAATAGTCAAGTTGGAGAACCTAGGCAGCCAGACTCTGGAGTCCATGATCTTAACTACACACTGTGCTGATTCCTAGTTATTCTATTCATAAAAAGGGAACCCTTGCCAGGTAAATCTCTGCAAGTTCGTTATGAAAACAGTTTGTGGTGATACTGTTCATAGACTTTTCTAGTTTGAAAGTGAACGGCCAACCCTGTGTTTGAGCTCTGGCATCAGAGCAGGCTATTTCCCAGAAGCTCACATCTGTGCTGTACCTTTTGAAGTCATGCTTCACTGGGTCTCTGATGTGTTTCTTCTGTCCACAGGTTCCTTTCAGGTGTCTAACTTCAGATGAATGGTAATGGTGCCATTCTTTACCGATAACATAATGGAACTTGGGTTCTTTTATCCTTGTTGTTATGTGGGTCATAGTATGCTGGATTTTTAGGGAGGTTTATTTTAACTAATCAGAATGTTGAGTTTTAAGATTTATTTTCTGGTTGTTATTTTATGTGTTTATCCATTCAGTGACAGATTAAATTAGAAACTTTTACACAATGTTTTTGGAAACATCAACTGCTCTTCAAAAGAAGTGTGGTGAATGAATTCCATTTGTGTTTTGGTAAGCAACGACTGGGTAAAAAGCCTTAAATAATTTTCTCTCCCAGCCTCATTGAGGTGCAGTTCACCTTCACCTCCTTTATTTTGGATGCTCACCTCATGCTTCTGTCAGTTCCACTGTGCATTTCCAATCTTGTTGGAATAGTGAAGGATAAAATGTTAAATGTAAAAATACCTCTTTCCTTTCAGTCGTCTTACACTGTGGCTTGCTTTTTCTCGCCTCTTCCTTCCATCCTAATCCAGCCCCCTCTGTTATAGTTACAGGAGACAGAAACCAATTTTAGATTTATTGGGAGGATTCAGAGTGGCTCAAAGGAAGAGTTAACCAGGCTTTAGGGTTGGAGCCAGTTGCTTGTTGACCTGTGTCTAGACATCCTTCAAGTGGATGACTCATCTCTGGTCACCTTCTCTGCTCAGGATTACAGAATCTGGGGAAAGTGTGGGAGGACCCAAGTCAGCTCCCCACCTGAGCCTATCTCTGGGCCGGAGGGATGGGGTGTACTATGTGGACGGCCTTGCCGTCCAGTTACTCTGGAACTGGCCAGGTCCTCCCCGCCTCCCGCCCCCATATCCTCTCTGTCTCTCTCTCTCTGGATTCCATGCACACTCCTAGACATAGGCAGTCTAATTTGATTTTGAGCAGGATTTTGCTCTAGGGAAGAAAGACTTGCTGAAAAAAAAAGAAGTAATGGCTCTGGATACCAAATCAATTTCATATTGGTCGCTGGGTAATTCTCAGTGAGTCATGGTTTTTACTAATCAGGCGTGCAAATTGATAAGATTAATGAATGTGGCTGAGAGGATAATAGTGGGCCAGAACCTAGAAGCTGTATAGTTTTACCTGGGCCCTTCCTTAGGGAAAACCCAGAGAGGAAGGAGGGAGAAGAATTAGATTAGTAATTTTGCTGATTCTTCTGGTTTAGCTCTTTTGCAAGACTTCTTGCTTTCACCAACGAAGAAGAGAGCAAAATAGAATGTAACACTAAAGGAGGAGAAAAAATCATCACAGAATGTTGATAATTAGAATTTTATAAAATATTATCACAGATGACATATTTCGTAGAGGATTTAAGGAGTGAATAATTGGGTGGAGTGTTATATGAGAGAATTTGTTTTAATAATTTCAGTATCAGAAGGTTTTTGAATTTTAAGGCAGTTCAGAATAAATTGTTAGGTTAGAAAAGGTGAGACTGACAATAACCAGGAAATTATTTTTCTAAGACTGTTTTCAAAACTTAGACCCTCATTTGTTTCAATCACAACCTAAAGTTTCTACCTCATATTTATATCCTGTATTTAAACTTTACAAAAATCAATTTTTGATTAAAATTCTGACTAGGATTAAGTGAAAACATTGGGATCTAGTCCATTTACATGTAAACCTTTAGGAAGAAATACTAAGTTAGCGTTATTATTTTGACTTGAGGTAAAATGTGTCTTATGAATTGTAGTAAAAGCAACCATAAAAATTATCCAGTTTAGGGCTTCCCTGGTGGCGCAGTGGTTGAGAATCCGCCTGCTGATGCAGGGGACGCGGGTTCGCGCCCCGGTCCGGGAGGATCCCACGTGCCGCGGAGCGGCTGGGCCCGTGGGCCATGGCCGCTGGGCCTGTGCGTCCGGAGCCTGTGCTCCGCAACAGGAGAGGCCACAACAGTGAGAGGCCCGCCTAGCACAAAAAAAATTATCCGGTTTAATATAGTTGAAGCATTGGTAACTAAGTGCCATTCTGGCCTATCTGTCATAATCTTAGGATTCAGTTAGGAATTCAAAGAAAGGTGAAGCTAAGTTTCAGTTATGTTCTTTCATTGAGTCTATGAAAGCTATTTTAGGAGGGAAATTAAAACTCATTGAACTGCTGTATATAACAGTTCTCTATAATTAATCCTCAAAGTACCCAACAGGGACATTTTTCAGTAACAGAAGTATAAAAAAACGGAAAAAAGTTATTTTAAAGAATTAATCACTGCAGGGATTTTCATCTTAGGAGTGAGGTACATTTCAGTTATTTCATTCTATGTTGCGGGGAGATGGTCCTGGCAGAGTGGAGAACACGTGCAGGTAACTAGGCAGCAATGCGCTTGAAGACCAGCAAGGAGACCAGCACGCCTGCAGTGGAATGGTCCGCGGGGAGAGGGCTAAGAGGGCATCAGAAAAGCAGGAGGCAACGAGATCGTGTTCAGACTTGTGGGCCGTGATAAGGACCTTGGCTTGTGTTTTTAGTGATATGGAAAGTCATTGGAATGTTTTAACCAAATGAGTAACATGAGTTGTCATTGGCTTTAAAAAGATCATTCTGGCTGCTGCATGGGAGTAATGTCAGGACCAAGGACGGCAGTCGAGAGACATCGGCTGAAATGTCCTGCAGCAATCCCAGGTGAGCCAGGGTGGCAGCAGTGGAGCTGATAAGAAAAAGTAAAACACAATGTATTTCACAGGAAGAACCGAAAGGATTTAAATTGCATGCGGGAGATAAATGAGAGGGAGCTGTCAGGAGCAAGTGCAAGGACTTTTCCAGATCAGAGGATGATGTTTCCATTGATGGGGCCAAAGGGGGCTCAGAAGTGAAGGTGTGGGTTAAATCGGGTTTATTCTTGGGCATGTTGAGATGTCAGTTAAAATGGATATGTGAGGCTGGAGTTCAGGGAGGACCGTGGCTGAAGCTTGATAAATTGGAGTTTCATTTGCATGTCGGTTTTGCCTGAAGCCACTAGACTGGGTGAGACTGTTTAGAGAGTGAGTGTAGATAGAAAAGAAGTTCAAAAACTGATCCTAGAGAACTCTGAGGTTTGGAAGTTGGGGAGACGAGTAACCAGTGAAGGAAGATGAGTGAGGTTCAAGGGTAATCAGGACATTGTGTGCAGCCATGTGGTGAAAGTATTTCAAGGAGAAGGAATTGATCATCTTAGTTAAATCCTGTTTAAAGTTCAGCAACAGGGAGGGTCAACGGGTGACCTTGACAAAAGCAGCCTGTGGTGCTGAGGGAAAGCGAGCCTGGGTTGGTTTCAAGAGAGGCTAAGAGTGGAGGCAGGGAATTGCAGGCAGCAAGTATAGATGGTTCTCTTGAGGAAGAAAGAAGCTGAGAGATGAGTGATATTTGGAAAGGAAATGAGGCTAACGCAGCAAAGTCAGCACAGGAGTCACCCAGTCAAGGTACGGGTGTGTGTGTGTGTGTGTGTGGACTGCTGCGGGGCTGCCCTTCAGGTAGCCAGGGGTGATGGGCCCTAGGCCAGAAAGGGACCCTGGGGTGGGGAGTGAGGGGAGGAGGCCTCGGATAGGCACACAGACTGTTCAGTTAGGAAAGGTGGGGTGTGTGGGCACAGATGCAGGTAGGTAATAAGGTGTGGTGAGGCATGATGCAGTAAGAGGGGTTTAATGGTGTGTGTTTAAAAATTTTGTTCAGTTAATTTTTGTTTTTTACTCTCTGTGGGCTGTCCTAGAGAGAGGATTGGAGGGTGTGGGAATAAGAAGTAAGGAAGGGTTGTAGAGAGAAAAGCAGTCCTAGAAACAAAGTGGAAGGCTGATGGTCAGTGGAGTTTTATAACCGCGGCTGCCTGTCCTCGGATATATTGTATTCTCTCCATTTGTTCTAACTCTTCAGTCAAAACCAATAGCACATAGAGGATTGTCCCCCGACTTGCTTCTTTCCCTTCCTCTGAGTTTCTGTTGTTGCCGTCACTTCAGTCTCCCTCTGCGCCTTGAACACAAGGGCTCCTGTGTGCAGCAGACTTTTGACTAAAGAGTTGAGACAATGGAGGGAGATTATAACATAATCCTTCTTGCCTTAATTAAAAACCATCCTTCCCTCATGCTCAGAGCAGTTGTTCTTCCTCTTCTGTGCCATGGATCCTTTTGGAAAACTAGGGAAGCTTATAAACCACCCCTCCCCCAATAATTTTTAGACGGAAAATTCGTAGTATTTCAGGGGAAACCAATTAAAAAGATACAATTTTCAAAATATAAAAAACACACTTGTGATATAATATGTGAGTCTTTATTGTGCATTAAACAACAAGATCTAGCGGCAGGTCGCATGACTACCTTAATTTCACAGTAGTCAATGAGTAAACACTACTCCGAGTTATCTGTAGCAACTGAGATATAATATGAAAATGTTTGTGATTTCCACAGGCGACTAGGTCACGGGTATTGGTACTGTGATTTTTGCCTACTTTCATGGGTAAAGGAAGTGCTAAATTGCAGCTAAAGGTTCATAAAAACAGAGATGAAATATTTTACCCCACTCAAGTTATATCCTGCACTCTGTGTGTGAACCATTTGGAAGTCTCAACTTCAGGCTAATCACGCTTGCCTCAGAGGAAATATTGCACCTCTCCTGTCCAAGGCTGATTCCATTACTCATGGTCTGGGCCCCTATTCTCTATTTTCTCTGGGACCCACTCCAAACAAATATCCAGATTGCTTTTATATCTTGAATCTTTTTCTATCCATGGGTTTTCCCCTTCTTTCATGGGATGCACTTGCACTTCTTGCATCTTCTGTTTCCCATGAGGGCAGTAAATAGCCTAACTTGCCTGGATGTGGCCAGTACATTGACTGGCATGTGCTCTTTCAACGTTTACTGTTTGTGGAAGGTGCTCATTAAATGTTTAGAATAAATAAATAGGTACTTCTCTTTCCCATGGAAATTCACAGACTTGTGTTTCAATTAGCAAATGCTGTAACTGTCTTCCTTCTGGTGAAGGGAAGATCCTCATAGGATTAATGGGAATCATAATAAGCCCCACTGGTAAACTGAGTAGAGTAATAGGTAAATTCATCAGCCAGTCCATGAAAGTTAACGTTCTCCTGGAGGGATATGCTAGATTTCCAAATTTAAGTAATTTTGTTAAGAAAAGTTGAGGGTGACTGTCTGTCAAACCTGTTCATTGGTTTCCATGATAATCTGATAAGAAAATGTTGAACGATTTACAACTTATAATTGTATGTGCAGAATACAGTTAACCTCAATTTCATAAGTTGCGAATGTTTAAATGTATATATTTAAAAATATAGTTCTGATTTAAATTTTGTAGTAGATTAATGGAGACATGAGTTATCTTAGATTAAAAGGATAGAATTCAGTGACAATAGAATTTAGTTTTGGAGAGGTATTCACTCTTTTTTTTTTTGCGGTACGCGGGCCTCTCACTGCTGTGGCCTCTCCCGTTGCGGAGCGCAGGCTCCAGACACGCAGGCCCGGCGGCCATGGCTCACGGGCCCAGCCGCTCCGCGGCACGTGGGATCTTCCCGGACCGGGGCACGAACCCGCGTCCCCTGCATCGGCAGGCGGACTCTCAACCACTGCGCCACCAGGGAAGCCCAGTATTCACTCTTAGTATTAGAACATGTTTTTGTCCTTGATATGAAATTACTTTTATTCTATCAATTAATGCAACCTGTCCTGGATTAATCTACTTTTCTCATAATCCAATATCTAATATTCTTTGAACACATACCTCTAATTTATGTAGTGTGAATTATATATAATATTTGTTCTGTTTTCTTTTCTTTAATTATTGAAGGGTTACTTAAATTTATATATATATATATGTTTATGCCAACATAATGAGTCAGTTGAGGTAACTGTAAAGCTGTTACGTCAGTGCTTGGCACATAATGAGCACTGTACAGTAAAATAAGGAACCACAAACATATATCTACACAAACACTTATCCTCTCCAGCTAGATTATATAAACTTGTGTGTAAAGTCTGTGAACATGGTACCTTGTTTTTCTTGAACATCCCCTTCTCCCAGGCATACCTGGCACAGTGTCTGGCCCATAGTAGACTATTAATAAATATTTGTTGCATGAATGTAAGCTCCTAAGGATCAGTGGTCACATAGGGTGGGAAGAGAGATGGAGAAGGTAGAGATTTTTTTGGTAACTCGTGATAAAGATGAACACGTTTCCGCCTCTTACGTATTTGCACTTACTGCAATTAATATTTCTTACAACTACAAAATGACTGTGGTTCTGGAAAGTGGATGAGGTGTGGGGAGGTACATCGGTCAGCCGGGACACACTGGCGTGGCTGTCTTGCTTCTTTCTGGCTAGCCTCTGTTCTCATTGGATAAAGGCCACGTCAGTTGGATAGTATTTTGAATATTATCTGTGGCCTTAAGTGAATATTTGGAAGAAAAGTTACTCAGTTAAGCTGCATAGATAGAAAAAAATATGTATACACACATATATGAAGGGAAGATCCTGGTAGAATTCATGAGCATCAGGCAAGCACTGTTGATAAATACTCTATGTCTGATTTTAAGCAAGGATTGACATTTTAGCATATATAAACTGTTTATATATTAAAGAACCTATATAAATTAGTAAGCTATATTTTAATATTATTAAAAAGATACTTTAACATGTGGCATGTTGCTTTTTCTAGTTCCAAATGGTAGTCATGGTAATGGAAGTGCATTATTATTGGTTTTATTACATTTATGTACTTGCCAGTTCAGTAGGGAACTCAGATATTTTACAGGGTCATAAAAATTAATTAGTAGCATTTTCTTCTTGTAATGATAAGCACCCACATTAAAATGATCACATTCCATGTACCTTATGCTTTGATGATCATTGTCTTACTCCTCCCCCTTAAGAAAAGGCAGAGCAACTACTATACCATATATATGCATAAAGTAATTTTATACTTGCCAATTGATCTTCCCTTGGGGGCTACTGTAGTTTTTATAAATAGCTTGCTGACTTGGAAGAAACATAGTTCTGTTCTTAGGAACTCATCTGGAAAGGGTATTTCTTTGGGGATATGGAGACCATGTGTGGAATTTCAGCTACAGGAAAAATTCTGGGATTTAGACAAAGAAATATTGGCTGGTTTAAAATTGAAGGTCCGTTTGTGAAAAATTGGTTTGCTGTGAATAGCCATATTTTGTTTTTAGAACCTAATATATTGTGGGCTTGTGGTCTCCAGTCTAGAGTTTTCAAACTCCTAGGGACCTGCAAACAGATTGGTACCACTGGTCATATTATCGTGGTCAAAAGTACTGATTTGAAGTAGTTTATCTTTGATTGATTTATTAAAAATGAGCAAATGTTGTTTCTTACTTAAAAATGGCAATTTAGTTCACTGAATTTTTCATAAGATGGAATTCATGGAGTAAAAATAACAAAAAATTCCTTTGGGAAAGACTCATGTCAGACTGAAGCCTGATCTCTGCAACTGTCATATATGTGAGATTGTTGCCTCTGGAGATTTGATTGATTGAATTAATGTATTCATTTGTAAACTAAAAAAGACTATTTAGGTGAATTTTACTTTTTAAAAAAATTGAGGTGTAATTGACATACAACATTATGTTTGTTTCAGGGGTACAGTGTAATGATATGATATTTGTATATATTGTGAAATGATCACCACGAAAAGTCAGTTAGCATCCATCACCACACATAGTTGCAACGGGTTTTTTTCCCTGTGATGAGAACTTTCATATTTACTCTCTCAGCACCTTTCAGATATACAATACAGCATCATTAATCACCATGCTGTACATAGTATCCCCAGGGCTTGTTTATTTTATAACTGGAAGCTTGTGCCTTTTGACCACCATTGGTCATTCCTGAATTTTACTTTATGGTGAATATCAAAGTTTAATGAACTACTTTTTATCCCACATTAAAATTTTTGATGGAAGATGCAAGTGGTTTTATGATCTCTGTGATGAGAATACCTGTGGAGGTTGGTACATCTTATATATATTATTATCCTTAATGCAGTGGATACGCGATACTGAATTCATATTCTCAAAGTAACGTTTTTATAACTGGATTAAGAGATATCCAAAATAATATCCTTTGTTGTTTTCAGGAACAGTGATATTTTTTTCTCTGTTTTTGATTGATTGTTTTACTTCTTTTTCTTTGAGGAAGGGGAGGAGGTCATGGTTAGACTAGCAGCACATGCCAGCATCAAGCTCCAGGCACTATGGATGTATATCACACCCCACCACCAGTTTCTCCAGATCATTGTAAAGGCACTAAAGCTGTTACTGAAGCCTTAATTTTCTATGAATTCACTTTGAAACATTTAAAAATTAAAACAGACATTAAATGAATGCTTGTAGAATTACCTGTTTACAGTCTGTCCAATTCAATTTTAAGAAAGCTTTGCTTATCATATTCTCAAATGGCTTAAATATGCTGATAATAATTTCTCATTCTAGTGCTTTACAGTCTTGTTTTTCAGGATGGTGTTTAAAATACCTAACCTCAATTCTTCTTAATTGCAAGTTAAACTTTTTCCTGTGCAGTCTGTAGTTGGAGGGAAAGTAACCGAGTTATTTGCCTTTTCTCCGGGTTGCCTTTGTATGTTTGAGGATTACTAGGAAACTCTCTATTCTTGTTAGCTCTCTTCCTTCAAACCCCATGTTGCCTCGTCTATTTTATAACACTCCTTTAGTATCCTGAAATGGTATGATACTCTACTATAATTTTATAGCAATATAAAGGAAAAACTACATTAAAATTATTTTTATAAAAAATTTTAACAAGTGCATTTTCAAAAATAACATGAATTTCAATATGGAAATGTTTGGGCAAGATCAGAACAGGAATAATGAAGTAGTTAGGTTCTTGTACATATGTGTAGCATCACTAGGAAGACCACTGATACAAATGCAGGTTAAAAAGACATTGGTTGTGTCAGTGACTCAAAAACAAGTGGTGCTGAGAATGTGGGTACGAATTTTTGATATGGTTAATCACTTTTGACAAGGCTCTGAACAAAACAAATCTCTTGACTTACATAGTTGTGTTTTTGAAAAATTCAGTGTGTATTAAAAATCTTTCATAAATGCTGTGTGTTTGTGTAAAACGGAGTAAGTTCTAGACTCAGATAATTATAAACATATTTTTCACACACATGAGTCTCTAGCCATTCATTCAGAAGACTTTAGGGACCCAAGGACATTCTTTGTTTGGGACTGTCTTCTGTATTGGCAGCAAACATAGCAAGGCTCTTTTCAGCCCATGAAAAGCCAATAATATTCCCTAGTCACTGTGCAAGCCAAAATGTGATCACTTATTTTCAGAAAGACCAGCCCTAGGTGATTCTTTTGAGAACCTTTGCTCTAGGATAAGCTTTTAAACCTTAGGGCCTATTTTTTAAAGCATCAGTAGTTTTTTCTCCTCCTTTATAGACTGTCCCCCTTTTTTTTTATCCTAATATAATCGATAAGGAATTCACATTTGCTTATCTCAGAATATGCCTAATAGACATTGAATGGTGGGGCTATAATAATGTAGGTGTACAAATAAAATTTCAATCAAATGTCCAGTTGCTAACAAACCATTGTGGGTGATTACCAAAGAGATCCTTTCATCTTCTTTAAGTGGAATTCCATTTCATGTAAAAATTGAGCATTTTATTTTAAAATACGTGGGGATAGAATAATAACACCAAACATTTGTAGGACACTTAAGTAACAGTTATGTTACTTGCCTTATCTCTTAAGTTTGCTCACCATCTGATAAAGCAGGCCTTATTCATATCTTCACCTTACAAAATCAAAATCAGAGCTCAATTACCTTGCTCAAGGTCACACAACTATTAAATAGTAGAGCCAGGATTTAAACTTGGGTTTTTCTGACTCTACAGCAGTTGTTCTAAAATTGCAGTGGTGTTCAGATAAAATCTTTTTGAAAGTGGATCACCACTGTTAAAATTGTCTAGCACAGACCTTCAGAGAAGCTTTCTTAATTTTTAATAACATATTTATCTGTAATTCCTCTTAGTTTCCCTTTTTGGGGGCAGCTATATGTATGGGATATAAAAGTGACCTATAGGGCTTCCCTGGTGGCGCAGTGGTTGCGCGTCCGCCTGCCGATGCAGGGGAGCGGGGTTCGCGCCCCGGTCTGGGAGGATCCCACGTGCCGCGGAGCGGCTGGGCCCGTGAGCCATGGCCGCTGAGCCTGCGCGTCCGGAGCCTGTGCTCCGCAGCGGGAGAGGCCACGACAGTGAGAGGCCCACGTACCGCACAAAAAAAAAAAAAAAAAAAAAAAAGTGACCTATACACACAAATTCTACTTGCTGGTGTTTAAATTTCAAAATGGCCATGAGAAATTGATGGCGGCCAGTACTCCAAACTTGCCAGCATCATGACACTCATCAGTGATAAGCATATGAGCTTAATCTCCCTGTGTGGTCTAAAATGGTAGAAAATATGAAAACACTGCCATGTACTTGACAAAAACTACATAAATAATAAAACCCAGAAGGCAGAGGATAATGCTTATTTTTTGTCAACTTCAACTAATGGGAAAGCCTGCTTGAAAATTCTTCTGGTGCCGGTTACCAGTGAAGAAGATGAGTTTACGTTGCTGCCACTGGTGATATTTGTGACTTCTAGATAAACGGTACCTTTTAGTCTCCTGTGTGGTGTTCTTTTCAGCATTAATAAATGTATTTAAAATAAAGTCATATGAATGGATCAAATGAATGATTCTTGTGCTTGACAGTGAAATAATCAGATTTTCACTTATATTTAAAAGTTCGAGAGGCTTCCCATTAAAAATAGCATTTGTCATAGGTGCTGACACAGCCTCTTTCCCTTCTCTGCTAGAAGACCAATGAAGACCTAGAAACACATACAGTATTGGAGGGAAAAAAGAAGACTGACACTGCTAGAAAATTTTAATGCATTTCCTCCACCTAGAAGGAACCGAACTGGGAAAAACCAGATTGTCTGATGAAACAGATAGCCCAGCCAGTCTAAAGTAGGAAATGTAGTTTGCTGCTTTCGTGACATCTGCTGCTTGTTCAGACACCCACGATCTTTAAACAGTGAGGAAATGAGGCTGCTCTCCATCTGCTGCAGGGGTGCTGTTTTTCTTAGGAGGCTATAGTATTACCATCACTTATGCCTCCATTGTCTTATGTCTTTCCACATCCATCCAGCAGCTGTATGAATAGAAAGCAGCAAGAACATGAAGGACTGGGAGAGTTGGAGCTGCTGGCTGCTTGCATCCTGAAAGGAAGTGGTCTCCTCAGGTAGAGGGTTCAAGGTGGGAATGGAGAACTAAATGGTAGGCATTTTAGTCTTTGATGATCCTTTTTCAGACCAGCAGTATTTAAGAAGTTTCCTCTGCAGTCCAGAAGAGCAGCTTTAAAATAATGCCTGAGAGTCGCTGAGAACTGGGCTTGTAACTCTTCACATTCCTGCTACAGCATTGAAAAGGGGTTTCTGTAACCATCCAAGAGTGCAGTGAGCCAGGACACACCCTCTGTTGATGCTGGACACAATCATCATCATAGAAGAGGCAATAGAAAAACTCAACAATGTGTGAGCTATTAAGAAGTACTGTACTTGATAAAAGTTGATCATCCTGAAGATGCAAGAGAGAAGCACATTTTGGGGAAATATTTACAACTAGAAGAACATTTAGAAAACAGTTTACCATAAGAGAACATGGAAGATATGGTATCTATGAAATTACAGCAGGGAGCTATAAGAAAACAAACTCATGCTTTAATAAAGGTGAGGAAAAATTGCAAGGAACGCTAAAACTGAGAGCCAGATATGTCTGCAGAGGAGGCAAGAAGAATTACTGTCTTGAAAAACTAAATCAGTGATGTGATAGAACAAACCTCAGGAAGCTTCTTAGATTTTAGAGGATCAAGGAGTGCAAACAATGGGAGAACTGAAATTCAATCTAAGAAAGATAAACATAAATGGCTGATAAAAATATGAAAATCATTCAGCCTTATGCAGAGAAATATAAATGAAAATAATGAGTTCTCACTTTGGGCCAATCAAATTAACAAATATTAATCATGACACACTTCTGACACAAGTTCAGTTAAAACAAAGATGCTGTTTAAAATGTACAGTTACTTAATACTTCAGTAAAAAACTAACAACATTGTAAATCAACTGTACTTCAATAAAAAATGTACAGTTATTTAGATAGTTTGATAACATTTTCTTAAAGAGGTTAGCACTTTATCTAAAGGAATAATGCATATGTAGTAAGATTTATATATAAGGAAAATAGAAATTGGAAAAAATCCAGTAAACTGTGAGAGACTTAAATGTAGTAATAATTTATAGCCTTAAAATCATAGTTTTGAAAATATCTAGTGATATGGAAGTGTCCTTCCCTAATAATGTAGTTTCACTGTTTCCCAAGCTGAATACTAATAGAGGAAAAAGGAAAATATATTAAGTGGGAAATAAATTTGGGAAGCTGCTTGCTACCCAAATTTGTTATGACTTGCTTCCTAAGTCATTTATTAAAAGTCATAATAAATATTAGCATATTATAGGCTCTGAGAAATCCTGAAGTAAAGACATCTACTAACCATTTTACACCACAGAAACACTGTTTTTAGCGGAACATCTCCCAGAAGAATGTTCTTTAAATACCAGTTTGGGAAACAATATGTTTATGAAATAGAAGTAAATACATCAAATAACTTAAAATTATCTCTGAATAGTGGAATTGTTTTATACTTATATGTGACTCAAATTTTCTTCAAGAATTTCTTCAATAAGAATGCAATACTTTTTTGTAATATAAGAAAGTACGGCAAATGTATTAAAAAATTTTGGGGAACTCCAGCTATAAAACTTAATAGTCATTAGAGGAACCATCATTCTGGTGGAATTCATGTCACGATTACTTGCTATTACAGAATTTTGGATTAGACATGTATTTTAAAATGTGGAGGGAGATATTTTGACCAAATCTTTAATGATACTGACTTAGTTCCTCCTGAACTATGAATGATGAGTTTCAATAGACTAACAAATTGAGTTCTCCTGAGTCAAAATAGAATGAAAATAGTTATTGTGTGTTTGTTTTAATCAAAGAACTGAATACAACCCTTATATTATTTGCTATTAACCCTAACCATATGAAAAATAGTCCAGGGAGGTTAGTTGCTGTTGATGGTTGAGGGGTTTGTGTGTGTAAGTGCATGCTGTGTGTTTAAACTTTCTAACTTCTTCATTTCTTCATTTTTAATACATCAAAGTGAAAAACACTGTAATCCTACCTCTTGAGAGTCTTTCTCCACCCTTTCCAAATCAACTTAAATTCTTCTAATTATTCACAGATGAGATTAAGTCCAAAGAATTTTTGTTCATGTTATTGTTCTGTTTTTTCTTGTCTTTCTTTTAGAGATGACTACCTTTCTTTTTGCAGCTATATTAATAGATAGGCACATCAATCTAGTTTACTATTGCCCTAATCATAGTTTATTAATGCAAGAATTTTTGGACTAACAGGAAAATCTGGAAGTGATTTGGATCCTTGCCTTTTTGAAAAATTTGAATTGTGGTCCCATCAGACTGTCTAGAGCAAGTTAAATTGGAAGGTGAGAGAATTAAGCTTCAGGAGGCTACGCCTTGTTAGAATGGGTAATATTCACTGTAAGTTGTAAAGTGAAGTTGAAAGAAATGTGTTTTAGTTAATCTTTTTTTAAAAAAAAAAAACAGGTTTCCATCTTTTCAGTTTTCCAAATGAATTTTTTATGATTTAAATGAAGGGTATATAGCACACAACATGCATACCCTTCCCACGAGGGGTGCTTCAGTGCCGAAGAGTCAATAGACCAGTCTTACCTGGTGTTCTGTAGTGTGTATAGGGTAAAATAGCGTTTCTTCCTTCACATTAATTGACTAGGTAAGACATAATTTCAGAAGACCTTCTACGTATTTATTTTTAGAACAGTCAGAGAAAGTACTGGAATCCTCAAGTGGTTAGCTCCTGCATTCTTGATTTGGTGAACACTTTGATCAGTGTAGTGTAGCAGTTTTTCAGCCAATTCCTAAACCAGGTGGCGTAAAGATAATGAACCTTAAAACAATGGGCCTCATTAAAAACAGGGGTTAATATGCAGTAAAAATAACAGAGAAACCTGTGAAAATAAAAAATACTTTTGACTTCTTTTGGCTGCGACTGTGAGCAAAAATTATTTAATTGCATATTAATGACTAAAGGGTGGTGTGGTTAGGATTCCAAAAGTAAATTATTTCCATTTCATCCAATGAAAAAGTCCTCTTTTTCCTGGGTCTCCAGGAGCTCAGTTAATGTTTTGCATTGTGATCAATGTGGTTTTGGGGATTTTCATCTGTAACTAATTAGAACTTGTTTTTTTTCCTTAATTTGAAATTCCACGTCCTTGGTGAAACTCTAATTGGAATAAGAAAAGCAAACTTTTCTGTCTCATTCTCTCTTCACAAGTGATTCCCTATCAATACCTAAACTGGGTGTAGCACTGCTGATGAAGGGAGAACTTGAAGGTTGAAAGAATTAATGTGGCCTGTCACTGTTATTCTGTATCCAGATTTTTTTTTTTTTTTTTTTTTTTTTTTTTTTTACCAAGGGGGGAAAT
>NC_041220.1:15330781-15342748 GCF_002837175.3 Physeter macrocephalus
GTATCCAGATTTTTTTTTTTTTTTTTTTTTTTTTTTTTACCAAGAGGGGAAAATTTGGTCTCCTTTGGGTAGGGAAGAAATAACGTAAGGTCTGAGAATTATATATGCTACAAACTTCAGGAGCAAAAATTGTGTATTCATAAGTGTTTAGAGATCCGGAAATGTCGTTAAGATGCTGAACAACTACTGTTCCCCAAATAGTCATCAGACGTTGCAGAATGAGATACATAATCTCAAGGGGCAGGTCTTGAGAACAAGGGCCATTTCTTATTTGTTCTTTCACAGGTCTTGAATAGCAGTTTTTACATGAAAGGTTTGCTTACATATCCATCAAGAAAGTTAAAAAACTGAGGCATGAGAATTCAATTTATGAATTACATTATATCTATCTTATTAAACTTGTTCTATCTATTGGTCTTTTACAGCTAGGCATCTTTTCTTTTTTAAAGAGGAGGTTTTTGCTACTTATACTCCATGTTTTTCAAGTTTTGTATGGGTTTTCTCATCCTCCTATTAAGTACTGAGATTATATTATAGGAAATGCTGTTTTATAATAGTTGGAACTAGGTTTTAAGTTTGTCAGACCCATGTCTTCTTGATTCTAGGCCTTTCTGCTGCCCGTCTCTCCTAGAAGCTCTTGGACTAAAGTCCACCCCAAAGTTCACCTTATATGTCTCTCTTACAGATCCCATTCCATCCTATTTTATTCTATCCCATTCTTTTATTCCTTCCTATATGTGTATATATGTTTCATTTTCGTCTTGAGAGTTATAGATAGTGTAGTGCAGTGATTAAGGGAAAGGACACTGCAGCTAAACTGGATTCAAATTCCAGTTCTGCTACTTACTAGCTGGACGATTTATGGTAAATTATTTAAGCCCTCTGTGTGTCACTTTCCTGATAGATAAAATTGGGATACTAATATCACTTACCTCTCAGAGCTGTTGTAAGATTAAATGTGATACTGCATGTAAAGTGCTTGGAACAACGTTTAGTGCACATCTAAATTCCTTTGTCTATCTTTGAAGACTGATTAGAACTTAATATTACCTGTTTCATCTCTGAGTATTTTCTGACCCGGTTTGATGGTCGTATTTCACTTTGACCAAGTTTGAACTCTTGCTTTGGTCTGCCCTGCATGTTCCTAGAATACTCTCCACACTGCTTCAGCTACTTGAATTCTAATTATCTGGGAGGGTGTGTGTCAAGCCTTCTATCCTACCCTTTTCTTACTATCAAAGTAAAGACATGGTCCCTGAACTCACAAAACTCCTAGAGATTGCAAACCTTTTTAGTGCAGACACAGAAATTGCTTCTTGGTATCCCCAAACATTCTGTATTACAGCACTGAGCAAAAATGTTACCCAGTAAATACATGCTGATTATAAAATTGTGCTTGTTGCTAATCTAGTTAATAAAAGAGAAATCATATATAATAATATAGGTCTGAATAGACTTTTTCTATTTACAATTCCAGTTGTATGCTTACTAATAGATTAGGAATAATCAGAGGTTGTTTTCACATTGTATATCCCCCGAACCTATTGTTTGAATGAAGTAGGATCATCCTAAGGCTGAATTTCATACAGGTAGGTGAATAGTTTGTATTTACTGCTTGGTATACACTTAAGCTATGAGGAAACTATACATTTTAGTGAAAATAATAATAGTAACCTTGCTGTACAGTAGGAACTATAACATAACATTGTAAATCAACTATACTCTAATAAAAATTTAAAAATAGTAGTAGTAGTTAACTTTATATAGTGCTTACTATGTGCCACATGGTACCTGTCTACCAACACTGAATCTGGACTGAAAAGCTTTAAAAAAAATGAGGACAAGATGAGTTAGGGAGATTCCAAATTTAATTATAAATGTTAGAAACTTCTTTTTTTAATGAAAGATTTTAGTTTAGAGAGTTTTGTGTTTAATAGAGATGGTGCTTCTAGTTAGCTCACCGGGCTGTATCTGGCTCTGGGGGATATCAGATGGTGGAGGTCACCATAAGAAGTAAAGTGGGACAGTGGAGGACACTGTCCTTGCAACATGGAGTGGTGAATAACAGTTCTGAGGTTTTCTTTTTCACTGGAAGTCTCTCCAAGGACTTCAGGCTATTCAAACTGAAAGGTGAAGAAAATAGTAGCACTCTAATTATTTTGCAGTATCTATTTGGTTTCTAATTTAGGCTGTGTATTTTCCTTTAATGTTTCATTTTGACATAATATAATTTAAAATGGACTTTTCTTGTGGATAAACATTTTATGATATGATTTTCTTAAGTTCTAGGCAACAATGTGGCTGTGTTCTATTTACTTGAATCCCATGCGATGAGAACCAGACTCAAACTTATTTCAGAAATAGTGTTAATTATACAAATGAAAGAGGCAGTATCTTTTTGATTCATCTACACATTTCAGAGTTGCACTATAGTGCATTCCTAAAACCATATCTGAATAATCATACAACATCTTCTAATGTTGGTAGGTATTTTATACTTGCCCATTGGAAGTTATATTTAATTAAATGACTACACAATAATGTGTGGTTGTCAGGTAGGATGAGATTCAGCATATGGGTAGCTACAGTAGTCCCCCCTTATCTGTGATTTTGCCTTCCGAGGTCTAAGTTACCGTCAGCCAACCAAGGTCTCAAAATAGTAAATGGAAAATTCCAGAAATAAACAATTCATAAATTTTAAATTGCACACCATTCTGGGTAGTATGATGAAATCTTACGTCATCCCACCTGGGAGGCGAATCATCTCTTTGTCTAGCGTTACCCATGCTGTATATCCTACCCACCGGTTAGTCACTTAGTAGCTGACTCAGTTATCAGATGAACTGTTGAGGTATTGCAGTGCTTGTGTTCAAGTAACCCTTATTTTTCTTCATAATGGCTCCAAAATGCAAGAGTAGTGATGCTGTCAGTTCAGATAGTCTCTCATTGTGCCTGGTTTATAAATTAAGCTTCATCATAGGTGTGTATGTCCAGGAAAAGACATGGTATATATAGGATTTAGTACTACTCGATTTCAGGTGTCCCCTGGGGGTCTTGGAGCCTCATATCTTACACGGGTAAAGGCGGGGCTGTAGTATATGGTAATGAGGTTAAAGGTAACGGAAGATAGATTCAAATGTACATGACAAATTGTGTACTTAAATTGTTCTCTTAATTACTGTAGATTTTAGTTGATCTACTGGCATATATAAATTAAGAAAAAGTCTGAAAATGTTGGTAGGTCATGTTATGTTCTCAGGTGTCAACATTTGGAGTGGGCAAAATTCCAGGAATATATGTTGCAGTAGCTGTGCTGTAAAGCAACAGTGGTCTGTGGCTAGAGTGCCCATCACTGTAATTACTGGAATCTAGTCTCCAGAAGACCCTCTCTTTGGGATACCACCCCAGCATGGATCTCAACCTCTCCCATTTTGCACCTCCTTTATGGCAGGTGGGAGGATGTCAGCATAAAAGCCTGGATTAAAAAAAAACAAACCTTCAGTTATTAAAAAATTCAACTTCAAGTTACTGTTGGAGATTTTGCAGGGAGGAGTAGAGGTATAAGGAGGATTAGGAAGTCATTTTGGATGTTAGGGTGACCTGAATTCCACAGGGAGGAAGCGTTTATTAGGCGCCATTTCTGAGCCACGTAATTTTGTATTTCTTTAACAAATGGTTCATTTAATAAGAGTCAGAGACTTATTAAAAGACTTAAGTTGTATAGAAGTAGATCATTTCTTAGAATTTCTTGACTGTAGATTAGGAACTTGACTTAGTTATATTAGGCATTGGACAAAGGGGTACAAGCTCAAGGTGCTTTAATTATGTTTTGGAAAATACTAGGACTGGAGGTTGAAAGTCAGCAAGAAGTCAAACTTTCTTGATTGCCTGCTAATCAAGTTTATTTAAATCATGTTTAAAATTGTAAATCTTGAACTTATTTTTTTCTATTTAAATATGTTCTTTATATGACACAAATATTTTTAATAACTGGTATATGGAGGTTTGTTTTATAATTTACAAATGATATATTTCAATACAATAATTTATAGAATGAGAATTAAGTTTATGGATATAGTCTAGTTTAATTCAGAAATATAAATGTAGACTTATTTTTATTAAAACTCAAAAGAATATAGTATGTAGTTCAAAACACAAAGCTGTTCATATTGTTTTCTAAAATTTTCAGCAGTTCCTATTGCCTTCAAGATGAAGTCCAACATCTCTTTCAAGGAGGCCTCATCTTTTTCATTTATTCCTTTGCAAAGCTTCTCTTTGTCCCGTCTGCTCCTCCTCCCATTCCTAATAGGGTTTTGTCACCATCTGTCTTCTCAGGTGTTACCTTAACACATCCCTGTAGCTCTTTAGAGGGTGACCATATGTTTAATAGATAAAATATAGGTCTTGAGAGACGTCTGTCAACGTTCTGCCTTGTACCAGTGTCCACCCATGCTCTCCCTGATATCTAGAATAGCAGTATTCTTATACAGTCATACTCTCTCTATCTCCTTTAACTCTTCCTGTCTTTTTCTTCGCTAACTCCTTTTTTACAAACTCTTTTCCCTTAGCAGAACCCTTCCCTGGCCCAATCTGAGCATCCAACTCTTGCTATAACTCTTTGGAAAGAAGTCTGTGTTCCTGACTACCCATTCATTGTTCATTTCATTGTCTGTAGCTAGACTTGCTTTCATCAAGTCACTAATGACTATTGACTTGCCAGATCTCATAGATACTTGTTTCAGGCACTGGCATAGCCTCAGTATCCAGTGGTGCTGCATATTAAGCACACAGTAAATATTTGTTACATGATGACATTTTTCACTTGCATTATCTTCTTTTCATTTATCTGACTTCACCTTCTCTAGGCTCTTTTACGGGCTTCTTAAATATCTGTGTTCTCTCTAAGGTTCTCATTCTAGCATTATTTTTACTCTTCTCTGGATAGAAACTCCATTTACAAACATATCTCCAAATGTGGAGCAGGTCTCTCGCCCTAAGTCTCGGCACATAGTAAAAGACCTCAATCTTTTTGTGTGTTCATGGAGTCTCAAACTCAGGATGTCCAATTTTGAACTCATGATCTATCCCATAAAGTATAGTCCTTTTATGTTATTACCTGTAAGTGACATCACCAGATACTCTGAACACTGAAACCAGATCTAGAAACAACTCTAATTCTTGCTGCCCCTAATAACTTAATTCTGAGTCTTCCTCTTCTCTTTATTCCTCCGTCTTAGGGCCTGGGTCAGTGCCATCTCAATTTTCACCTGGAATGGACTTAGTTTAGTCTCTCCGCATGCCTCTCTAGCTTTGGCTATCTATGTTTTCTTTTTCTTTTCTTCTCTTTTTTATTTATTTTTTAAACTAAAGAAAAGTTTTTAGAGTTTCACTGGGGTGCATAAAATTTTATTTTTTTCCTGGAGATTGAAAATATTTGTTTGTGGACCCTTAGAATTTTTAGAACCTTCCAAAAGTGATTGACACATTGCTCAATACATGTTTATGATTTCGATAACAGTTACTATATTTTTTGAAGTTAGTTTTAGCTGCATATTAAGTTCACAGTTTACTTCTTTATTCAGTTAAAAAGAGAGCTGCTCAATGTTGTTGGCTTTGGGCATGGGGAAACTAATGGGATCACATTTCCTTGGAAGGAAGGGGCCAAAAAGTGTCCTTTGTTTCCAATGTTGAAGGATAAGTATAACTTTAACAGTTGTATTTGAGGAAAAGGCCATTCTAGGCAGAGGGAAGACCAAAGCCAGTGCTTAATGCAATGAAAAGCAGCAGAGTGAAAATATTCTTGGAACATGAAAATAATGTTTGGATTTATGCAAATGCATTTGACTTAAATAAATAAATAAATATTTTTTAATTAATTTATTTATTTGGCTGTGTTGGGTCTTCGTTGCTGTGTGAGGGCTTTCTCTAGTTGTGGAGAGCTGGGGCTACTCTTCATTGTAGTGTTTGGGCTTCTCATTTGCAGTGGATTCTCTTGTTGCGGAGCATGGGCTCTAGGCACTTGGGCTTCAGTAGTTGTGGCACACAGGCTCAGTAGTTGTGGCACATGGGCTTAGTTGCTCTGCAGCATGTGGGATCTTCCTGGACCAGGGCTCGAACCCGTGTCCCCTGCATTGGCAGGCGGATTCTTAACCACTGTGCCACAAGGGAACTCCCTCATTTGACTTATTTTTAATCAAAAGTATTGGTAAGAAAAGATGAATATTTATGTTTGCCTAGTAACGTTAATTTATTTAGACAAATACTTCATCTCAGGGATTCCCAGTTTGGCAGACTAGATGTGATGGATTGAATGCTGCCCTTTAATTTCTTCCGCAACTCCTAGTTTCTTGTTAGCACTGCTTGTTTACATAGTAGTATGAGTCTCCATGGAGTCATTATTTAAAAGTCGAATGTTAGCACACTCTGGGGATAGGGCCAAAAATAAAAGACTCTGTCTTAACTTTGCCTAAAACCTCTTTTTTTTTTTAAACAATAAAGCTGTAATTTGTTTAAAATAATTTCTTACTTTCACACACATATACACACACATAAAAGAGGCATACTACTTTGTATTTCTGCTTGCTAGATAACTTGTGAACTTCACTTATTCTTTCTATAATGTAAAGGATAAAACCTCCATAGCTGTTCTTTTAAAGGCTAGAATCATTATTCATATATTGTATGAAAACAGTTTTACACTTTTTTTCTTCAAACCTTTTCCCTTTATATTGCTAAGCACCAGAAGAAAGCCAAATTTTTCCTGTGATGCTAAAATTTCTTCCAGATCACATGCTGAAGTACCGTTTCCTTTTTTCCTTTGAGGTCCTTCTGAAGTGATCAATTGTAGACTTTTAAATGTATATGGCCAGGTCTTTAATGTGAGCTACTCTGTCTAAATTTAAACTCTTCAGATAGCATGTGTCTGCAGTATTCAGCTTTGCATATGGGCTACACTTTAACCAGGTAGTATTTAGTTTTCTTCTTTTAGATTAGACTGAAATTAGAGGTGTGTTCCCTCTGTATTGTATGGGTTCAAAAGACCTACTTGATTTTGAATTACTCTTATTTATTATAAAATAGAATGTGACTGTTTCTAAGTATATATACTTTTCCTAATTAGTAATACTGTATTTAAATTATTTTCCTTGAGATCATGTAAGCATTTCTTTAAAAATTTTAGTTTTTTTTTTTTTTATAAAATGATTCATGTTTTATATATGCTTGGCTTTTTAAACTTTTTTTTTTCTAAAGAAATGAAGCTGAATAGTTATAAAGAACAGCAGCTCCACTTTCCCCTTGGAGACCTGGTCAATTTCTGTGTAAAGAATAGCAAATATCTTGCAGATTGAATAAATTATTAGTAGTACTTTCAAGGTGATATTTAGCAAGCCTTATGGGTAATAGAGTTGAAGATATATATAATCTATATGTTATAAAGTTACATTACTTAGGGAAGAAATTGTGGAGAAATTTAGATTTTACAGAAATGTATCGTGTTGTTGTAAACAGCCTTTAAAAATTCTATTTTTATAAATTCTGACCAGTCTTAACTAACTTTTGCTTTTAAAACTTTGGATAAAAATTCATGTTACATGAGTTCCTTCAGTGTGAACTTAGAGCTGTATTTGGGCTTGTTTTTGTGATTTTCTTCCACTGAAGTTGGAATGTGGTCTTAGGTTTTTGGCTCTCAAGGGCCATCTTAGTCACACACTAATTCTTAATCACTGTGTCTGTGGAGTGTCTTGCTAATGTAGCTCGCAATGTATTGACTTCTCCTTATTTCCAGCCAAGATTTTGGAAATGTTTCAACCAAAAACAAAAAAAATTACGAATTTACCACTTGTGAGGAGAACATCTTTACCTGGTTATGCTATTTGCTGTGTGATGATTATGGAATTACTGCGATAATAGAAACTGTCAACTTAGTTATCAGTGCACATTTTGGATTAAAGCATCCTTCGCTTTTATTTCTTCTCAGTCCTTTTTCTTGTTTCATTATATTGTAGATAATGGAGAATTGGGAAGGAAAAGAAATGACTTAATGTTTCATCATTTAATTCAACTTTTTTGAGTACGTGAGAGTAAATGTAGATGTTTTTTGTTACAGTGAGGCTTTTGCATTATCTGTGGCTTTGATATTCTTCCGGCACAAAGTATCCTCTGTTAGCACAGTGAATTTATAGGGCTCCAGCATTATTGATAGTCTTGCATTGGATTCTGACCTGACTCTGCAAGCTTTTTCTCTAAAACTGAGATGATACAAAGGTTGACATGACTCAGAATTCAGGATTTCCCATATCAGCACTGGAAGCTGTTCTGTGGTATGCTCTTGAAGGGCAATTACGGAGCAGTGGAAATAGCGTTAGATGAGGAGTTGAGTAACCTGAGTTCCCAAGAAGACTCTGTTGTTTTCGAGTTTCAGACACTCAACTGTAAATAAATTTTTTTTTCAATGAGAGGTACAATATTATGTTAAATGCTGCATGTGCATTATCTTAATTCTTATAGTTAACGTAAGCTAGGCATTATTATCTCCATTTTACAGATTGAGAAACCAAGGCTTAGAGAAGTTAAGCAGCTTGCCCAAGATTACAGCCAGTAAATATGGAGCTGGAATTCATACCCAGGGAATGTCTGGCTCCAAGACCTGGCTCTTCTCTGCTCAGTATTCTCCTTGTAAAGTACCAAGTACTTATTGTGAAGATTAAATAGGCTAATATGTACATCCTTTGTAAAGTCAGCTATTAGTCTTGGTATCATAAAATGTGGACATGTTTGGAATTGGAACTGTTGTTAATCCCTTATGCTATTTTAAGGCTTTACATTTACTTCATAATTTTATATATAAATATTTTACACCTTCAGGATTGCTAATAGTTTTTCAATGTCATGTTTTTTGATTTAGGAAGTACTCATGTTATTTTTTAAAACCTTTACTAAGAGAGAAGGAAATCTATGATTCCCGCTCCCTGCCCTTGTATTCCATGGAATTTTGTTCTGAAAAAAAAAAAAAAAAAAAAAAAATCAGTAGTTTTACCTCAGAATCTTTAGGATTTTCTGAACTTCAGAATTTAATAATTTTTTATATTATTCAGTCATTATTTAATGCTGGAGAATAGGCTCTTTTAACACTCCACTATTCTAAAAAAAACAAAGAAAAAAACCAAGGTAAACACATTAAAAAAAATGGGTTGATTGCTTCAGTGAACATACTGAATAGTCAAAAAATTTTAAACAATTTAGTTTACTACCTGTATATACAAGCTATTTTGAGTGTTGTGCATTTCTGAAATACTTTAATGCCTTCTTTACTTAGTGTGCATTGCTGAAATACCCTAAGGTTTGATCCTAGAAAGCTTGAAAAATTTTAAATT
The DNA here is from genome assembly GCF_002837175.3 of Physeter macrocephalus. Lineage (NCBI taxonomy): Eukaryota > Metazoa > Chordata > Mammalia > Artiodactyla > Physeteridae > Physeter > Physeter macrocephalus. The sequence goes on from NC_041220.1 coordinate 15,340,156, forward strand.
GCAAGAGGAAAACAAATGAATGCTTACTCATGTTGTAACACTTTTCTGTAATTTCCCTCAATTTCTGAGGTTGTCCTCTGGTACCTTTTATTCAGGTTAGGAATGGATTTTAAGTACTCTTGATTCCAGGTAATTTGTTTAATTGTCTTAATGCTATCTTTATAATGACTTTAAGCTGTGGCACTCTGTGAGCCAGTGCCCGAGGGCTGGATAATTGACATCCCGGCAGTGAGGTCTGCTTTCTCTTACTGGCCTCGGCAGCCTCTGTGACCTCACAAAGGCGTTTTAAAAAATCTTTTAACCTCTAGTAGCTTTGAAGGCAAAGTTCTAGAATATGGTTTGGGAATTAAAAACTGATAATTTAAGTAAAACTAATTTACATACATATTTGTAGACAAAGTCCTCGAGTCTAAACTGTAGTTTAAACTGTGGTTTAAATACCCTTTAAAAGCATACAAATTTTTTTCAAAATTATTTTTTAAACCCAAGAACAATATAGTGTGGAAAGTCCCTATCAGTATCACATATTTACTGATGGTTACAAGTATTTGTTTGAAATATAAATTTGGAAATTCTATTTTTTGATTAAAGTAGAAGTATATGAAATTATTAACCTTACTTTTCAGATGGGAAAAAATTTCTTCATCTTTCATGAATAGTATGATTGATGAATCTCCGGCTTATTGTTTAAGGTGCTTATTAACAATTTCAGGTATTTAGCATAGCCCTGTGTAAACACTCGGCAGTAGAAGATGATCTTCGGTTGCCCAGTTACGTATAAATGCTTTCTGTGAGCATGAAACGGAACTTTGGATAAAGGATATAAGAGATGATCTCTGCTCTAAGAAGCTTGGAGTGAAGAAATTATAATTTGAACTAATTTACAGGTAATGTAAGTCCACACTGGCTTTGAAAGATGTTGTAGGTTGTCTTCATTTATAGGAAACCCAGCTGATTAAATTGCCTGTGGTCCCCCGGGCCCACATCACATGTACCTAGGCTATATTTAGAAATATTCTATCTGAATTTTATTTACCTTCTGTCAAACTTCCTGGGTCATCATAGAGCAATCTTGTAACAGGTATTCCTGATGGCATTCTTTTGCCTCTCTGGTCTGTCTGGCCAGCGCTTTATTTGTTCTGTCACTTCAGAGACTCTTCCTTGAGTACTGACCACCTTACCAAATGATCCTCAATCCACTTTTCTAGTTTTATCTGGGCCACTCTTCTCTTATTTGCCTGTTTGCCTGGATTTTTGCATTTCTCCTCTTTTATGTAGGTTGGATCTTCTGCCTGGTCTTTCCACTTCTTTCTCTGCTTTTCTAAGTCTTATGCATACTTCAAGGCTATGAATTATGACTTTGTAACTTCATGTGTGTTACTTATTACCTGTATTTTATTGCCTTCAAAAAATTGTGATAGAAAACATAAAATTTATCATCTTAACAATTTTTAAGTGTACAGTTCAGTAGTGTTAAGTATATTTATATTGTTGTGCAATAGATTGTTACAGCTTTGTCATCTTGCAAAATTGAAGCTCTCTCTGCTCCCATTTCTCTTTCCCCCCAGCCTCTGGTAGCCACTATTCTACTTTCTGTTTCTATGAGTTTGACCACTTTAGATATATAAGTGAAATTATACAGGGTTTGTTTTTTTGATTACTGGCCTCTATCACTTTGCATAATGTCCTCAGGTTCATCCATGTTGTAGCATGTGACAGAATTTTCTTCTTTTTTAAGGCTGAATAATATTCCAGTGTATGTATAAACCATATTTTGTTTATCCATTCATCTATCTGTGGGCATTTGGGATGCTTTTTACCTCTTGGCTGTTGTGAATAATGCTGCTGTGAACATGGTTTTACAAGTATCTCTTTGAGATCCTGCTTTCAGTTCTTTTGGTTATATACTCAGAAGTGGGATTGCTGGATCATATGGTATTTTTATTTTTAATTTTTTGAGGAACTGCCATAATGTTTTCTGTAGTGGCTCCACCATTTTATATTCCCACCAACAGTGTACCAGGGTTCCAGTTTCTCCGCATCCTTTCTAACACTTGTTATTTTTTCTTTTTTTTAAACCTCTTTACTGGAGTATAGTTGCTTTACAATGGTGTGTTAGTTTCTCCTTTACAACAAAGTGAATCAGTTATACATATACATATGATCCCCACATCTCTTCCCTCTTGCATCTCCCTCCCTCCCACCCACCCTATCCCACTCCTCTAGGTGGTCACAAACCACTGAGCTGATCTCCCTGTGCTATGTGGCTGCTTCCCACTAGCTATCTATTATACATTTGGTAGTGTATATATGTCCATGCCACTCTCTCACTTTGTCACAGCTTACCCTTCCCCGTCCCCATGTCCTCAAGTCCATTCTCTAGTAGGTCTGTGTCTTTATTCCCATCTTACCCCTAGGTTCTTCATGACTTTCTTAGATTCCATATATATGTGTTAGCATACGGTATTTATTTTTCTCTTTCTGACTTCACTCTGTATGACAGACTGTAGGTCCATCCACCTCACTACAAATAACTGAATTTCGTTTCTTTTTATGGCTGAGTAATATTCCATTGTATATATGTGCCACATCT
>NC_041220.1:15343159-15410120 GCF_002837175.3 Physeter macrocephalus
TCTCCACACCCTCTCCAGGATTTATTGTTTGTAGATTTTTTGATGATGGCCATTCTGATTGGTGTGAGATGATATCTCATTGTAGTTTTGATTTGCATTTCTCTAATGATTAATGATGTTGAGCATTCTTTCATGTGTTTGTTGGCAATCTGTATATCTTCTTTGGAGAAATGTCTATTTAGGTCTTCTGCCCATCTTTGGATTAGGTTGTTTGTTTTTTTTTGTTATTGAGCTGCGTTATTTTTTCTCTTTTACTAGTAGTCAAAGTCATTCTAATAGGTATGAGGCGGTATCTCATTGTGGTTTTGATTTTTCGTTTCCCTATTGATTGGTGATGTTGAACATCTTTTCCTGTGCTTGTTGGCCATTTGTATATCATCTTTGGAAAACTTTTATTGTAGTCCTTTGCCCATCTTTTAATTGGGTTCCTTTTTTTGCTGTTGTTGGTATGTAGGAGTTCTTCATATATTCTGGATATTAAACCCTTACCAGATATTTAACTTGCTAGTATTTTCTCCCATTCCATAGTTTGCCTTTCCACTCTGTTGATTGTGTCCTTTAGTGTGCAGAAGCTTTTTAAGTTTGGTGTAGTCCCAGTTGTCTGTTTGCTTTTGTTGCCTGTGCTTTCAGTGCTATCCAAGAACTAACTCATTGCCAAATCCAATGTCATGAAGCTTTCCCTTTATGTTTTTTTCTAGGTATTTCAGTTTAAGTCTTTAATCCATTTTGAGTTAATTTTTGTGTAAGGTAAGGGTCCGGCTTCATCCACCTTCTTTCAGATGTGGATATCTAGTTTCCCCAGCACCATTTGCTGAAAGAGACTGTAGGTAAACTAGACCTTAAAAATTGTCTAATTTACTCATTAATCATACTGAAGCTAACATTTATCACTGAGTGTTAGGCATTTTTGAAACACTGTGGCTTTTTACAGATGAGGAGATTGAAGCACAAAGGAAGTTCAGTAACTCATCTAAGGCCAGGATAAATTGAAATGTTTTATCAATTCATTAATTTCTAGTTACTTAACAGGTGTGTATTATGTACCAAGACTGTGTTTTTCAGTGAATTGGTCTCATGTTGGCATTTCAGGCAAGACTGCCTAGTGTATTTAAGCATTTCAACTTGATGCTCTGTGTAGAGTAATATGATTTATGCTGATTTTGCCATTTATTAATACTTTTTGTGTGTGATTTGAATGCTCATAAGCTTGCAGTAACTGTAAAACACAGGGTTAATTAAAAAGAAAATCACCAATTCATACTTGGCATCATAATCTCATACAATTTTGTTTTTCAGACTATTAAAATGTTCTATTTTGTGAATCCAAGTCAAGGTCTCTACTGATTTGGGGTTAATTACAATTGTATTCTAACAATGTTCCTTTTGCAACTTTGAACTATATAAGAAATGGATTTTATTTTGCTTTGAGATTGTGGGAACTTTATTACACTAATCTGGCAGTCAAGTCAGTTTGTCAGTTTAATTCAGATATTAATTTGTTTGCCTACTTAGTCTGATACCACTGTAATGAAAAATGTACAGTCTTATCTTTTTTCACCTTATTTACCACACATTTTGCTTTTTTTCTTCTTCCTTATTCTTTGTCTCTCTTGTTTATGTGTTTTAACTGGAAAAACTATTTCCTACCAAATTAAGATCTAATTGTGGTTTACAGAAATTTTACTAGAGTCAGATGATGTGAATACTAACAAAGGGCTATGAAAATACAATTATTTCTCTTGCTTTCCATTTTTTACTAAATAAACTTGGTTAGAAAAATGTTATAGATGAAAATCTAGTTTATATAGTTTACTCAATCTGTTGCTGTCCTTTTATATAAGTAAAATCTTTAGTATTACTTAGACTTAATATTGGCTTCTTTTTGGAAAGATGCCACACAAACTTCATATGGTATTTGTAATTTTATTCTGTAGAGTCCTGTATTATGTTTGCAAGCTAGGAGCTCAAAAGTTAGAGCTTTGAGATGCTGTAGTACAAATTTTTTCCCCAATTTAATTATGTATTACTATTGTCTCTGCATTTGAATTGGTAAAAGATCACACACCCCTTTCTCAAACCAATAGATTAAAACAAATAAAATCTCAATGTTTTTCCCCTCTGTTGACAGAGTGGAGTTCAACCTCCTCTTTCTTAGATGTGAAAGGAAGGGGGGAAGGTCATTGCAAGCTTTGTTGATAAAAATAAGGTCATAGTAATTATTAAAGAGTTTAGGATGTTTGTTGCTTTTTGACATTTTGACTTTGGGGTATGCTGAAGTTAACAGAAAGATAATATGTTTTATACAGAGAATGGAATGTACATTTGTTCCTTTAGTTATCAGTAAGAACACATAAGATAAGGAAACTGGTATAAATCAACATGACAAAGTAGATGTGACTTGTTATACAATGAGAAAGTAACTTGTGCCTTTCATTTGAAATGTTGGCTTACACATGTAGTCTGTTTATCAAACATTTACACACTGGGTAATAACCTTTTCCCAAATATTGCTGATATCAACATGATAACATTTTTCAGGTTAATGCAAACTAGATTACAGAATTATGCTGTTTTCAAGCAAATCCAGTGCATTATGTTTTCGGGCTGATAGTTCTAGTTGGCTTCACTCATTTGAGAGGGCAAATGTGAAACAGGTGTGAGGACTTTGGCGGCCCCAACCCTGAAGAGATTGGCGGGGACCTTATCGACTGTTCATTTAGGGACTCTTTTCTAACCGGTTTGCCCTTGTGTGTAGTTACTTTTTATAGTGTGCTTCATAGTTCAGGCAATGCTACAAATACTTCATATATATTCAGTTTCTATATATAAACACACATATATATAAATATAGATAGATATTCAGTCTTCTTTGTGACAACTCTGTGGAGACTCTTCTGTTAATACTCCTACTTTAAATATGGTAAAACTGACCACTGGAAGGTTAAGAAACCTGTCTAAGATTACATGGCCAGTAAGTGGTAGAGCTGGGATGAAATCATGGCCTCATGTTCCTTACTGCTAATGTTATACTGAAAACCTATGACAGTATTTCAGTAATTATCCTGTGGCAGACCCTTGGTTATCACACAACAAATGACAGCTTCAGCTGCAAACTCAAAGTTTTGGTCAGATGCTACCTTTAAGTAAAATTCTGTATTTCACAAATATCTCAATTTTTGACGGCCTAATTTGTTTTCAGCCAAAAAGAAATGTATAAAAATTATTTCTGTGGAAATACCAATATAATGACTCTCCTCTAATTTATTTATTTATTTATTTATTTATTTATTTTTTTTTTTTGCGGTACGCGGGCCTCTCACTGTTGTGGCCTCTCGCGTTGCGACGCGCAGGCTCAGCGGCCGTGGCTCACGGGCCCAGCCGCTCGGCGGCACGTGGGATCCTCCCGGACCGGGGCACGAACCCGTGTTCCCTGCATCGGCAGGTGGACTCTCAACCGCTGTGCCACCAGGGAAGCCCTCTCCTCTAATTTAATCTCCACAGTTCTGTCTGTGTTTTTAAAGATTTAAATTGTTGTAATGAAAGGTGAGATGATACTCGGTAAGGGAGAATATAATTTTCACCCTTTGATTAGTGATTTATCATGTTTTCTAATTTTTCTTTTAAAAAATTCCTCAGGAAGATATTTGCTTCATTATTTCATATTTCCTGGACTATTTGCACAAAGCATTATAAGATTAATGCCAAATTCTCTGAGAGGAAACCAGTGCATATTTCTTTGAAAATGAAATATTTAGGAACATGAATTAAATACTGTTGGAGTGAAGTTCACTTTCACGACATGGCTGGTTATGGAGGCAGGACATGTTGGTTCGAAAACCTGAGGAGAGGGTGTAGGAGATCAAGGAGATCTACACATAAGAGCTGTTTTTTGTTCAGAGGTGTTCTATATTATACTTCTATTTAAAGGCTCATGGATACCAGTAATTGTATAATTGCTGTATTTTTATATTTTTCCTTAAAAAAAAAAAAAAAAGGAAGTAACCTCTTCAGAAACCATGTGCTCTTCTTTCTGCTCTTTCTGTAATGAAAGGTAGCATTATCCATCTAGTGGCATCAACCTGAATTATAGACCCAGTACAGGGAGGATATAAGAAAACTCTATTAGCTTTCAAACCTGAATCTCCTGATTGACAACCAGCTACACCTGAGGCTAAGAAACCCCTTCAGCGTGAGACAGAGGGTGTTAGATGAAGAAAGAGAACAGTGAATGTAAATTACTAACTCTTCAGGATCTGGATGTCAGATAATTTATGTCAATTTAGAGAAGTGCTAATTTGTTCTTGGTAATTATAGAATAGGTGAAATCTTAGTGCAACTTGAAAAGAGAATAAGAATTTTTCACCAGGTGCTCCAGTGAGATTGAGCCAGTTCATTTTCCATGAGAAAAAGAAAAAAGGTGATATCATGAAAGGGTTGATTGACACTTGTTCTGTGTGAATATAGGGTGAACTGGTTCATAATAGTGATAGAGAGATGTGCTTTATTTCCTTATATCTTTTCTGATAACCAATGAGCAGTAGGGAGAATAAAAATTAGATTTTTAATGTGCTTGACTTTAATTTACTACAGTGCACTCTATCAAATTTTTATACTTTAAATCACTACTAAATATACTCAGTACAGTTTTCAGAAAGTTACTTAATCCATATTTATAAAAGATTCCATTCCTTGCTTAAAAGTGACCATTTTAAAAGATGACAGGATAATTTTAAGTAAGAATCAATAAATAATGCAATTTAGAAGTATTATTATCACTGCTTTTTGGGCTGTCAGTACAATTTAAAACACTTAACCTAGGAAAAAGAAATTGAGGTTAAATTTTCAACATGATAAAATCCAGAGCCAATACCTTATGCCGTCGTACTGAAAAATACACATTGACTTGGGTACCAGAATCATGGAATTTCCCTCGTGGGGAGAGACGGTGGGAGAGCGAGCAAGAAACAATAGGTCTTGATGTGGCTGCTGTCTCTTTGCAAAGGATGGCGTCTGGGGTATGGGGCAGGGCATCAGGAAACTCCTGCAGTGCCAGGGTGAGGAGTCTGGAAAAGGTTTCCATCTGTTTTCGATTCATGCTCCCAGTTGTTGATGGGATCAGAGTTTAACTCCCGAGGAAGAGGGGGAGGGGTCTTTTACTCGGACTTGGGATGGCGTCGGAGAGCTAGTCAGACGCCCTGGCTTCAGAGTGCAGATTTCCTGCTAGTCAGTGAACTGGAGTAAATCGGAAAAGAGGGAGAACCGCAGCCTGTGGACTGGGCCCTCATAATTCTGCTGGGAAAGAGGGTGCCTACAGGCTCCTTTCTCTAGGAATTAGATGTAGCCTTAGTCTAGAGTCTAGACTGCAGGATTAATCTCAGTCCCACACCCCCAGCGTGTAAGGCTTCTAACACAAGGCTTTGTGAACATATGCCAGAACATGGGAGTTGCTCATTACAATTAGCCTGTAAGTTAAAATTTTAATTCTATAAAACAGCTTCAGGAAGGTAGAAACTGGTATGCATATGTATTTTTCCAGAGACATCAACTAGCAAACGTGTTGCATTTCATTTAATACATTGTCTAGAAATGTAATGTTAGGACAGTTGAAACATTTTATTAGTGAAAATAGTCCATGCTTATTGTAGAGAAAGCAGAGGTAAAAGGAGTTTTGTCACCTCAGTGTTAGCATTTTTATATTCTCCCTCCATCTATTCCCCCCTTTAAGTTGGAATCATATTGTCTTTGCTGTTGCATGGTCTTCTAAAGCAATTTTAATTAAAGGCTGTATAGTCTTCTATTGTATTGTGTCAGATTATATTTGTAGAATATATTCCTGACAGAAGAATAACTAGATCAAGGAATGGGAACTTTTTTAAGGCTCTTAAAACATATTGCAAAATTTCTTTCCAGAATGCTGTGTGATTTATATTTACTTCAGGAGTTTGAGGGGACTGGTTTTACTGATTAGTAGTAGTATGGAAATCTTTGCTAATTAGATGGAAGATTTGTATTGTGTTGTTCTAATGTTCTATCCTTCGATCCCTTCTGAGGTTCTGAAGGTCTACTTTTTTTTTTAAAAAAATAAACTTATTTATTTTATTTATTTATTTTTGGCTGCGTTGGGTCTTTGTTGCTGTGTGCAGGCTTTCTCTAGCTGCGGCGAGCAGGGGCTACTCTTCGTTGCAGTGTGTGGGCTTCTCATTGTGGTGGCTTCTCTTGTTGCGGAGCACGGGCTCTAGGTGCGTGGGCTTCAGTAGTTGTGGCACGTGGGCTTAGTTGCTCCACGGCATGTGGGATCTTCCTGGACCAGGGCTCCAACCTGTGTCCCCTGCAGGTAGATTCTTCACCACTGCACCACCAAGGAAGCCCCTTTTTTGCTTCTTATGTATTTACTTTGATAGACATTTGCACTTCATCTTCTGTGATTTTCCTGTTCATGTATTTGCCAATTAGCTCTTGCAGTTTTAGCTTATTACTAATTTGTATGAGATCCTTATGTAATTAAGATGACTGATTTTTTTTTGCTGTGATGTCAAATATTTTTGTAGTTTGTTGCTTACCTTCAATTAAACGAATTTATTGAAGTATAGAGGTTTCACATTGAATTTATTGAAGCATAAAGTTTTCACATTGTATATTCATGTCTAATATTTTTTTTGTTTTTACAACTTCTTCTAGTTTTTAGATTTAGAAAGCCCCCAAATGGCGATTTCGATGGTAAAAATAGTTAATAGATTGGGCATGTACTGTATTTCTGGACCTATTCTGTCATTCATTCTTTATAACCATCTTAGGAAGTAATTTCTGTTAGTAGCCTGTTTCACAGATGACCAAACTAAAACAGAGAGAGAGTGAGTTATCTGTCTGAGATAACCCAGTAAGTAAATGGTAGAACTGGCATTTAAACTGGTCGTATGACTCCAAACCGCATGCTTTTCACCACCACCCCGCACTTCCCTAGAACAGAACAGACAAGGGTACTTTTCAGGTATTAATGGAAAGTGTCATGAAAGATACTTGATTTATCTAATATTTGAATTTGATTCTCATTTTTCTGATATTCAGTGATTCCTTTTGATCATTGTCCAAAAGATCTTTAGACAATTACATTATTATAGAATTAGAGCAATATCTTAGGAAAATATTCTGTCTGCTGTAGTGTGATATGTATTTTAGTGTCATCAGATCACTGTTATGACAAGAATTAAATAGAAAAAATGAAAAATTCGTTTTTAATACAAAGTTTGATTTGTTTCAAAAAACTTCATATGTTGTAAATGTTGTTACATGAACCATATGGACTATTCAAATTTCCTAGATTAAATTTGAATTTAAGTAATTCGAGTTGTTTATTTGTGGTTTTCATCCCGTGTCTCAGAGAAGTGATTATCACATCAACAAAATAATTTTTTATGGAACATCCTGTTATATAAAATGGCAAAACAACAACAAAAATTCTTCTAATTTTATTAGTTTTTTTTTTTTTTTTTACTTTGTAAAAAGGGTAAGATGCTGTTGTATGTACATTTTTGTTCTTTACTAAAAAAAAGAAGTAGCAGCTGAACACTTGACTGCATATTTGATTGGTTCTCATTCACAAAGTGGCAGAATTTCGGAGATTACTTTGAATCCTAATTGTCTCTATAAATTCAAGGCAGAACGGCTAATTTGCCCTCAATACAAGGAATTAAAATGGTATTTTAATCAACTTTCAAAGATAGAAAACCCCTCTTCTCTCTTTCAAAGGCTTGAGGGCGAAGAACGTGCAACACAAGAATTTGGCAATGAAAGGAGCTGGGTTCACGTTCTAGGTTTAGGCAAATATTTTAAACTCTCTAGGCTTCCTTTTCTTCAGCTGTAAAATAAGGCCATTGATTTCACCTCAGTGGGTGGCTATGGTCCCTTCCAGCTCTAAATATAACCTTTGTAAAATAGTCTGAGATATCCTGGAGTAATTTATAAGTGAAATGAAAAACTCTTAAGGATAAGACAGTGAACCCTGGTTGTTCACCTGACCAAATTTGTGAAGCTTTGAAAAATGCTGATTCCCTGCAATGGAAGATTGTGATTCCAAACTCCGGATTCCAGACTCAGGACTGTGTGTTTAAGAACAAAACACTGTCATGTGAACGTAATGGATAGCCAAGTTTTGAACTACTCGTTTGAAAAAGCCTCCTCTGTTGCTGTCCCTTTCTATTCGTTCTCCATTGAAATGCTGCGGAGGAGGACATCTTTCTGTGGATTCTTTCATTTTTAAATTTTTGTCATCCTTTCCGTAGAGGAAGTTTTTTTAGTAGCCTGCAGAGGGAAGTGGATAGTCTTTTGTGTCTTTTCTATTCTAGGAAGCAAGAACTATTCTATCACCAGATAAATGTTTTCATACGGGAACATGTAAAACTCTGCCTTATCTTGGAAACAAGAAACATCTTCTACTCGTGGAGATACGTAAAGATTTAGCTGAAGATTTGCCCTTTTGCCTTTGCTCTCCTTTCTTGTTGTTGTCTGTTAAAATTGTCTTCTACTTGTCAGGTACTACGCTAAATACTCAGCATACATTGTTTCATTTTATCTTGTCAACAACTCTTTAAGGGAGAGAAGATGTTATAATCCACGAGTCCCTAACACGGGGCCACAGACCTGCACTGGTCAGCGGCCTGTTAGGCACCTGGCCGCACAGCAGGAGGTGAGTGGTGGGCGAGCGAGTGAAGCTTCATCTGACGCCCCCATCGCTCCCATTACCTCCTGAACCGTCCCCCACCAACACCCCACCGCCCTGCCCCGTCTGTGGAATAACTGTCTTCCGGGAAGCCGGTCCCTGGTGCCAAAAGGCTTGGGGACCGCTGCTCTGATCTATTCTTTTTAGATATGAGGAAAATCAGAAGCAGAGACTTTATTTACCTGGTCCAGAGAACCTGGCTAGAATTGGTAGAGTAGAGATTTGAATTTGTAATTAGCTCAGTCTGACTGTCAGTACTTTTAAAAGATACAGTGTCTGGTCTTCAAATCGCTTCTTCAGACCTCCTCAAGGATCAGGAGATATAGGTAAAATAAATTAGTTTTTGTAAAAGGCATTTATCATACCATAATTATAAATGTAGAAATTCGTAAGTTTAAAATGTTATCACTGCTCAAATTTGGTTGGCAATGCAAATTGAATGAATAGCTCCTTGCCTTCAGAGTTGCTAATATGTAGAATCAGAATTGGCACCAGGCAAAAATATGAGACTCAGTGGGGTCATCTTCTCCTTGCCCTTCTCCTCCTCCTTTTCCTTCTTCAGTTATCTTGATGTTTTTAGGCATTAGTCAGTTTTCAGTGCACGGTTCTTTCTACTGATCTGCCCTTCCTGGCAGTGTCCCTTAGAAACACTGAAAACTAGACCTGGAAAAGTAACATGGTTCTAGTTTACCTCCCTTCTTCCACTGATGAGGCAACTGTGTTAGCTGGATTCCAGTCCAGAGCTCGCTCTTTTATAAGGTAATTGTGAATGTGAGGTAGCTTTTTGGGACAGAGTGTCTCCAGACTCTGATACTACATGCCAGATTTGTCTGTGTGTACATTTTCTGGTCCATAACTTCATCAGAGTCTCCAAGGAGTCTGTGTTCAAAAAACAAGACGGAACAAAGAGTTTTTGCATTCCATCACGTTGATATTCTAGATGGTCTTATCTTATATTTTTTATCTCTGTTACTAATCAAATATTAATGTGATAGCTCATTCCCCAAGGCTTTCTTATTCATTGCTAATACACATGCTCATTTATTTGTTGTTTGCACCTCTCCTGTATTTTCACAAAGTATTTGAGATTGTTCATGTAAAGGATTAAACAACTTATTAATAACTTGATTTTTATCCAACAGGAATACTTTTCATAATGTAATACATTTCATAAGCTTTTCATCTAGTGGACTTACTTAAAAGATGGTTTCTAGATGGAGAATTCTTTATTGTGGTGAGGTCAATATATATGAAATATAGAAAATTTAAGGTGCAGAATATAGGATTTATTTAGTTTGTTTTTTTCTTTGTAAATTATTATTGCTTCATTATAATGATTTTGCCAGGTTTTAATTTGACTATTTTTCTAATCCAGAGGTTGAAAACTTGAATGCCTTGAGGGTTGATTGGGAGTAGAGTAGGTTGAGGGCAGGACAATAGGGAGTAGTGGGAACTATGACAAAATAGAAAATAATTGCACTGCTGAAGCATTTACATTCACAGTGTAGGAAAAATGCTGATAGCCTAACAACCATGGGCAAGGGCAGATGTCTGTGGCCTCTGTTCTGCTCCCTTTGTAGGGCTAAAGATATGTCAATAAGTTGGATACATTTGCAGTTAAACTGTTACAGGGTAAAGCAAATGATTTTTCAGTCCTACTTGGAGGAACATGTGATTTTTTTTGATGCAGGTCTCTGTTCTTCATTAAGCTGAAAATTCCATGAGTAGATGAACTATTGACCCCTCAGAACCTACCAGAGTATTTGGCCCATAGTAGCGTATTGAAAACATTTAGTAGTATAGTTAGTTCTCCCCCTGATTCCCCACCAAATCTGCCTATTCCTATGCATCTCCACCATCAGTAATCTAGGCACTCATCTAGGGCACTACTGTAATTTATAACTTACCAAAAGAATTTTTCTGACTGTAGTCTGGTCCATGTCGATCTTTCCACACTGAAGCCAGAGTGACCCTCGAGGGATTCAGAACTAATAATATAATTCTCTCAATTACAAGCCTTTAATAGATTTTCACTTGCCCTTAGGGTAGAATCTTAACTAGCTGCTTGATCTTCAAGCCTCATATAAAAATCTGACCTCAGGTCAGCTAAAAAGAGGATCCCTCCAATTTAGATAAGAGTTGTGACTACTCCAGGGTTGTATCAAAGTTTTTACCTCGTCTTATTTTCATGTTATGGAATTTCTAGACACTAATAACATCTCATGGAAAACTGACTGCAAACTTAATTTTCCTATTTACAGGCTGTGACTTATCAATTGCAAAAATGGCTCCAGTTCTTCTCTTCTTGTATCTGTATTCTCTGCAACGTAACTTTACACTTCTTCCCGTTAAGGAGTAGAGTCTATTTCCCCACGTCTTGAATCTGCTAGCCCTCTGATTTGGCTTAGCCAATAGAATGTGGCAGAAGTAAGGGTAGCCCAGTTCTCAGCCTTAGCCTCAAGAACCCTTGCTTGCTTCTGTTCCCTTTGGGGAACTCTGCCACTGCCAGGAGAACAAGGACAGACTAGCCTGGTGAAGAAGAGCAGCCAAGTGGAGAGCTAAGTTGTTATACGTGAGACCAACCATTCTAGACTAGCCATCAGCCAGCTGATCTTGAAACATACAAGGCAGCCCCGCAGAGATGAGCAGAGCCATCTACCCAACCTGTGCCTTACCACACAATCTTGAGTGAGTGCAGTTGAGGTCTGAAGAACTGTCCAGCTGATCCAAAGACTCACGAGCAGTAATTAATGTTTGGAGTCACTGAGTTTTAGGGTAGTTTAGTTTTGTAGCAGTTGCTAATAGGTACAGATACTAGTGCCTTTTCCATCCAGTTAGTGAAAAGAAAATGCAGTAAAAAAATAGAAAATGTTACATCTGTATTTAGAAAATAATCATTATTGATGTTTAGAAGGATCTGACAAATGCATCTGCCTATTCCTAAGAATTTGCATAGAATGGTGGAGTTTGAGCATTTTTCTATTCAGGTTTATTTTAAAAACCATAAAAAGGGACATGCACAGTATCTTTGTTTTTTAACTGGAACCATTAGAGCTAACACAATTATTACCAGAGAAGAAACTAGTACAAAAGACATTTAGCCAAAATGTCTGTCCTGTGGTTTTTGAAGGAAATGTTAAATTTATATAGAAAAAAGAACACTTGACTTCCATTTTTGATATTATGGCAGAATATTTAAAAAAATCTTTCAAGATTTAAAAAATACATAATGTATAAAGCACAATCAAATGTTAAAAATATAATTTTTAAGTGCACTGCTAAGCTGGCAAGATACTAAGAGAAATCTTCAGAAGCCAAACATAAGAAAACATGAATCCAGAAAAATAAGAAAGAGAGCTCTAAATATGACAGCCTTAATGACCCAACCCTGAAAATGTGGTATTCTCAATGAAAGGATGTGCTTGGACCAAAACTTCACCTAGAGAAGAAAACTTAGTAAAAGTGAGGAAAATAAGACGATAGAAATAAGTCCAAATATATCAGCAATCACAATAAACATAAATGTACTGAACTTTTTAGTTCGCAGAGGTTGTCTCATGACATTGAAAAAAATCCAGCTATAAGCTGGTTATATAAGTACCATGCTTAAAATATAAGTTAAGAAATCTTTGAAAATAAAAAGTGAAAAATATATCAATATATCAGCCAAATAATAATAAGAAAAGCTTGGAGAGATTTAACATGAGAAGAAATAACACTTAAGATGAAAAAGCATAATATCCTGAAAGATAAAACAATTCTTGTGTGTATCTAAAAGCATGGCTTAAATTTTTTTTTTTTTTACTTAGGTAAAATGAGCTGAATTACAAGTAGAAGTTGACAAATCGACCTTTTCAGTAGGAGACTTGAATGTAATGCTCTTTGTTATTGATTGACCAAGCAGGTCCCAAATCAATAACAATATTGGTGAGTGGAGTCACGCAAATACTACATTTGATACAATGCCTCTATGTTGGATACTGCACTACAAAATTGTTGAATACACGTTCTTTTCAAAGTAATGGAAAATGTTTTAATAAATGACCATAGACCTTCTAGGTAGCTGAAGACAATGGAGAGTAGTATACTAAGTAGCCTCCCCAGATCTCCTCTCCAAATGATATGAAATAAATTCACAACTACTAAATTGCTGTGCAGAAGTACACCTTCAACATTGCTTGAAGACGGGATGTGAAGATTTGCAAAATAACTATGAGCCCTGCAGTCCTACACATTCCTGTTCTTCCCCTGTCATGCTCATGACAGAGCTTTGCAGGGTACAAATGCAGACTGAGGAAAACGAGGGATGCTGACTGGGACCTTGAGGAAGAGTTGGAGAGACCCCACCACAAAGATTAAATGCGACCCAAACCTGAAAACACCACAAGGGAAACTGAGCAAATCAGAAAGGGATGTTAAAGTGCTATTTATAGGGCCAGGCCAGCAATTTGATGGGACAGTCTTACAAATGCATAGCTTTTCAGAGAGGAGGAAAAAAGGTAAAAAGGAATGAAGAAGGGTTGTTTGGCGGTTGGTGGAGAGAAGAAGGAAAGGGGGTATAAAACAAAACTACAGTCTTAGAGGACTCAGAACCATTTTCCCTACCTCCAAATCAAATAAACAGAAAAATGAACCAAATAACCCAGCTAAAGTACCTGGACTTTGCCAGACTGACAGAAAAGAGTACCAAAAATTGTCCAATATCACACAATGAACAAAAGGAGAATAAAATCTATACAGATACATTGAAGAAAATCAGGAAATTAATTTTCACACAAATCAACACAATGAGGTAGAGGAAAATACCTCCCCTACCCTGGAAAACAACCAAGAAGTAGAAGAAAAACTATGTCTACACTTCAAACAGAATTCAATATAAAGCATATAAGTATATGAAAACCTACCTTTAATAAGAAATCTGAAAACCAAAAACAAATTGGAAAAAAAACAAAGAAAAATGAAAAATAATATTCATATTGAGCTCAGGAAATGGAAGGAAAAAGGCAAAATTACCTCAAAAATAAAGATGAATTACAAAGCACCCAAGGGAGAATTGACTCAAATGACGATTAATAAGAAGCATCAAGGAAATTTAGGAGAACTTTCAAGAGAATACAAACAACATAAAGCAGTAAAATAGATCAGAGAAATTAGTAGAAATGTAAGATAGGCAATGAAGGAATAATATTTGTATTATTTGACTCTCTGAAGAAAAACAGTGTTCATAATTAATATTTAAAACTATAATCCAATAAAACTTTTCAGAAATAGAAAAATCCTGAATCTCTACACATTGAAAGTGCTTACAAGGGGAAATTAAACCTGAAAAATTAACTCTTGAGATTTAGCCTGTTTCAAAGATACTCAAGGATATCTCAAGGATAATAGGCAAAAAGAACAAGTAATATACAAAGGCAAAATAATTAGACTAGTATCAGACTTCAAAACCAACATACAAAGAAAGCAGGGCAACAATAGAACTGTTTTATTTATTTATTTGTTTTTTTAAATTTTTGGCTGCATTGGGTCTTTGTTGCCGCGTGCGGGCTTTCTCTAGTTGCGTTGAGCAGGGGCTACTCTTCGTTGCGGTGTGTGGGCTTCTCATTGTGGTGGCTTCTCGTTGTGGAGCACGGGCTCCCAGTGCACGGGCTTCAGTAGTTGCGGCATGCGGGCTCAGTAGTTGTGGCGCACGGGCTTAGTTGCTCCGCGGCACGTGGGATCTTCCTGGACCAGGGCTTGAACCTCTGTCCCCTGCACTGGCAGGCAGATTCTTAACCACTGCGCCACCAGGGAAGCCCAAACTGTTTTATTATTGTTATTATTATCATTATTAGTCTCAGTGAATGTAACAAAAATGTAGTCCTTCCTAAATACTATTGCAAATCTTTTAAAAGAGCAAACAGCAAATGTAGTAAATTATACATAATTACACAAGATTGATACAGTTGAGACCAAATGCATCAGCCAGAGCAGATGCGGTTGACTCGCCTAGTTAAAAGAGAAAGAGATTCATTTTGGCACCCAAAACAAAACCCAACTGTATACTATGTTATTACAGACACATCTAAAACAAGGTGATTCAGGAAGGCCAAAAATAAAGGGGTGAACGTAAGTATATCAAGCAAAAGGGCACAGAAGGAAAGCAGGGGTCCTGATATCAAAGTGGAAGGCAAGCCTCAAAGCATTAAGCATCACTAAAAAGGACACTTTCAATGCTAAAAGCCACGATCCACAATGAATCTATAATACTTATGAGTGTGTATGTTCCAAATAACCCAGCAACAGTCCTTCTGAAACAAAACTACAGGAGATGTAAGAAGGCAGGTAGCAACCCCCTAAATAATAGGTGACTCAAATACATGACGCTCAGCACAGGGCAGATCAAGTGGACAAAAGATCAGTAAAGAGTTGGAAGATATAAACAGCATAATCAGTAGGATGGGTCTTATGGAGATAATAGAAACTCTACACCATGACAGTAGAGATTATAGATTCTTCTTAAGTGCTTATTGCACATGCACAAAAATCGATCACGTATCATTCATAAAGAAAACGTTAATTTTATGAAGTAGGAATATGGCAAATAACATTCTCTGATCACTATGCATTAAACATAGAATTTCCTAACAAAAACGAAGCATACCAGGAGCTTTGAAGGAAATAGAGATGATCAGTTTATAGGGGGAAGACCAGAAACATATGCACCTAGTTTGTAGAATGGCGGGGTCGTGAATCTTCATTGATGTCAAAGTGATGGTGTTGGATTGAAGCTCAAGTCAGCAAAACTTTGTTTTTCCTACTCTGCAAAATACTGGGTGTTCAGAGATGAAAAACTCTGCCTTGCCTTGGAGAAACTCCCAGTAGAGGTGGGTAATTATGATCATTATTACAGTGGCAGAATTAATCAAGTACTATGGGAAAATACTTGGCATCTAATTTAATATTTCTACAGTTTTGCTGCTTGTGGAGGAGCAGGGTCTTATCAGGTAGAAGCCGTCCAAACCCTGTGCTGTTTTTCTTCTATACCTTGTGGCCTGGATAATGCAAATCATGGTTCATAGACTGCACACAGTAGGTATTCAGTACAATTAAAGCACGACTAATGATTTTTATTGATCTCACTTCTGTAGTTTATAAGTACTTTATATCATCTTATTATTTACACGTTATGAAAATTTTTTAAATAAAAGATCATAATTCCACTTCATACATGAGGATCTTGGCCTGAACAGATCTTTTCTGAGATACTTCCTGCTCTAGGATCCCTTTTCTCATTTTGGAATAGCAGTGAGATGGCGGGTTGTCTTGTTTTTATTTGTACAAAATAACTTTTACTTTTTTAATTACCTGAGTTAGACCTGTTTATTTTACATCATTTAGAAAGTGCAAAGTACAAAAAGAAGAAAATAAATATTTACACCGTTACCCAGATGAGCACTTTTCATACTTTGGTCAGTATTCTTGCACTTTTCTCTCTCCCATCTCCCCATTCCTCCTTAGCTTCTCTCTTTCTTCCTCCTTCTCTTTCATTTGCACCTTCTCTATGTGTACAATTAAAAATATTTTATGTATCTACTGTTCTTTTACACAGTGTGATGGTGGTACCAGGGAAGATAAATTACAAGCGTGAGATTGAGGAGGGCCTTCTTGGAGATGGTGGCTTTGTTACTGAATGCAAGTTTGTGTGCCAGATGTGCAGTTGAGGGCAAACAAACCAAACATCAGAGTCTGGAGTAGAGAGAGGTTTATTGCAGGCCTGTGCAAGGAGATGGGTGGCTCATGCCCACCAAGCCCTGAACTCCCTGAAGGGTTTCAACAAAGCATTTTTTTTTTTTTAATTTATTTACTTATTTATTTATTTTTTTGGCTGTGTTGGGTCTGCGTTTCTGTTTGCAGGCTTTCTCTAGTTGTGGCGAGCTGGGGCTACTCTTCATCGTGGCGCACGGGCTTCTCATTGTCATGGCTTCTCTTGTTGTGGAGCACAGTCTTTACACGCGCAGGCTCAGTAGTTGTGGCTCACGGGCTTAGCTGCTCCGCGGCATGTGGGATCTTCCCAGACCAGGGCTCGAACCCATGTCCTCTGCATTGGCAGGCAGATTCTTAGCCACTGCGCCACCAGGGAAGCCCTCAACAAAGCATTTTTAAAGACAGGGTGAGGGAGGGGCATGTTGGCTGTTGCAAACTTCTTCACCTTGGAATCCTTTGTTCTTGCAGCTCTCCAGCCGTCCATGTAGGTCAGGTCACCATGTTCTTGTAAACCTCCTTCAAGGCAAATGTTATGCTCTATTCTGCAACATTTTATCTCTAGATGAATGGAAAAGTGTTATACTCTTAGAGATGGGAGCCTTGAGAATGGGCTATCCTGTATATTTCAGGTTACAGGCAACATTCTTACCTGGGAGCAACAGCAGTAGAGTACAAATGTTCAAGTAAAAGAAACATCTAATATGGAGTCAGATTTGTTCTTCCCCATTGTAGCTTCTGGGTTTCAGAGAATTGGGGAAGATTTTTGACAGGCAAAAGTGGGGAAGATCATGGTAGATAAAGTTCTCTTACTAAAGGCAAAGAGGCAGGAAAATTTAGACTGTGTTGGGGAAATGCAAATAGTTGTGACTATATGTTTGTCCACCATCATAAAAGCATGAATAATAACAATAGTTAATGATAATACTAAGTACTCTGTATGGGCCAGGCACTATTCCAGTCTTGTAAACACTATTTAATTTTGTCACAGTTATATGAGGTAGGTTCTGTTATTAATCATGTTACAGATAAGGAAACAAAAGCCTAGTGGGATTAAGTAGTATCTTGGTCCAAAATTGAGAAGTGATAAAGCTGGGATCAGACAGAGGAAGGCTGACTGTAGATTTGTGCTTATACCCATAAGTAAAGTGACCAGTGAACCAAAATTTCTGGGCTTGTCCCAATTTCAGAGTTTTGTTATAAGGTTATTTACATGGGATTGGATTATTTTATTGCATTTTATTGTCAGAAAAACTACTGATGATAGATTACTAAGAAAACCACATACTCCATTGTTTCTTATACTGTAAACCTCACTTTTCACCAGTATTAAAACATTCTAAATTTTATAGTACACAATACTAAACTGAAATAGGAGTAGTTAAAAAAAGTATAGACTTCAGGGTCCTTATTTTTCTTATTTTAAGTGTATACTTGAACCTCAAGGAATGAGAAAGAAATGTATAATGAAGTCCTTTTACTACGTCAGGACCAGAAGTCTCTGGTGTGGAATCCAAGAGAGACCTCTTTTTTATTGTCACTAGTATAATGGTGATGTCCCAAATGTGTTATCCAGCAGTGAACTTTGTGGAATTTTAATAAAGATATTTTATCCCTTGCCTTCCTATATTTTTATCTTAACTTGCCTGTGATTAAAATATATTTTCAATAATAGTGTTATAATATATTTAGAATTTGTCAAATATCTTATACATGACAGGCATTTTCTGAGCCAAACATGTCTAAGCCCTATGACAACTCTGTATTATCTATTTCCCAGATGATGAAACTGAGGCTCAAATTAGTACAGTGAAAACAAGTGAAGATTAAAATTTAGGTCTGTGCAGCTCCAAAGTTCATGCATGTTGTACTCTGTGGTGCTAAAGGTCTGGTTCTTTCGGAACAAAAAGTGGTCACTGAAAAAAAATAGAAGGTTTTACTCTTTTTTCTGATGTGAACAGAGGCAGTGCTTATTAGTTCTAAGCCCCCCCCCCGCCCCCCAGTTATTTTCACTGATGCTGCTGTCCTGCAGAGAGCTTTCCCATATAGAGTAACCATCAAGTACCACAGCCCCCGGGAAACCTGAGAAGGAGCCACAGTCTTCCTGTAAGCAACAGATGGTTACTGTTTAAATGAGGGTAAACTCTGGATCTCATCTATGAAGTGATTTTAAGTTTTTGCCAGGTGGGTGGGTTTGGAGGGTTACTCAAGGGAACCAAGCTAGTAACAAGGTTTAGGAGGAGGAGAAGGAAGAAGAAGTAAACAGACCAAATTTGTCTGTAGCTTTTTTCACTCTTATATACGCTTCAGTCACAGTCACGTGGAAGGTTGTATTTTTCTGCCCCCTCCTTACCCCAAATAGAGGAGGAGGGATGAAGGGAGGGCATGGCAGGCTGTTGAAATTTGTAGTGTGTTGGCGTCTAGCAAGTGAGTTTTGCTGTGGGGTAAGTCCTGCGGCTTGTTTTCTGCCTTCTTGAATAGAGCCTTTCCAACTTTGCCAAGCCTGCAGTTAATCTGGTCAAGGGATTTATTATGAAATGTACTAAATCTTGGCATGGAGCTAATTGCATATAACAAGAAGCGTGTTAGAGGCTTGGACCTGAGAAGTGATACATGCAAAAAGCATTCTCTTTCTGATGCTGCTGAAAGAGGTTTTGTGTAGGGGAATGTCTGCATGTCTGCGCTTATTGCTAATGAGGTAACCTGTCACCCAAAGCATATTTCTGAGTTACTTGTTAAAATAAATGCAGAGTTCTCTCTCTCTCTTTCTCTGAAATTTACCAACAATTGGCAATTGAAGAATGAATATTTATTTACTAACTCCAACTCTACTTCTAAAACTCTTATTGTACCATAAAAATACATTAATGGAAGTTTAAAGTACATAATTACAAGTTAGAATAATTCTTTTTTTTTTGCGGTACGCGGGCCTCTCACTGCTGTGGCCTCTCCCGTTGCGGAGCACAGGCTCCGGACGCGCAGGCTCAGCGGCCATGGCTCACGGGCCCAGCCGCTCCGCGGCACGTGGGATCCTCCCGGACCGGGGCACGAACCCGCGTCCCCTGCATCGGCAGGCGGACTTCCAACCACTGCGCCACCAGGGAAGCCCTAGAATAATTCTTATGTAAAGATATAAAAGGCAGCCAGAGAGCTATTGTATTAACTCAAGCTGCCATAACAAAACACCATAGAGTTGGTGGCTGAAACAACAGAAATGTATTTTCTCATAGTTCTGGAGGCCGGAAGTCGGAGATCAGGATACCAGCATGGTGGGCCTGGGGAGGGCTCTCTTCCTGGCTTGCAGATGGATGATTTTTCATTGTATCCTCACTTGTGGGTGGGAGAGGGCCAGAAGGGGAGATTGAAAGAGAGCTAAGCTCGAGCTCTCTGATGTCTCTTTTTATAAGAGCACCAATCGTATTCTCAGCCCCCCCCCCACCATGACCTCATCTAAACCTAATTACCCCCCAAAGGCCCCATCTCCAAATACCATCACATTGAGGGGTAGGGCTTCGACATACAACTTTGGAGCGAGGGCACAATTCAGTCCATACCAGAAGAATTTAAAGGAAAAAAACAAATGTTGCATTTTTTTTAAGCCCAGTGTATGTCCTTAAAACTTTATTTTAAAATTTACTTGAAAGGTAATAATTGAATAACCTAAAAGTAAAAATTGAGTCATATTTTTATCTTTTTCTGTTGTCTTCGTGAGTTTTGTTATATGAATTTTCTCAAAGCTTTATTGGGATATTTATACTTACAGTCCTCACAATACCCTAATGTATGCATTGTATGTACTTGTTTGGTTAAAAACTTAAAACACGTTTAGCACTTTCCTACAGTACGTACCACATATATCTTAATTCGCTGAAGTATACAGAGATTAAACCGATAAAAATTGGTTCACTGAAACACTCACATCTTCTCAATTATTAGGAGAAACATATTTTGCAGATAATTCTCTTCCCCTCTGATAGCAGAAGCTGATTAACAAGGTATGTTTAGGAAATAATGTAAAGTTTCGTATTTTCCTAGGTTAATCATTTTTGTGTGCATGTAAAGCTAAGACTGATGCTTAAAGAGTAAGTGGGAAGAGATAAATGGGGTGATTGTAGTGGCCCCCGTCATACAGTTGACAGTGATCTTTTTGGTACTGGTGGTTTTTGAAGTGGCAGTAATCCTGAATCTAGAACAAGGCAGTAGTGGCCACACATTTTAATCCTGGCACAGCAACAAGGAGATGTTGAAAGTGTTTGTAACCTTTGGGGAAAAAAAGTAGCATTCAAACATAGAAGAGCAAAGAGATCTTTTGTATTCATTAATATCCAGGGCTTCCCAGATCGGTTTGAATTTTTATCAAGTACCAGAAGTTGGCACTGATCAGGGTGATAAAAACCTGATGATTTACAGAGAAGGAATGGTTTCTTTGCTTGTTCATTCATTCATTCAAAATTGATTTACTGAGGTTCTCCTGTGAATTGAGGCACCATGCCAAGCACAGTGACAGAGCGACAAATCAGTGATAGCTTTTACCCTTGGGTACTTAATTTTGTATATACTTAACCAGTATTAAATTGAGTCCCTCCTACATATACGGTACTCTCCTGTCTCTTGGGACTGAAGATACAAACATCATTAAAAATGGTCCTTTTCAAAAAAAACCTTGTGTCTCAATTAGGGAAATACACATAAACGCATAATTGCTCTTAGTTATTAAGCTTAATAACTTGAGATTTGGTGCCAGGTCTAAACAGAAGTTAATGTTCAAGAGGAACATATAGCTTTCCAAACCATTCACCAAGTCTGGTATGTGTTGTTATCGCAGTAGTTTATGTCCTTGCTACCCAGCGGGTGGTCAGAGGACCAGCAGCAATGTCATCACTTGATAGAGATTACTAGAAGTGTATAAGAATCTCAGGTCTCCCTCCAGACCTACTGAATCTGAGTCTACATTTTAATAAGATCTCCACACTTGATTCATATACATGTTGAAGTTTAGGAAGCTTTAATGCAAGGTTTGACTTATATTTGTATGAGATGAGATTTTATCTGATCTCATAGCTGAGTTATTTTATTTGCACATGTGTTCTTTTAACAAGCGTTTATTGAACACAAGAATTTATTGAACATGTACCAGGTACTCTACTGGGAGCTGAGGACAAAAAACAAACAACTTTTAGCCACAGCTAATTGCTAAATAAATTCTATAACCTAGTAAAGAAGTAATTATATCAGTATGGAGAGTAAGGAAACTTTCTAGAGAAGACATAATATCTGAACCAGACCTTAAGAGTTTGGCAAGGATTTCTTTAGGAGGAGAGCGAGAAATATCCCAGATTCTTTTATCAGATTCCATTTATCTGTCAACTTTTGAATAGGTGAATTACCAGAGATAGGCTTTTGAGAGTCTTTTAAAAATTATTAGGTAGCTCCTAAATCAAGGTTTGTGTATTTTGGTGCATTTTGTCAATGGGATGAGTATATTATTTCTTAAGGAAATGTGACATAATGAGCATTGGCGTTCAGTGTGAGTAATTTTACATTCTGAGCCTCAGGTTTTTTTCATCTGTAAAGTGGGAATGTCAGTTTTGCAAGGTTTTAATGAAGATTACTGGTGCAAAGAATTTAACACTGTGGAGTCCAATAAATTGTAACTTA
Organism: Physeter macrocephalus; assembly: GCF_002837175.3. Lineage (NCBI taxonomy): Eukaryota > Metazoa > Chordata > Mammalia > Artiodactyla > Physeteridae > Physeter > Physeter macrocephalus. The sequence goes on from NC_041220.1 coordinate 15,365,277, forward strand.
TTATTAATGTTTATAAGAATGATTTTTTTGACATAATGTTGCTAACTTATTTTAGCAAAAGGAAAATACAACATGACATGTTTAAAATAAAAATACTCTCCTATAATAGTAATAATAAAAAATATCAATAAATCCTCCTTTATAATCTAAGACATAAAAAGATTAAAAATGAGAAATAATGAGTCATAATGTCCAAACACTGAAAAAAAAATATTTTCACCTTCTTAAAGAGGATACTTGCAAACTCAACGTTCTCCTTTGGCTCTAGGCTCTACACTTTAGTTTTTATAGTCCGTCCCAGGACAGGCCCTCTCTGTCTATAGTAATGGGCCATTTCAGTCCTTCTTAATGAGGCTTCACCTTAATGCCTTTTAAATATTTGAATAGTAAATTTGTGTGAAGTGGACTCTTCACCATGTTGTGTGTGGGCTTTCTAAGAAGAAATACATCCATGTGTTCTTAGAAAAACTATGACTTCTTTTTTTTTTATTTCATGAATTTGGGAAACACATTTAAGTTCCAGGCTAATATAGAGCAGCTGAGTCTTTCTCACATAAACAGAAGTTGAAATTGGCTTTCTCTAAAAGAAATGTTCTTTATTCAGTGCTCAGGAACTGGGTTTACTTGCTGTTCTATAGCTGGAGTCTCACTTGACTTCAGGCAAAATTTCTTGGTGCCTTCCCATTCATTTAAAATGGCCATCTGAGAACCACCAGTAGAAGGCAAAATGTCAATGGGAAGCATTAATCTGAAGAAACATGAGAATGGTGCAGAGAACCTACTGCTGTGCGGCATAGTCAGAAATGGGTAACAACATAAAGTGGGTTGAGGGATAGAATTTGAGTCCCGCAGTGAAATGTGCTACTCAAGGTAAACAATCCATTGTGGTTATGTTTGGCAATTCTTAAGAACCTTGTCATGTTAATGTAGTTATTGAAATTGAATTTGGAAATTGTACTGTTACTCTCACATTTCACTTAAAAACAGTGCTGCTCCCACCTTGAGGGAGATCACATGTATCTCATAAGCAGGGCACTGCTAATATTTTAGTAACCCGACAAGAAGGATAGTGAAATGAAATACTGTGAAAACACAACCAACTTGTGTTTTCTTTTCCCAACTTGCTTGCGATGAGATGCATAATGTAAAACTAACCCACTACCAAGTTCTCTTCACAAATGCACAAATGGTACCCATTGTATGTTAGAGATCACCCTGGGTCTCTGTGACCTTGGCAACATTTCAGGGGTTACATTTTCGCATGGATCAACTTTTCTTGAACAGTTTATCCAACGTATTGGCACAGACCAGCTTTTCTTAAACAGTAAGCATTTATACCCTTTTCCCGCCTATTTTTCCTTATGGAGCATAGCTATTATAGTCTTAGAAGAGAGAGAGAGAAAGAAGAAAAAGGAAGAGAGGAAGCAAGGAAGGAGGGGGAGAGGGAGGAAGGGGGTGGGGAGAGAGAGGGAGAGAGGGAGAGAATGAAGAAAAGAGAAGAAAAAGAGAAAGGAAGAAAGGAGTCCTAATTACCATTTGTATTGAAGTTTCCACAGTGTTAGGGCAATGTTGTCACACTTGATTTTAGTTCACGTTTGTCCGTCCCTTTTTTAATTTTAAAAGATTGGCTCTTTCAGGATTTCCTTTTGAGAATACTTTATATTGCTTATTGCCCCCAGTAGAACAGTTTAAAAGATATTTATGGAATAAGACATGTATTTTCCTTGACTTATCATTTGATTGCTTTTCTAATAGGGAGGAGTTGTAGATTTGATTTTTTGTTATTTTGGAATTATTTGAAGAAAGGAAACTTCCTATTTTTTTCAACTTGCTAATTTTAGGCACTGAATACTGAGAGAGGCTGCTGGTTCTTTTTTTTTTTTTTTTCCCCATTTTAGTGTACTTCTTACTATGACTGTATAAAGAGTCTTTTGATCATTATTGGATTTTTAAAAATTATATTAAATCCATCATGATTCTACTAATTTCTTCTTCGTGGTTCTCTGAGGATTAGGCAGAACAGTTACTCTGCAAGTACCAGGATACAGAAGAATAGTAGTAGAAAATAGTTAATATTTATGTCTTAAGTTCTTTAATGTAACTTCTCATTGGAGAGACCTGGTAGTATCATGTCCAACTATTAATGTAAACAAGTATCACAACATTCTTTTTTCTCTTGGTTTTACAGCTGTATAGCTCGTCCAAAGTTGAAAATGTGTTTGTTCTTGAAAGAAAAATATCCCTCATTGCTTAGATTAATGGTGCTTCAAGACATGTTTATTCAAAGATGGCAGCAAAGAGGTGAATAGGCTAAATGCACTACATTAGAGATCAGTGTCATATACAACAGATGCAACCAATGGACTGTTTATGTAGCGGCCCTCAATTTTTCCTTGATTTATAATCTATGAGAAAATTGAAATGTTTTGTCTATTTTTAAAAAAAACAAAAATAAGGACGTTTTAGGCTAAAATTTGTTAATTCTAAAATTCACTTCATGAAGAGGGCTTAGCCTGCTGTGATTCAGCTCTGGTGTTGTTATACATTCAGGTTCTTTCAAGAGTTGCTCCATCAGGCAGTTGAATCAAGGAAAATTATCTTGGTTTTGGTATCTTAGAGGCAGCTTACAGTATATACATATAATCCATTGGTTAAATTTGAACATACGGCACTTGCAAGTAATCATTAAGAAATACGCTGGTGTTTATGAGGTGGGTGACATTTGTCTTTTTTAAAGGTATCAAAAAGATGTTCAGTATATCACTTAATTTTCTGATTGTTTGATTTAAACATTTCCTAAACTGGTATGTTTCTTTTGTGTCCAGCTACTGGGAATCATCGTGAGCATGCTAAAATACGCAAAAGTGATTGCACTATATACTTTATTTAATGCTAAAATGTGACACAAACATACCAATCATTACAAAAAAAAAAAGGAATCAACCTATCTGTGTTTATATATAGGGTTTCTTAAAAGAGCTTCTGATTGGCATTTGAGTTGAAGTCTATTGGTGACATAAATATATATTTCAGTGTTTTGTGTGACCACTCACACCAGTATGACATTTTGGATGTTACTAGCATTCTTTTAGCAAGGATAGCAGTAAAGACTTTCCGCTTCTAGAAATTTATTTTTCACTGAATAATGTAGTCCTGGTTAAAAGCTCTTTGGGGATTTATTAAAAAAAACCAAACTTCCCTAATACTAACTCAAAGGATAAAAGTGAATAGTATCTTTCTTTTAGAGGTTTGAAAAAATGTTTATCCCCTTATTATTGTTGAAGTTGATGTAACTCTCAAATTAGTGGGATATATGTGTGTGTCTACATAGCCCATGAGTATTTTTGACAGTTAAATTTAGGTTGGTGATCAAAACATCTGTTCCAGTACAGAAAGAGAAAAGTTTGAGAATGGAGTTTTTTAAATTGACGTTTGATATTTGGTCTTACGTGATTGATCTTCTGATGCTGAGTTTGCTGTATATAAATCTGAAAGTTGAAAATTAGCTCTAATTTGAGCATGATTTTTTATACCAATACTTATGAATATCATTTATTTGGTTATATTTTAATGTTAGGAACTTATCAAAGTTCAAAACTACTAAAAAACAATAAAGTGCTCTACATTATATTTACAATTGTGAAATGTTTATGAATTGATCCTACAATCTAAATGAGAATATAAACCTTTTGAAAAAACATAACTATGTAGTTATAATACTTTTTTTTTTTTTTACATATTTTGGGTTACATTAAGTCTCCAGAGTTTTGTAGGAGTTATTTCATTTGTTCCAATAAGTAAAATTAAAGCAAATGTTTGCCAAAAATTGTTGGCTTTCAGAATATTAGAATACGTCATAAAATGATTAAGAGCCAAAACTAAGACCCTGTTGTATAGAGAGGCTTGGGCAAAAAAATAAATAATATAAACTATATCCTGACTCAAAAACAAGGAAAATGAAAGGATGGTATTGATTTGAAAGGTTGGGTATCTCTTGTATTTATATTTAGTAGTCAGTGTATAGTAGGTTATATATAGTAGGCAATATTTATAAAATTCTGATTTATTTATACCTTCGGTTACTCATGAGTCTGAAATGTTATAGGGAAACCTGAGATATTTACCTGATAGGATTTCCATACTTAAATATCAGCCAGTCTCTGAGATATTTAGCCGATAGAATTTCCATACTTAAATGTCAGCCAGTCAGAATAGGTTTGAGGCCTCAACCTTGTTTTTCTAAAGCTTTCTGATAAGAGTTACCCCTTCCCCACGGCTAAGCCTGGCTTTGCTGCTACACCACCATTATAGAGAAGGGGGATCAGCCCTCTGACTAAAATGACATGATGCGGCTTTTGTCCCAGCTTTTCTGCTTAGGTAGGATGACCTTGAGTGGACTCCAAAACTTCTTGTGCTACCCATGTAAATCAATGATAGTAATACCTATGATTCACAGAGAACAAAGTCACTGTAGATGATGTGATATATTTGAAGGCATTTGGGAGATTTGTCTGGTGAGGTATTAGTCTTATGTCTTCTAATCACCCAAAAAACTGGAACATTTGTATCTGCCAACTACGCCTTTTTCAGCACCTCCTGCCCTCAAAGTATCTACTGTATTTTTAGTAAAAGTTAAAAAATTTGAAAGAAGGAAAAAGTCAGCTGTAATCCTGTATATTTTTCTGGTATTTTTTCTACACATTTAATAATGTATGTATTCTTTTGTAAGTTCCTGTTTACATGTAATATCATAACTTTTTTTTTCTGAATTCTTTTTAAACATTGTGTTTGATGGATATATAAGATGTTCATCCAAGAAGAGATACTGTGGTTTACTTAACTCTTGTTCTATACTCAGAAGTTTAGATTGTTTCTAGTTATTTTTAATGCACAGAAAATTTTGTATTCAGTTTTAATGCATTAATTAGATTTTTTTTATACATTTTTTATATTTTTCATTATGGTTTATCACAGGATATTGAATGTAGTTCCCTGTGCTATACAGTAGGGCCTTGTTGTTTATCCATTTTCTATATAATAGCTTACATCTGCTGACCCCAGCCTCCCGCTCGATCCCTCCCCCAGCCCCCTCCCTCTTGGCAACCTCATCTGTTCTCTATGTCCATGAGACTGTTTCTGTTTCATAGGTAGGTTCATTTGTGTCATACTTTAGATCCCACATATAAGTTATATCATATGGTATTTGTCTTTCTCCTTCTGACTTACTGAATCTAGAATGATAATCTCTAGTTGCATCCATATTGCTGCAAATGGCATTACTTTGTTCTTTTTTATGGCTGAGTACTATGCCATTGTATATATGTACCACATCTTCTTTATCCATTCACCTGTTGATGGACATTTAGGTTGTTTCCATGTCTTGGCTATTGTGAATAGTGCTGCTATGAACATTGGGGGTTATGTATCTTTTTTGTTTTTTTTTTTGCGGCACGCGGGCCTCTCACTGTTGTGGCCTCTCCGGTTGCGGAGCACAGGCTCCGGAGGCGCAGGCTCAGCGGCCATGGCTCACGGGCCCAGCCGCTCCGCGGCATGTGGGATCCTCCCGGACCGGGGCATGAATCCGTGTCCCCTGCATCGGCAGGCGGACTCGCAACCACTGCGCCACCAGGGAAGCCCAAACGCTAATTTTTTTTTTTTTATATGTATCTTTTTGAAATATAGTTTTGTCTGGTTATATACCCAGGAGCAGAATTGCTGGATCATATGGTAATCCTATTTTTAGTTTTCTGAGGAACTTCCGTACTGTTTTCCATAGTGGCTGCACCAACTTAACATTCCCAACAACAATGTAGGAGGGTTTCCTTTTCTCCACAGCCTCTCCAGCATTTGTTATTTGTAGACTTTGTAATGATGGCCATTCTGACCCATGTGAGGTGATAAGTCATTGTAGTTTTGATTTGCATTTCTCTAATAATTAGCGATGTTGAGCATCTTTCCATGTGCCTATTGGCCAGGTTGTTTGTAGTTTTCATATTAAAGATATGTGCTACAGGAAGATCTTAATCCATAAAATTTGATCTGATTTTGGCATGTTTTCTTTTTTTTTTTTTTTTTTTTTTTTTTTTTTGTGGTATGCCGGCCTCCCTCTGCTGCGGCCTTTCCCGTTGCGGAGGACAGGCTCCGGACGCGCAGGCTCAGCGGCCATGGCTCACGGGCCCAGCCGCTCCGCGGCATGTGGGATCCTCCCAGACCGGGGCGCGAACCCAGTTCCCCTGCATCGGCAGGCGGACGCGCAACCGCTGCGCCACTAGGGAAGCCCTGGCATGTTTTCTTAATATGGATTCTTAGCAGTGGATTACTGAATCAAGGGGTAGAAGTACTTTAATGATCTGTTAATTACTGAGAAATTATTTTCTGGAAGATTTTAAATGTAGTTTAAAATTTTCCCCTGGACTAGGCATTTTCTTTGCTTTTCTCTCTTTAAACACTCTTTATTTTTAGAGGCCTAGTTCTTTCTAAAACCCTTTCCAGACTCCTCCCAGCACACTTGATGAAGCTCTCACATTTTCCCAAGTGTTTGGGGAACCCCCCTCATCCCCAGTTTTATTAATTTATTTTGAAAATTCAGTCTGTTACCTTGAGATAGTAGCAATTATATTTGTATTAGTTTCCAGGGCTGCTGCAATAAAATACCACATCTTAGTGGTTTAAAACAACATAAATTTGTTCTCTTATAGTTCTTGAGGGAAGAAGTCCAAAACCAGTTTCACTAAGGCTGAATCAAGGTGTCAGTGGGTCCAAACTCACTCTAGAGGCTCTAGGGGAGAATCCATTCCTTGTCTCTTCCAGCTTCTGGTGGCTGCTGGCATTCCTTGACTGTGGCCACATCACTCAGTCTGTCTCCATGGCCACATTGCCTCCTGTTTTTCTATGTGTGTGAAATTGCCCTCACTCTTTCTCGTATAAGGACACTATGATGGCACTTAGGGTCCACCTGGATAATCCTGGATACTCTTCCTGTTACAGTGCCGTTAATCACATCTGCAAAGATCTTACCATATAAGGTAACATTCACAGATTCTAGGGAGTGGGAACTGATGTCTTTGGTAGCCACCCTTCAGGCCCCTACAGTAATTTATTACTAAGTTGAGTAAGGTAATTTGAATGATGATTTGGATTTTTTTAAAAATTTCATGTATTTAGAGCAAAATAACTGATACTGCTGGAAAATGATATAGTTGAATATGAAGTATGAACATGAAGATGTGAAGAGCTCCAAGTAGTATTCTCTTACTAGTATTATGTGACCTACTATGAAATGTGGTTTATATATATTTATGGAGATACAACAAAAGAAGAGTTGATATTTATAGTTGGTGTTTAACAACTTTGCATTAGAAATGTGAAATTTCCTAATTCAAATTCATGTAAAATTCCTGAGAAAATTGATTATAGTCACGTCAAACTTAAGCAAGATAGTAAAACTTTACTTTTTGGTGTGGCAGTGTTTCTACTAGAATTAAATAGGGCATTTTTCTCCCTCTAGATACCTGTGACATCAGCTAAGTTTCCCTGGTCACCCACACATAGTGTAGTTATAGTTTCAGGTATGTATTTCTTTAAAAATCTAAAAAAAAAAATGACAAGGTATATATTTGTGACAATCTATACCAGGTTCAGAGCTTGCTATTCAACTTGCTATTGTACAGTTCCAGAAAATAGCAGGTTGTTACTTCCAGGCTCCCAGTATGAGAGAGGAGCTCAGGGAAAGTGTGAGAAAAGGCAAGGGTTAGAAGTAACCTGCCAGTTCTAATCTTCAGAACCTTTGCATAAACAAGATTGGAATAAAAACAGTGTTGTTTTTTTTTTTAAATTTGGAAACCTAATTTATCCAGTCATAACATTCCATGCTGAGTGCATGTACACTTTTAGAAAGACACCACACTGTAATGCACTAGGTCCCCAAATCTGCTTCAGTACTGTCTTTGTGTATAACTTGAATTTCAGATGTCAGTTGGCTGGATGGTGTATTTTTATATTGCATCCAGTGAAATGAAAAGATAAAATAGCCAGCAAAATATAGTCAGCAAAGCACTAGTAAGTTTTAAGAACATTTTACGTGTTAATCAGAATGTTAGGTCCTGTATTTTTAATGCAAAATCATAAAGACACAATATAAGTTTTCCTGTGTATATGCGAACAGAAATTCTCAGTGCTTAGGATTAGCTTAGGACCATTGAATACAATGGAAGTATATTAAAAACAAGGGCAGAGTTCTGAGAAAAAGAAAAGTTAGCCAAAAACGCAATTTAAAATAAGCCGAGCGTTCTAAGCCTGATTATTTTGTGCAAGAATGCAGATGTCCATATTATTTGAGGCTCTATTTAGAACAGCAAAGAAACTGTCTGAATTATTTGATTAACAAGAATATCAATAAGTTGTTTGCCTGCTTCCTAGGGGTGTGGAAACAATGTTGGTTTTTGTAATGGTGAATCTTGGAACTCAAATAACTTACAAAATAAAGTATGCTTCTAGGCATATTCAAAATATGCCCCTGGTCCATATCTCTGGAATCTGAAACATAATTTACCATAAAACAAAACAGAACAACAAAAGCCTAGAATAGTTAAAATAGCTCTTAAAAATATGCCTCAAGAGTGTCAGACCTCTTATGAGCCTGTCCAATGCACATCTATATGAAAGGTAGAAAGAGGTCTTGTGACACTAATGGGCTGAGAGCCTGGAACTCTTTGGGCTGATACCTATTTAGGCGTACTTTGCTATCAGTATATGTGTGGAGTAGGTAGGGGACCTCAGGTCATTTTAGGTTGAAACTTGTAAGTAAATGTATTCTCTTCTTTCCAGGCACTTTGGGCCTAGAAAAATCTAGTGTTTCTCAGATTGAGTGTTGTGACCCATAAATGGAGTTATGACATCAATTTAATAGGTCTTGGGCTTCCCTGGTGGCGCAGTGGTTGCGCGTCCGCCTGCCAATGCAGGGGAACCGGGTTCGCGCCCCGGTCTGGGAGGATCCCACATGCCGCGGAGCGGCTGGGCCCGTGAGCCATGGCCGCTGGGCCTGCGCGTCCGGAGCCTGTGCTCCGCAACGGGAGAGGCCACAACAGAGGTAGGTCCGCATACCACACAAAAAAAAAAAAAAAAAAAAAATAGGTCTCAACTAGCAATTGCATACATTGAGATACAATAAAATAGAAAATATCAGAGTGCTTCACATGTAAGGGTAAGCATTGTTTTGTGAATTTGTTTATATTCTGCAATGTAATGTAGATCTTCTAATCTACATTAGCTCATCTAATCTACATTGGATCTAAAACAGATCTTCTAATAAGCTATTCTTAGATCTCTCTCATTCATGGGGAAGTACTCTAATATATGCCTGGATCTTTGTGTTCAGACCTTGGGAGGGGTGGAGACACCTGTATGGCAGTTTATTATTGCTGGAATGTAGATGAGGTAGAAGCAGGTGCAGAATGGTCATAAGTGATAAACTGTATTTAACTTGGCTGAGAGATTTTTCCCTTGAGTTCTTGACCCGCTATTCACGCTCCTGAAACTGTCGATTTAGTCAACTCAAAAGGTTGTTCATAATCTAGGAAATCGAAACTAAAACAGCAATGAAGTACCACTTTATACCCATCAGATTGGCCAAAAAAAAAAAAAAAAAAAAAAAACAACAACAACAACAAACTGATATCCCCAACTTTGCCTGAATGTGTCAATAGAGGAATTATTTTCTATCACTTTGGAAGGCAATTTGACAGGTCTTGGTGAATTTAAAGATATGTGTGTTCTCTGACCCATGTAGCACTTCTATGGCTATGTGTTCACCGTGGAAGAAGGAACTCTCTCTCATGCACAGAGGAACACTTGCACGAGGGCATTTATTACACCATTCATATATACATCTATACATGTCTATATTTCTATCTAAATAGATATATGACTATATAGATGCAGAGATCCGACCTCTTCTCTACTCTGCTGCATTTCAACAGTGGAATGATTAAGAAGGTAATGCTCTTAATCATTTGATTTTTTTATTTATTTTTTCTTATTCTCAATTCAGTTTCTGCAAACTGTGTGTATGTGTGTGTATATGTGTGTGTGTGCGAAGGAAACAACCTGACCATCCCTTTACTAAGGGACAAATAACAAACTGAGGTTTATTTATGCTGTAAATACTCTATAGCAGTTGGAGTGAATGGGTTAGACCTACCAGTGCAAACGGAATACATCAAAAATAACAGGGAAGATAGAAAAAAAACAAACTGCAGAGAATTCACATAGTTTAATGCTATTTTTGTAAAACTTTGATACACAAAATACAATAATATCTATTATTAATAGGCATTCGTATGAAAATAAACAACTTGAGTGGAAAATAATATTCTGAGGTTTGGTCAACTTTGTAGAGGGAGAGAGTGAGAAGGGATGGTGGTAATACAATACTTAATAATACCTGGTGATGATATTTTAGCGATTATCTGTACCATTTCTGACCAAAAAAATAAAGATTCTGAAGCACAAAAGTGCAAAATGTTAATATTTGGTAAATGTGGCTTGTAAGTACATGAGTGTGATACTGTTTTCTGAACTTTTCTTTGTCCTAAATGTTAAACAACTTTTTTTTTTTTTTTTTTTTTTTTTTTGTGTGGTATGTGGGCCTCCCTCTGCTTAAAATGTAGTCTATCCTATCTTTAAAAAGTAGAATTGAAAATTTTTGAGCTATAGATTAATAAGGTTTTTTTTGAATTTCCATTAACTTTGAATGCATTCACTTATAACTTAATATTTTGAAGAAAAGGTAAATTTTGTATCTCAACAGTCTCATTTGCTGATCTCTGCTATACTTGGCTTCATTTCAGTGAAGGAATGTGAAGGGAATAATGTGAAATGCTTTGATTCTTTGTTCTTGCTTATTCAGTCTCTGTTCTCAGTGTACCTTCACTAGAACAGAGGGTCGTGAGGGCTGGCATTTTGGTCTCTGGCTCACCAGCATCTAGAGTAGTTAATGCCTGGCACTGGTAGGGCTCAGTAATTTTTGTTGAATGAATGAATAAAAGGATAAATAATGAATCTCCAGCTCTGAACGCTATCTCACAGTCTGTTAGTTTATGCATGTAGCGCGGCCAGTGCATATTACATGCCAAGTGAAGTTAAGACATTAGGAGATGCTTCTCTGTTAATCCATTCCTGACTTTCCTCTGAGAACTTACTGTCGGGACCAAGTTTCTTTCTTTGGACAAACTTGTAATCTACCTTTCTTTAAAAGATAAGAACCCAGTTACTTCTACTCTTACCTTTCTTTTTATACCTCATTTTCTGATTAATTCAGAATTATTTGTCTGTTGGATACCGTAGAATGAATTTATGCATACCTGTATCTCATCAGTGTCTAATGGTTTCCAATTTCTGTGTTTGCTTTTGTTCTTACTGCTGTTCTGTTATCATATTTCATATAGTCTTAACAATGTAAACTGTCTCAAAAGGTTTTTTTTGAAAAAATTATGTCATTATTTCCATAAAAAATTATATTCCTTTAAAGTTGTATATTACCTACTTTTTTTGGGAAAATGCATCATTTAAAATGTACCTGAGGTTCAGTATTTTTAACAGAATTCGGTTATGAACTTTATAAAGCAAATGCTTACTTAATATTATGGGCTGAGTTGTATACCCCCGAATTCATATATTCAAGTCCTAATGTACATACCTCAGAATGTGACTGTATTTGATGACAAGCCCTTAAAAGGGGGATAATTAAGTTAAAATGAGGTCATTGGGGTGAGTCTTAATCCAATGTGACTGATGTCCTTATAAGAAGAAGAGATTAGGACACAAACAATATGGAAGGAAGACCATGTGAAGATAACAGAGATCATAAAACTAAAATATGAAAAAGGTTGGATTTTGAACCTGCTCACTTCTTAGCATTGGTTTGCTTTTATTCTACAACATGGCAAACAGCAAGAAAAGCAGGCTTGGAATATCTCGCATTCTGCTATTTGTTTTTCTTCATCATTCCTCACAATTTCATGTGTATGCTTCAAATGCTACCGGAAATAAAAACATATGAAGTAGCCTATCCTAAAGTTTGAGTCCTCTATTTAAGTAACTTTGAGCTTTAAAGGTCTTGGAATCCTTAAATAATCCCTGTTTTCGGCAGGTACCATGAAAATTGTCTTGTAAATTATTTTAAAATAGATATCTTCATGTAACTCATGAGCTGTTTGTGAATCCTTTTACGAAATCTTTCAAAGATGGGAAGTTTTTCCTTTAGTTTAAGATGGTCATGATTGTTAGTGTTGTGAATTTCTCAACTGACCTAGTGGCATGAGTTAATTTAAATGAATTTTCTCATTTGAATTAAATAGCAAATTATTTTTCATTTTTCATTGGACTGCTTGAAATTTCCCAGTTTTAATCATATTTAGAATATGTAGATTTTACTGCCATTTAGTATTGCTTCTGTAGTGAAAGCAACTAATTTCTTTTTTTTTTTTTTTTTTTTGCTGTACGCGGGCCTCTCACTGCTGTGGCCTCTCCCCTTGCGGAGCACAGGCTCCGGACGCGCAGGCTCAGCGGCCATGGCTCACGGGCCCAGCCGCTCCGCGGCATGTGGGATCTTCCCGGACCGGGGCACGAACCCGTGTCCCCTGCATCGGCAGGCGGATTCTCAACCACTGCGCCACCAGGGAAGCCCGCAACTAATTTCTAATGCAAACAGTTAACAGTTTAAAATATATAGCTCTTATAATCAGTTTATAGTCCAAAAACAACCCCAAACTATAAATATTGTTTATATAGATTAATCAGTGAAAATTAATCTATAGCCTTCCTTCAATTTTCCTCCTTTAATTAACCCCATTACCTGTGTACCCAAAAGGTAGGTGGTGTGATCATGTTATGCGTCCTGCATTCCTGTGCATTCCTTGAGCTGTGATGCTGGGGGTACCCTATATAGAATCCTACTTACCTCTGGCTTTACCAGCTTAGTTAAAGGCTAAATTTATCACAGCTAGGCATGTGGAGGGCAGGGCAGTATGTATCTCTCTCTCTGATTTTCTTTGAATTTTTTTTTTTTGTCTCAATGGAAAGTTTGGAATTTTTACATTTACTAAGGAAACAATGATATACTTGACAATTTAAATAGAACTCATCTTTTTAATAAACTGTTCATTCTGTTTTTTCATTGATAGAAATTTATTTCCCTTTGGGAAAATATTAAGCTACAAAGGAATATTGAGTGGATAGTAAAATTAACAAAGTAATTTTAAAGAAGTATTTCACAGCTAAGGTTTGTTCTTCTCAAGGAAACTCTTAGTTTCTGCTCAGCCAAGATTTTTCTTTTCTGAATAGTATTTGGATGTAATTCACATTATCTCCAGTGACTCTACTTTTTCCTGGCTGCTAAAGCTGAGTAACTCTTCAGATTGATATTTTCTTTCTGTAGGTATTTTGATAAACCAATCAGTTTGAGTCGTCTGGTTGATTTGGGAACCCAAATGAGTAAATCCTTTGAAAATGCCTCTGGAGACCAAATACAACTGAAACCTTTTCTTCTCCCTTTATATTTGTTTTTTTTGTTATGTCAAAAAGCCCACTTCAAATACCAGTGCATTTCAGACCAGACAGTTGAGTTTTATGTGGGCAAAATAATCACATAAAATATTCATACTTGAGGTGCAAGAGCCAAAAGCAGAAATGTTTTATGACTTACTGTTAGTCTTCCTGACTGTTCATCCAAGAAAGACACATCCTTTTCTTTTACATCTCTCTGGCCTGATCTCTCAATGCCGAATTAAACCCTTGAGGGCAATCATATGTCTTTTATTTTTAATTTTTAGGGGATAGCTCACATTTTGTCTCTTTAATAAAAACAAGATCTTTTGTATTGTAATTTGGTTAATTTATGGGTTTTGTGGAGCAATTTATGGATTATAATCTCTGCCAGGATTATTCCACCCACATCCAGGTAGATATCTTAGAACATTTCACCAGCCGTCACCTCTGAGTACCAACTAGCATAATGTTTATGCCACAGCCCTCAGCTTCAGATCAGTAATTCTGGGAAGTGTAATAGGATCAGTCATGCAGGGAGGTTTTTTTAGAATGTGCATATGCCTGTGTCCTATTCCAGACGTACTGCTTTAGACTATTGGAGGTGGTAGCTGGGCAGGCCTCTCAGTATATTGTGACACACTCTCATGGTGAAGAGACATTGACTATACCATAAACCCTGAAAATGTGTCATTGGCAATGCTCTTCATTTAAATGAGAGGAAGGCATTTTATGCGGTTTGTGACCCAGAACGGCATTACCTATGACAGGTGAAAGAAAATCCTGCTCTATTAACAGGAAACAGAATTATTCAGCATTAAGTCATCCATGCAGGAAATATTTATTTAGTGCCTATGATGTGGCAGTAGCATTCAGCATTCAACACTCAAGCCACAAACCAAGTAATTGCCTGTTCGTATGCTCAGTCTCTCGAACTCTTCTCTTCTCCATTCTCTCTTTTTCTTTCTTTTTTTTGCGTTACGCGGGCCTCTCACTGTTGCGGCCTCTCCCGTTGCGGAGCACAGGCTCCGGACGCGCAGGCTCAGCGGCCATGGCTCACGGGCCCAGCCGCTCCGCGGCATGTGGGATCTTCCCGGACCAGGGCACGAACCCGTGTCCCCTGCATCGGCAGGCGGACTCTCAACCACTGCGCCACCAGGGAAGCCCCTCTCTCTTTACCTCTCTGTTAAGACATAATTCAGGCAGTGCCATCTTATGTCACTGACACCCTTACCAGAACCTCTAGGTAGAATTAGAGGCCAACTCTATAGCTGTCTAGAATCCTTAGCATGTCACTGTCGTCTGTGTATCATGCGGTACAAAAACGTTATTTGTTATGGCTTACTGTGTGTGCCCCCCCAAGCCTGTGAGTTTATTCAGGGAAGGGACAGCACCTTACATACTAACCTGGGAAATCTTTGTTTCTCCAATGCCAAGCGTAACAGGTGGTCTTAAGTGTTTGCTGAATGACTTTGCTTTTTCTATTCAATAGTAGGATTAATGGGAATGCACATGTCTGAGATCTTTACAAGTTAAAAGGTCTTCAGGGAGGGTCCATTCTAAATAAATATGGGAGATTTCACCTGCTAACCTTGAATAGGTGACAAGAAGATGTTTTTCATAGGAATTGTTCTTTCTAGACCGAATTACAAGTTTTGACACTATTGGAATTTCAGAATTTTGTAAGAGTAAATTTAACACACTAGTGTGTGTCTGATTTTTTATACACTACGTTTGAATTTGGCTTTTTGGTCACTTGTTAATTCAACAAGCATTATTTCAGTCTCCTTAAAACATTATTATCATGTTTTCTTTGATGCTCTTCTCATAGTTATCTTACTGCTTTCAGCTCCTTTGTCTTTCTGGCTTGCTTCTCATCCTAAACTTCTAACTGGTAGAGCTTCTCAAGGTTTTGTTCACATCAACTTCTTTTCTTTTTCTATACCGTTGTCTGTAATGATATCACTGAGGCCCTCCACGCCATCTGTATGTCAGTGATCCCCAGATTTTATCTTCAGCTTCAATGCTCTTATTATAGGTAGTAATTCATTTCAGAAGCTCAGTCATGAGTAAAGGGTAGACTGATGGATATCTGCAGATGAAGACAGGACTTTTCGTCAAATCCAGTGGTGCTTCATTAATGCATTCATGTCAGATATCTTCTCTTTAAATGAATCATGAAAAACCCATATTCTTTGCTTGATTAATTCTTCTTATATAGTTCTTATGTGCTCATGAACTTATTTTTTATTGAAGTAACATTGATTTATAACTTTATATGTTTTATGTGTACAACAGTATAATTTGACATCTGTATACACTACAGTGTGCTCATCACCAAATGTCTAGTTTCTGTTTGTCACCATACAGTTGACCCTCTTTATCCATTTCACCCTTCCTCTACCCCCCTTCCCTTCCCCATTCCCCTCTGGTAAGCACCAATCTGTTCTCTGATTCTGTGCATTTATTTTTATCTTGTTTATTATTATTTTTTAATTCCACATGAGTGCATTCATATGGTATTATTTGTCTTTACCTTATTTCACTTAGCATAACACCCTCAAGGCCCATCCATATTATCACAAATGGCAAGGTTTCATCTTTTTGTAGCCAAGTAGTATTCCATTTGTGTGTGTGTGTGTGTGTGTGTGTGTGTGTGTGTGTATCTATCTATCTATCTATCTATATATATATATATCTACTTTATCCATTTATCTGCCCATGGGCACTTAGGTTGTTTCTATTTCTTGTCTATTGTAATAATGCTGCAGTGAATATAGGGGTGCATATTTCTTTTTGAATTACTATTTTTGTATTCTTCAGATAAATACCTAGAAGTGGAATAACTGGATTATATGGTAGTTCTATTCTTAATATTTTGAGGAATCTGCATTCTGTTTTCTATAGTGGCTTCACCTACATTTCTGTCAGTACTGTATAAGGGTTTGCATTTGTCCACATCCTCTCCACCACTTGTTGTATTTTGATAATAGCCATTCTGACAGTCATGATGTGATATTTCATTATGGTTTTGATTTGTATTTCCATAATAATTCGTGATGTTGAACATCTCTTCATGTACCTGTTGACCATCTCTTCATGTACCTGTTGACCATCTGTATATCTTCTTTGGAAAAATATTCATATCCTCTGGCCATTTTCTAATCAAGTTGTTTTTGTTGTTGTTATTCAATTGTATGAATTTTTAATATAGTTTGGATACTAACCCCTTATTGGATATATGATTTACAGATATCTTTCCTCATTTGGTAGGTTGTCTTTTTGATTTATTGATGGTTTCCTTTGATGTGCAGAAGCTTTTTAGTTTGATGTAGTCCCATTTGTTTATTTTTGATTTTGTTTCCTTTGCCTGAGCAGACACATCCAAAAAGAAACTGCTAAGACTGATGTCAAAGAGCATACTGCTTATGTTTTCTTCTGGGATTATTATGGTTTCAGCTCCTACATTCAGGTCCTCCATCCATTTTGTGTTAATTTTTTTGTATAAGATAGTGGTCTAGTTAAATTCTTTTGCATGTGGCTGTCCAGTTTTCCCAACACCATACTGAAGAGAATTTCCTTTCTCCATTGTATGTTTGTATCTCCTTTGTTGTAAATTAGTTGTCCATATATGTGTGAGTTTATTTCTGGGCTCTTAATTTGGTTTCATAGGTCTGTGTATCTGTTTTTCCGCCAATACCGTGCTGTTTTCATTACTGTGGCTTTGTGGTATAATTTGAAATCAGAGTTTTGATGATTCTAGATTTGTTGTTCTTTCCTCAGAATTGCTTTGGCTATTTGGAATCTTTTGTATTTTCATGCACTTTTAGCATTTTTTGGTCCTATTTCTGTTAAAAACAAAAAACACAACATGTCCTTGGGATTTTGATAGGAATTGCATTGAATCTGTGGATTGCTTTAGGTAATATGGACATTTTAACAATGTTAATTCTTCCAGTTCATGAACATGGAATATCTCTCCATTTATTTGTGTCTCTTTCAATTTCTTTCAACAGTGTCTTATAGTTTTCAACATACAGGTCTTTTACCTCCTTGGTTATATTTATTCCTAGGTATTGTTGCAATTTTAAATGGAATTGTTTTCTTAATTGTTTTTCTCTGCAAGTTTATTGTTAGTGCATGGCAATACAACAGATTTTTGTATATTAACTTTGTGCCCTGCAACTTAATGTATTCATTTATTACTTCTAATTTTTTTTGGTGGTGTCTTTAGGGTTTTCTCTATATAAAATGTCGTAAATAATTACAGTTTTCCTTCCTTTCCAATTTGGATGCCTTTAATTTCTTTTTCTTGCCTAATTACTCTAGTACTTCCAATGCTGTGTTGAATAAGAGTAGTGAGAGTGGGCATCCTTGCCTTATTCCTGAACTTAGAAGGATAGCTTTCAGTTTTTCATCATTGAGTATGATGTTAGCTGTGGGTTTGTCATCTATGGCCTTTATTATGTTGAGGTACAGTTCTTCTATACCCATTTTATTGAATGTTGAATCTTGTCAGATGCTTTTTCTGCATTTATTGAGATAATCGTATGATTTTTATCTTTTCTTTTGTTAAAGTGATGTATCATGTTGAATGATTTGCAGATGTTGAGCCATCCTTGTATCCCTGGAATAAATCCCACTTGATCATGGTGTATGATCCTTTTAAAGTATTGTTGAATTCGGTCTGTTAATACATTGTTGAGGATTTTTGCATCTGTGTTTAATCAGTGATAGTGGCCTGTAATGTTCTCTTTTTTGTGTTGTTCTTGTCTGATTTTGGTATCAAGGTAACACTGACCTTGAAAAAACGTGTTAGGGAACATTCCCTTTTCTTCAGGATTTTTGGAAGAGTTTGAGAAGGATAGGTATTAAATCTTTGAATGTTTGGTAGAATCTACAGGTGAAGCCATTAGTCCTGGAGTTTTGTTTTTTGGGAGAGATTTTTGATTATTGTTTCAATCTCCTTACTAGTGATTGGTCTATTCAGATTTTTTATGTCTTCCTGATTCAGTCTTGGAAGGTTGTATGCTTCTAAGTATTTATCCATTTCTTTTAGGTTGTCAATTTTGTTAGCTTATAGCTGTTCACTGTAATCTGTTACAGTGTTTTGTATTTCTTCTCTTTTGTTTCTGATTTTATTTGTTTGACTCTTCTCTCTTTTCTTCGTAGTGAATCTAGCTGAGGGCTTTTAAATTTTGTTTGTTTTTTCAAAGAACCAGTGCTTAGTTTCATTGGTCTTTTCTATCATCTTTTTAGTCTCCATTTCATTTATTTTCCTGATTTTTATTATTTCCTTACTTTTATTGACTTTGATCTTTGTTTGTTCTTCTTTTTCTTGTTCCTTTAGGTGTAAAGTTAGATTATTTGAGATTTTTTTTGTTTCCTGAGTTAGGCCTGTATTGCTGTAACTTTCCTCTTAGTACCTCTTTTGCTGCATCCCATAGATTTTGGTATGTCATATTTTAATTTTCATTTGTCTTCTAGTATTTTTTGATTTCTCCATTGACCCAATAGTTGTTCAGTCACATTTTGTTTAGTCTCCACACATTTGTGATTTTTCCAGCTTTCTTCTTGTAGTTGATTTCTAGTTTCATACCATTGTGGTTGGAAAAGATGCTTGATATGATTTTAGTCTTCTTAAATTTATTCAGACTGATTTTGTGTCCCAACATATGTTCTATTCTTGAGAATGTTCCGTCTGCACTTGAGAAGAATGTGTATTCTGCTGCAGTTGGATGGAATGCTCTGTATATATCTATTAATCTGTATGATCTAATGTTTCATTTAAGACCCGTGTTTCCTTGTTGATTTTCTGTCTGGATGTCCTATCCACTGATGTAAGTGGGATGTAAAGTCCCCTATTATTATTGTGCTGCTGTCAGTTTCTCTCTTTAGATCTGTTAAGAATTGCTTTATATTTTTTAGTGCTTTTGTGTTGGTGCATATTTATTAATTAATATTATGTTTTCTTTCTGGATTGTCCCCTTTATCATTATATAATGTCCATCTTTGTCACTCGTTACCTTTTTTTGTCTTGAAGTATATTTTGTCTGTTATGAGTGTAGCTCCACCCACTTTCTTTTGGCTGCCATGTGTGTGGAGTATCATCGTCCATCCCTTCACTTTGAACCTGTTTGTCTTCAGAGCTGAGGTGAGTCTCCTAGAGGTACCATATAGTTGGGTCTTGTTTTTTAATCCATCCAGCCACTCTGTGTCTTTAGATTGGTGAATTCAGTTCATTTACATTGAGTGATTATTGTTAATGGGGAGTTGGTATTGTCTCTCTATCTTTTGTTTCTAGTTGCTGTATATCTTTATTGTTTCTTTTCTGTGTGTTTCTGTCTGCAGTTTTAGTTTGGTGGTTTTCTATGATGTTTTTCTCAGGGTCTTCTTTTTTTGTTGTTTCATGTCTCTGCTCTGGGTTTTTGTATTGTGTTTACCATGATGTTTGTATAAAACATCTCATAGATAACAGTCCTTTTTCTGCTGATAGCATTTTACCTTCATTTGTGTATACAGGTTTTGTCCTTTTCCCTTCCAGTTTTTTATTGCAAATTATTTCTTTGTTGTTGTGCATTTGTTACCAAATCAAAGTAGCTATAGTTATTTTTGATGCTTTTTTACTTTAACCTTTATACTACAATTGTTTAGCAACTTGTTCTGATATAGAGTTGCAATTTTCTGATTCTTTCTGTTTATCACCTTATTTAACACATTATTGACCAGGGGATTTTTGCAGAAACCAATGCCTGTGGCCATAATATGCCTCCAGTCAAACATGTGTTAAAGTTTTGTGTACTTTTGCCTTTTTGTTTCTGATAAAAGAGCTCCTTTCAACATTTCTTGCAAGGTAGGTCTAGTGGTAATAACTTTCTCAGCTTTTGTTTGTCTGGGAAAGCCTTTGTTTCTCTTTCCTATCTGAAGGTAACTTTGCTGGATAGAGTATTCTTGACTGACAGTTATTACCTTTCAATATTTTGAGTATGTCATTGTACCTTCTTCTGGTCAGTACAGTTTCTGCTGAGAAATCTACTGATAGCCTAATGGTACCTTTGTACATTACTGTCTTTTTTTTTCCCCTGGTTGTTTTGAACAGAACAAATTCTTTCTTTGTTATTGACTTTGGTTGTTTTAATATAATGTGTCTTGCAGAATGTCTTTTTGCATTGAGATAATTAGCTGTTCTCTTAGTTCAATAGACTTGTATACCTTGTTCCTTCCCCAGGTTTGGGAACTTCTCAGCCATTGTTTCTTTAAATAAGCTCTCTGCTTTCTTCTCTCTCTCTTCTCTTTCTGGGGTACCCACTATCCCTGTGTTGCCTTTTCTTAGGGGAGCTGGATAGTTCTCATGGAGTTTCTCCATTTAAAAAAAAATCTTAGTTCTCTCTCATCTTCTACCGGAATCATTTTTAGATTTCTGTCTTTGAGCTCACTAATTTTCTTTTCCAAATGATCTGCTTTATTTCCAGCACTTCCTAATGCATTCTTCATCTCATTTATTGAGTTCTTCAGTTCTAGAAGTTCTGTTTGGTTCTTATTGTTTAGAGTTTCAACATCTTTGGTAAAGTATTCCTTCTGTTCATGAATTTTATTCCTGAGCTCATTGAACTGTCTTTCTGAGATTTTGTAGCTCACTGAGTTTCTTCGTAACAGCTATTTTGAATTCCCTATCAGATTACAATCTTCTGTGATCTTTAAGTTTGGTTTCTGGAGAATTATAATTTTCTTTTTGTGATAATATTACTGTGCTTTTTCATGGTGCTTGATGACCTGTTCTTTTGCTGGTGTATTTGGAGTAGTGAACACTTTTCTTATTTAAGTAAAGCTTTGTTTATGTTGATTCTAACAGTTCAACAGATTGGTATTTAGAGGCCCTTCTTTTGTTTTTCAGTAGATGGAGCTATAGCAGTAGTTTTTGATTTCTCTCACCTGAGCTGCCTCTGGCTATCTTTGCCTCTGAGATGTCTCTGAGAATTGGTGCTATCCACCCTCCACCACTTATGCCAGAGGTGTTACCAGTGCCCTTGTCCTCACTGCCGGTACCTCCAGGGTAGCTGGTGCTTTGCTACTGCCAGTTTCGCTGCTGTAGCTGATGTTGCTACTGAGGGCACCATGTTGGCAGGCTCGTCTGCTGTGTCCAGGGTCACCGGGGTCATGGGTAGTGCTGCCACAGTGTAGAAAGGGGGCGTGTATGGGGAAGCTGGAGTTGTCAGGTTCATGAGCACTGCCGCTGTGGGTGAGGGGCAGCTTTGCAGGCACCGCAGTGGGTGGAGAGACAGGGTCCCAGGCCCCACCACCTCTGCTGCCTGGTCCCCTGTCACTGCAGGTGCTGCTGTGGCTGAGAGGCTGCAGCTGTGTGTGCTGCCTCTGCTGCTGCTTCCGAGTTCTCTGGGGCCGTGGGCTCAGCTGTCGTGGCTGGGGTCTGGGATGGGGCCCTTGCTGAGCCCCCCGTTCTGGCTTCTCTGTGTGTCCAGTCCACTCACGTTCAGATGTATCCATGTGTGGCTCTCTCTGGCATCCTACGGTGTTGGGCAGAAAAGGAACCTTTTTTTGAATTATGCATGTTTTACTAGATGTAGATCAAAGGGGCGAGACAAAGGGAACGTCTCATTCCACCATGAGGCTGACGTCCTTGCCATAATCTTACTCCTTCGGCTTGGGTTTCCTAGGGTTGCTGTAAGAAATTGCCACAAACTTGGCGGCTTAAACAACAAAAGTTATTTTGCTCATAGTTCTGGAGGCCAGAAGTCTGAAATCAAGGTGTTGGCGGCAAGACCGTGCTCCCTCTGTGAAGGCTCTAGGAGAGAAGGCTTCCTTGCCCTTGCCTAGCGTCTGCTGGCTCCTGGAAGTCATTGGCACTCTTTGCTTTCTAGCTGTGTCACTCTAGTCTCTGCCTCCATCTGCACGTGGTCTCTTTCTCTGTGTCTATCTCTGTGTGTCCTCTCCTCTTTCAAGGATATAAATCACTGGAGGTAGCGCCTTCCCTAATCCAGCATGACCTAATTTTAATTAATTATTTCTGCTAAAGACCCTATCTCCAATGTTCTGGGTGCAACGAATTTTTGGAGGACACTAATCCACCGTACTGTAGGTTTATCCATGCCAACTAACCAAAATGAGAGGCAGCTGTCATGTAGAACTAGAGTGCAGAGTCTAGAAAATGAGTGTCAGATTCTGCCGTCATAGGTGTGTGGCCTTGGGCAAGGTACTTAATTATTCTGTGCTGTAGCTTTCTCAGGTATAAAATGGAGATAATAATAGTGCCCAACTTACGAAATTGTTGTAAAGATTAAAATATTTTATATGTGTATGGTGCCTAGAATACGTAGCACAAAGTAAGCAAATTTTAGTGATAAGTGCTGTCACAGTCAGTCTTCGTACTTAATAGGCCTATGAAGATGCTTTCCTAAAAACTTTCTCCCAGTTTAGTTTCTCCTCCCTCTTCCTGATCTTAAATATTATTCAGTCCCTTCTCCTTCTCCATGTCATCATTTGTGAGGTGTTGCAAGAGGAACACTATGGTAGTGTAGATGGCCTTTGCACACGTTCAAGGTCAGTTCTGGACCATCACACTCAGAAGCCTCTACATGGCTGAATGGCTGGAGATTGTGGAGCCTATTGTTCTTCCAAATGCCTTGGGTGGCATGGAGATCCCTGGAATGTTAATTAATTTTCATATTTCCCTTTAAGTTACTTCTGTAGCTGGAACAAAGAGTTTCTGAACTGGGTTCCAAAGTGGCATTCTCGTTCACTAACACCGTCAGAGAAGACTGTACTTGGAGCTTTCCTGTCATTTTTAAGAGCCTGTAAAAGGCATTCTAGGTTTGCAAAGTTGGTGTAAAATATGTTCCCAGATCTAGCAGTGGAGCTTTTGGTCATATAGTCCCACTGAAGATTCTGGGATTACTTTAGACAGTGTGCTCTGCAAGGCTGAGGTACATTTATGACAACTAAGGGACCTTGAGATAAGGAAAGGTACTCTCATATTTCCTTTGAGAACCTTCTGGCCTCATTAGAAGTGATTTTATTTCAAAGCATGCCTCATTTCATATTATTCTCTGCAGTATCATTTTTCTCTCAAAATTACAGAAAAAAATATACCAAGTATCTCTGGTCATAGAAGTGCTATGAGCTTACTTTGGGACCCCTGAGGTAGTTACTGAAGTAAATTCAAGTCTATTGAATCCTTTCCTGTCATTACAGGCCAGGGGCAAAACATTAGACTCAGTCAAGCCTAGTAAACGATACATGTTAAGCTTGGTTGTTTGATATAATTTATAAATGTGTGGAAATGTGTAGGGTTTTTTTTATACATATAACTGCTTATTTCTACTATATTTTCAAGTTAAACTACAGTATTAAAAATTTCAGATAATCAGTATAAAAATTTTTATTGGTAAAAGAGAACATTTATGAGATTAAATTGACTCATCCAGTACTTATATTAACCACATATACTGTATCCTGCTTTCCACCTCCTTGGCTTGTTTTTGGATATTTGATACATACTAATGTATTCAAAACAGACTAGTCTAGTTTCTTGTCTTTGTACAGTGAGATGAGCTGAGAGAGTTATTCACTCATTCATTTATCAATATTTATTTAGCGTGCACATTTTACTGACTTGGTGCCAGCTTCTGAGATGAATGAGATTCAAACTTTTGGTTAGTAAATCCAGAAGAGAGAATTGATGTGTAAACCACTAAATTACAAAATGGTGTGAAAAAGGCAAGAGGTGGCAATGATTAACTCTATCAAGGATTGAGGGAGGGCTTGAAGTTTTCTCAGAGAAGGTGACATCTGAGCTGTGTTTTGAAGCATAAAGAAAGCTTGTTGGCTGATATGAACAGAGAAGAAAGTATGCATCATAAAATATAATGACGTGTTTAAGAACTACAAGCAGCTTGGTTTTGCTGAAGTTTATAGTTAATGGTCCCTCTATTTCTAGGACTCCTGGTAGCTGTAGTTTTTGTTGTAGTTTGTGGAAATTTAGGAAATTTTATTTACCTCATGATACTTGCCAAATCGTTTACAGAGATAATATGATATCAAATTAATATTTGCATAAGTGAATGTAAATTAAGCCCTGATAATTGATATCACAATATCAGAGGTTTGACACGTATTCTATAATCCTACAGTCATAGCATTTTGCATCTCCCTTCTGCTCCAGTGCATCTATGTAATGCACTTCCATTTGTAGTGGTGGCTCACCAGGGGATGAGTCTCAGCCTTGGGCAGTGGTATGGGCTATGCCCACGTAGAGGCATATACTTGCTAAGGTTAACCTAGTCCTTGTAACATATACATCTCCAAATACAAATGGATTAACACACTGGGCATTTATTTCTCACCTGAGTAAAGTACAAGATGAGAGTGTTTGACTGGTACCCGGGTATGGGGTGGCTGGGGGTTAGGCAGGATGCGAGAGGGCTTGGCTCCATGTAATTGCTCAGGGATCTAGGCTGATAGATGATCCACTGTCTTCAGCATACAACTTCCAAAGTTGCCTTGGGCATTCCCATCCAAGTTTCATATGGGCGAAAAGAGAATGTGGAGAAGGCCTGTCAGCTTTTTATCTACGCTAAGCCCCGCAGTGACATACATAACCTCTGTTCATGGTGCATTGGTGAAAAGCAGCCACAGGGCTCTACCGAAATGCAAAGGAGGCTAGGGAATGTGGACCCCTGCCGGACCACTGCTTCTCAACGACTCAATGCCACGGAAGATGACCGTAAATCTTTGCTGGGCAATCAGCTGCCTCTACAACCAGGGTATGTTAGAATCCCTAGGAAGGAGTAAGAGGATTTCAGAATTATAAGTTGCTTGAGAAAGCCTTGCAGGTGACTCGGATATGTCCTCTTAGGGCATTTTTCTCTTCTTAACTTACTCGAGTATTAATACTAGCTAAATGTCTTCCTGTACAGGTGTAGATTCTGACATTCAGAATTCAGGGAGGGTAAGTCTTAGAGTTAAATGTTAAATTTTGATTTAGTATTTCATGTACATCATTTTGACTTTGATTTTTCTACCATAGTGTGCTTAGTGTGTTTTGTTTCTTTTGTTTTGTTTTGCTTTTCCAGCCAATTTTCAAAGTCCGTTTTTCTTAAAGTTGTTTAAAATTCTTACAACTCCTAGGAAACATTAGTTTTAAATACATGTTATACTGCTTTTGGGAGAGGTGACAAATCTTTGGATCTGGCGAGATTTGATTTAATTTTTTATTTGAATATAATTTTCGTTATAGTTATTGAAGATTTTAGTAGGAAATAATTGCCAGGTAGATAATATATGTGTATTATTTAGTTCATAAGTAGAGACTGTGCATTCTGCTTTCCTTCTCCATTTCAACAATAGATGTTGTAAGATCTACGTTATTAACTTATAAACTTATCTAAGAAGCAGTAATGAGTCCTAAGGTTGTTAACAGCCATACCCCCGTTGGAATGAGATTCAGAATTTCTGCCACTGCTGATAATTTTGACTTTTAAAAAGTCATTTCTTTTCACCAGTTCTTATAAGGATTGGAGCGCCTACAGTAAATGAGATTCATAGTGTGGTGGACTTGAAGCACAAACGATTTCTGGTGTTGTCCCACTGTCTTATGTTCATTATTATGCAGTAGTTGTGTGTGGGTGTGCGTATGGCCTGCTATGTTGCAGGCCCTCTGATAAGTGCCAGATTGTGGACGGTGGGTACAAAGTGCTCTCATGCAGCTTACATTTTAGTGTAGCATTGTTAATAGAGATGATGGAAATGCTGTTTATCTGTATTATTCAATATGGTAGCTACTAGCCACATGTGGCCTGTTAGGCATTTGAAATGTAGCTAGTGAAACCGAGGAACTGAATTCTTTCTTTCCCTTCAGTTTTATTGAGTTAGAATTGGCACACAGCACTATGTAAGGTTAAGATCCACAATATAGTGATTTGATTACGTACGTCATGAAACGATTATCTCAGTGAGTTTAGTGAATATCCGTCATCTCATGTAGATAAAACATTAAAGAAATGCGGAAAAAGTATTTTTTCTTGGTGATGAGAACTCAGGATTTAGTCTTAACAACTTTCATATATCAATATAACTTATAACAGAGTTAATTACATTTATCATGTTGTACATTACATCCCTAGCACTTAACTGTCTTACAACTAGAAGCTTGTACTTTTGACTGCCTTCATTCAGTCCCTTCTCCCCCTTACCCCACCCTCTGTTAACCACAAATCTGATCTCTTTTTCTGTGGGTTTGTTTATTTGTTTTTGAGGTACAGTTGACCTACAAGACTGTATTAGTTCCTGGTACACAACATAGTGATTTGATACTTCTGTACATCACAAAATGATGACCATGATAAGTCTAATTGTCATCCGTCACCATACAAAGATATTACATAATTATTGACTGTATTCCCCACACTGTATATTTTATACCTGTGACGCATTTGTTGTAAAACTGAAAGCTTGTACCTCTTAATCTCCCTCACCCATTTCTCTCCTCCCCAAACCCCCTACTCTCTGGCAATCATCTGTTTGTTCTTTGCACCTATGACTCTGTTTCTGTTTGGTTATGTTTGTTCATTTGATTTGTTTTTTAGATTCCACATATAAATGAAATTGTGCAGTATTTGTCTTTCTCTGACTTATTTCACTTAGTGTAATACCTTCTACGTCCATCCATGCGTTGCAAAGGGAAAGGTTTCCTTCTTTTTTATGGCTGAGTAATATTCTATTGTGTGTGTGTGTGTATATATATATATATACCACTTCTTTATCCACTAATGGGCACTTAGGTTGCTTCCATACCTTGGGTATTATAAATAATGCTGTATTGAACATAGGGGTGCATATATCTTTTTGAATTCATATTTTCATTTTCTTTGGTTAAATACCCAGGAGTGGAATGGCTGGATCATATAGTAGTTATATTTTTAATTTTTTGAGTAATCTGCATATTGTTTTCCATAATAGTTTCACCAGTTTACATTCCCACCAACAGAGGACAAGGCTTCCCTTTTCCCCACAACCTTGTCTCTACTTGTTATTTGTTGTCTTTTTGATAATAGCCGTTCTAACTGGTGTGAGGTGATATCTCATTGTGGTTTTGATTTGCATTTCCCTATCGATTAGTGATGTTGAGCATCTTTTTATGTGCGTATTGGCCACCTGCATGTCTTCTTTGGATTGAATTCTTAATTTTATTTGATTTTACTTAATTTAAATTTAAATAGCTGCATGTTCTGGCTAGTGGCTATCTAATTGGACAGTGCAAGCCTAGGGAAAAAATACACATTGTTCAAATAATCACACTACAAAATGTGAAATTGCAAGACATAATTGGTGTGAAGTAGATGGATATGATGCTTTGAGCACCTATTGAGTTTTATTTGACTTATGTAGGCAGGTCATTAAAGGCTTAGGTTTGGGTGCTAGAGATGGAGAGAAGTGGATAAATTTGAAGGATAAATAGGGTATAAAATGGACAGGGTCTGGTGATGGTTTCAAAATGCCTTCTAGATTTCTTGCTTGTACAAATGAAGAGATGAGACTTATTCACTAAGAGAACGTTGAAAAAGAACCCGGTTTGTGGGTGAAGCAAATGAGCTTGGTTTTGTAATATACAGGCCCGAGACACAGAATAGAGGTTTAGGCTGGACATAGACATTTGGTAATTGAAGCTATAAGCAAGAATGTGTTCACTTAGAAAGAGAGCATAAGTTGAGATAATGAGAGTGCAGAGGACTGAACTGAGGAACTCCTGTGCTTGATCGTGGGTTAGCATGTAGAGGAAAGAGAAGGACGATGGATTCTGAGAGAATTGAAGATTCAAGGAACTTGAGATTCCAATGAAGTCAAAGAATAGCCTTAGTTGATATAGTTGGGTGAGTAGGCTTGGAGGAGAAAAGGTTATGGTTTAAGATGTATGAAAAAGTGAATTTTGAGATGGAATATTTAGGAGTCGTGGTGGTCTTCAGGATCTGCCTGTGGGCATGGATGACCAACATAAAGCAGAGAAAGGTGGTCGTGGGATTAAGGGAACCATACAGGTTAATTATAATGAAAACATATTTAATCCCATTTTGACAAAAACTCAAAAAGTCTAAAAGTTTCTCTTGTTAGAATTACAAGGTATTAAAATGTGTTTCATAATGTGCATATATTTAAGTAGTAATACATACATTATATAACACTTGTTATGGTACACAGTAGAGCTAATGATCACATAATATCTCTTAGGGAGCTTTTGATCATTCAGAATTTGCAGGTTTGTTGTGGTAAGTCATTTGAAAATGATTAAAGATGATTTACCCTGTTATTTAAAAAATTTATATGGCTCCTCAACCTTGGCAGATACCAATAATAAAATGCCTCGAACTTTGCATTTGTGGCTTTGAAGGTACTATGTAAATTAAATCACCTGTCCATGCTTTGAAATCTTTAAAAGTGAGTATTTGATCATTCATCTTTCATTGGCATTGACTTTCTAGCTGCCCTTACATTTTTTCTTCCTTTTATAATTAACCGAAACCACAACCTGGAAAGAACATGAGTTGTTTGAATCTTATTCTGAAAAAGCCAACGAAGGTTTAATACTTTCAGGGAAGTAGGTATCTATCAAAATGATTTTGAATTATCACCTCTGAATCAATTCTCACCCCTCCCCTCATGCTTGCAAAAGCACATAAGTTGACCTTTCTAGTTCAGGCTAAGTTGTAAAATATCGTTCTAAAATTAGTTTAAAATAATTTGAATATAATTGCCCAGTTTGACAAATGTTACATCTTTTCTTGCTTCTCTTTAAATAAATATTTTTGAAATCAAGACATTTAATTAACTAATGAAGATATTAGGATAAATGAATGACATATAAATATAAATGTAAATACCAATTTTCAGTTATGACTTATATGATTAATTTTTTGGTACTTATCACATAACAAGCTGCACTTTTGCGGTGGTGGTGATGGTAAAGTATTTGATTTCAGTGTTCTTTTTTATGTTTCTTTTAATTGAGGTATAATTGACATTGAATATTATGTTAGCTTCAAGTGTAAAACAATGATTTGATATTTGTGTGTATTGCAAAATAGTTACTGCAATAATTCTAACTATTATCTATCACCATACATGCAGTATTTTTGTCTTATGATGAGAACTTTTAAGATTTACAGTCTTAACAACTTTCAAATATGCAATACAGTGTTATTAACTCTAGTTGCCATATTGTACATTACATCCCCATGACTTACTTATCATATAAATGGAAATTTGTACCTTTCGACAGCCTTCACCCATCCCACCACCCTCTTCCCCTCTGGCAACCACCAGTCTGGTCTCTGTATCTATGAGCTTGTTTTGTCTGTATTTTAAAAATTCCGCGTATAGGTGAGATCATACAGTATTTGTTTCTCTTTGTATGACTTATTTCATTTAGCCTAATGCCCTCAAAGTCCATCCATATTGTTGCAAATGGCGAGATTTAATTCTTTTTTATGGCTGAAGAATAATCGTGTGTGTGTGTGTGTGTGTGTGTGTGTGTGTATGCCACATTTTCTTTATACATTCATCTGCCGATGGGCAGTTAGGTTGTTTCCATATCTTGGCTATTGCAAATAATGCTGCAATGAACAGAGGTGCACATATCTTTTTCAAGCTAGTGTTTTCATTTTCTTTGGATAAATTCCAGAAGTGGAATTGCTAGATCACATGGTAGTTCTATTTTTATTTTTTTGAGGAAACTTCATACTGTTTTCTATTGTGACTGCACCAATTTACATCCCACCAATAGTGCACACAAGTGTTCCCTTTCCTTCACATCCTCTCCAATACTTATTTCTTGTCTTTTTGATATATCCATTATAACAGGCCTTATTGTGGTTTTGATTTATATTTCCTTATTGATTAGTGTTTTTGAGCATCTTTTCATGTAGCTTGGCCATCTGTATGTCTTCTTTGAGAAAATATCTATTTAGATCCTCTGCCCAATTTTAAATCAGACTTTTTTTTGCTATTGAGTTGTATGAGTTCTTTGTATATTTTACATATTAACCCTTTATCAGATATATGACTTGCAAATATTTTCTCCCATTTAGTAGGTTGCCTTTTCATTTTGTTGATGGTTTTCTTTGCTGTTCAAAAGCTTTTTAGTTTCATGTAGTCCCACTTGTTTATTTTTATTGCCTTTGATTTTGGTGTCAAATCCAAAAAATCATCACCAAGACTGATGTCAAGGAGCTTACCACCTGTGTTTTGTTCTAGGAGTTTTATAGTTTCAGGGCTTAAATTCAAGTCTTTAATTCATTTTGAATTAGTTTTTTGTGTATGATGTATGATAGTGGTCCAATTTCATTCTTTTGCATGTGGCTGTCCAGTTTTCCCAACACTATTTATTGAAGAGACTTTTCTCCATTGTATATTCTCGGTTTCTTTGTCATAAATTAATTAGCCATGTATGTGTCAGCTTTTTACTGGGCTCTATATTCTGTTACATTGATCTGTTTGTCTGTTTTTCTGCTAGTACTATACTGTTTTGATAATTATAGCTTTGTAATATAGTTTGAAATCAGGGAGCATGATGCCTCCAGCCTTGTTCTTCTTTCTCAAGATTGCTTTGGGTATTCGGGGTCTTTTGTGGTTCCTTACAAATTTAGGATTGTTTGTTCCTTTCTGTGAAAAATGCCATTGGAGTGTGGTAGGGATTGCATTAAATCTGTATATTGTCTTGGGTATTATGGATATTTTAACAGTATTAATTTTCCCAGTTCATGAGCACAGCACATTTTTCCATTCATGCCATCTTCAATTTCTTTTTATCAATATCTTATAGTTTTCAGTGTACAGGTCTTTCACCTCCTTGGTTAAATTTCTTCCAGGATATTTTATTCTTTTTAATGCAGTTGTAAATGGGAATTCTTTTATTTATTTTTATTTATTTATTTATTTATTTTTGCGGTACGTGGGCCTCTCACTGCTGCGGCCTCTTCCTTTGCGGAGCACAGGCTCCAGATGCGCAGGTTCAGCGGCCATGGCTCACGGGCCCAGCCACTCCATGGCACGCGGGATCCTCCCAGACCGGGACATGAACCCGTGTCCCCTGCATCGGCAGGTGGACTCTCAACCACTGCGCCACCAGGGAAGCCCCGGGAATGCTTTCTTAATTTTTCTTTCTGATAGTTCGTTATTAGTGTATAGAAACACAACAGATTTCTATATATTGATTTTGTATCCTGCAAATTTACTAAATTTATTTATTCTAAAATTCTTTGGTGGTCTTTAAGGTTTTCTATATGTAACATCATGTCATGATTATTTATGTTGCTTCATAGTTGCCACTTGTTTGTGTATATGCGCAAACACACTTGATCATCTTACCAACAACTTTGCATATAACAATCAAAAAGGATTTTTTCCAACTAAATTATTCTGGAATGAAAGATACTATTTGCTAATTTTCTCAGATTTAAGTATTGAGGTAATTCTACTAAAACTGTATAAATATGCATATTATAGCAAGTTAATTAGAAGTTAAGTTCTTTTTTCTTATGTGTGGCATCATCTTAAGTGGTAGATACAGCAAGAGGGTAGTTTCACTCATTACTATTCACTAAGAAATGCGACTTCTACCTTTAATAGATTTAAATTTCCTCATGAACTCACTCTGCCAAGTACCTGGCTCTTAAAAATATAACCTTGCCAGTTAATAATTTTTTAGCCAGTTCTTGTTGATTATGTTTGGTGTAAATACTCAATCTTTTATCTTGTCTCTTCCCGTATTCCTCTGTAAGATATCATCTGTACCTGTCTCAGGAAATTTACTTCTCCTGTGACAATTAGTCTAGTTAGTGTTGTGTTCATCACTGCAGTGGTGAGTGCTTTGCTATTGGGAGCCTGGTTTGATGTGAGTCTAGACATGTGTCTGTTGAGGGGTGCCTGGTTCTCGCTGGCCTTTTTTTTTTTTTTTTTTTTTTTTGCGGTACGTGGGCCTCTCACTGCTGTGGCCTGTCCCGTTGCGGGGCACAGGCTCCGGACGCGCAGGCTCAGCGGCCATGGCTCACGGGCCCAGCCGCTCCGTGGCATGTGGGATCTTCCCGGACCGGGGCACGAACCCGCGTCCCCTGAATCGGCAGGCGGACTCTCAACCACTGTGCCACCAGGGAAGCCCATTGCTGGCCTTTTTGATCAGCATGTAGGTATGTACTGCTGAAGCCCATGATCCCAGCTATTTACTTTTAGTTTTGAAGACCTCAGATAATGCAGTCCTTCATTCTTGTAATATGTGGAGTTGAACTGATAGTTGGTCTTCTCCTAGGGCAATTGCTTTCACACTGTTAGGCTATGAACTATAATAAACACATTTAAAACTATAACATGGAAACCAAAGTTTCACAAATCAATATTTATCCTTGCTACTTAAGATAAACTTGGTATCTTCTATATTATTCTAATAAATTTTTAAAAAATGCTGCTTGTGACCTGGTAAATGATTTATGACCTAGTAATAGGTCTTCACGCAAAGTTTAATGAACGTTGTTTTAGAGGCCTGCAGCCTCCCCCAGGTTATGCCTGAGATGTGGGTCTCTAGGGGAGATGTTCTTTGGGTGCCTTATATCTAACTGGATGTTTTAACAGAGACACTTCTTTACTTCCCATCCCCCCCCCCCGCCATTCTCCCCCAGTAAAAGGTTCAGGGCATACAGTCTAGTTTTGTGATGTCATTTAAATTTGATCTCCTTGCTCTCCATCTGTCTTTCCTTTCCATACTCTCCCATGGTCAAAAGGGGCAGATCTTCTGTCCGTTGGGGCATCCCTTTCATCATAGGCTGAGCCCTTTCCGTATTACAGGTAAATTCTGTGATCCAGTCATCCAACCTTTGGTATGGGAATATGGGGATTACCAGTGAAGTTAATTTTCCCATAAGTGTAAAAAGCCCCAAGACCACGACTAGGATCATGGTACTGTGTTAGGATCTGCTTTGAATCATTTTTTTCTATTTGAAAAAGTTGGTGAATAAAAGGAACAGTGCTGTTACTTCGCTGTCATAGTCTTTATTCTGTTCTTCAAAAGTAATTGTCTTTCAATTGTATATGAATATTAATAATTCTTTGAATTCTGTATTGGATTGTTGTGCCACTAGTAGAAAGAGTGTGTTCTTGCAAGTTTTCACTGTTTTAGGGTTCAGAATTTCCAGGAGATTCTGCAAACTCAATTTTGTATGAGGTTTAAAAACAGATGTGGCACAGGGAGATCAGCTCGGTGCTCTGTGACCACCTAGAGGGGTGGGATAGGGAGGGTGGGAGGGAGACGCAAGGGGGGGGATATGGGGATATATGTATATGTACAGCTGATTCACTTTGTGATACAGCAGAAACTAATGCACCATGGTAAAGCAATTATACTCCAATAAAGATGTTAAAAAAAATCTTAAAAAAAAGAAAACAGATGTGGCACACTTATTTTTCTTATAAGTGGTGCCTTTGACCACTTTCACCCATTTCCCTCACCGCCTGCCTCTGGCAACCACCAGTCTGTTCTCTGTATCTACGAGTTCGGTTTTTTTAAGTCCTGGGGATATAATGTGCAGCCTGGTGGCTAGAGTTAACAGTATTGCCTTGTATATTTGAAAGTTGATAAGACAGTAGATCTTAAAAGTTCTCATGACCAGAAAAAAAGAGTTTGTAACACATTATGTGTGGTGATGGATATTAACTAATCTGTGGTAGTCATTTCATAATATATACATCTATCAAATCATTATGATGTGCATCTGAAACTAATAAATGTTTCATGTCAATTGTATTTCAGTAAGAAAACAGGAATCATAAAACAAAACCAAACCAGATGTGGTAGGTACATTGAAAAAAGGAAAATTGTTGTTAATTGTGTTTTCTCCGTGAGTTAAAAGGCATCCTGAGAAATTCTTCTAAATGTAACAACAAACAAAACTACCTCGCCAATACACAAGGAAACTCCTCTTTCTAAAGAGCAGTCATTTCAACTTCTTTTATAAACGTAAAATATTGCCCAGAGTTTTAAAGTTTTTATTGCTTTTTGATTGTTTTTATTGAAATCCTTCTTGTCTCTTGTTAAATAACTGCATTAATTCTACAGCGATGGCCCACCTTCTCAACCTTTTCCAGAAGAGGCCCCCAGTTTCCATTGAAGAGTTTTATGGGGGCTTCCCACACGTCAAATTTCACACAGCCAGCTACATTCGCTTTTTATAAAGGTCTTTGAATGCAATGCCAAGGCCTCCCACTAATAGTTTTATGGGCTTGGTGTGGGATCTGCATCCCTCACTGAGGAAGCCCCATGTCAAAAGACTGTGGGAGTAATGAGTTGTCAAACATACCCAGAAAGAGCAGTAAAAAAAAAATCCTGGTTAGCTGTACTGTTGTTGCCAAGGAGCATAAGCAGAACAGAAAACATGCCAAATGCTGACTGATTTTAAACAGCGACACCTATTTCAGAGAATATGCACTTCATTATATTTTTGAAAGAAAATCAAATCACAGATCCGAAATGGGTTTTAATGTTCATCTGAAAGTTTGGCACTGGTAAATTAGTGTTTCTTCAAGTACTTAAAAAATACAAGTAACTAAATATTTTAATGTGTTCTCTCAAGCGGAGATAACTAATCATGGTTATCTGTGAACATTTAGTCTTGGAATCGCGTGTTAGAAGTTCTTTGCTTCATTTTCTTTTTTCCTCTGAAAAGGCTAAGGAAGTATGTTTTTACCCCCTATTAACTATTACATTACATGTATCTATACTAAAAAAAAGTACCTTCTAAACTTTAAAGAATTGTAGTGGCAGAATTGAAACTCCTATTCCCTCATCCGGGCCTGACGTTGTGTTTTTCTCAGTCTCGAGCATTTGCTTGGCATTCTGAACCTATCTTCCTTCTAGACACTGAACAGGACATTTTTGAGGTACACCATGAACTTAGTGTTTTTAGCTTGGTTAATGTTGACATGTGAACAGAATTATATGAGCCATACTTCAGGAAGGCCTAGAGTAGAAATACTGTATTCTGTAGGAAGGTAGTACAACCTGTCTCCGTGCAGGTTGATAGCATTAAAACTAAACGACATATTGAGATTTTTGCAAATTTTGAAATATCTTTTTGGAAGTTGGTGAAGAAGAAAAGCGAGTAGAGTTCTTCTTTGTAATTGAAATATGCTCATTGAAAAGATTCTTATATTTTAAATAATCTTGAGTGTGCAATTCTTTATGAAAAAATTATTCTTAGCATGTTTCTTATGTGTATAACGTGGATATTTCTTGGGTGTGGTGCATGTGTATAATACGCCATTCTGTTATACTAGTAATAATACAATATCAATGTATAATGTATAGAGCAAACCACAAATGGAACATTATACAGTATTAAGTACGAAATGAGTTAGGTTTTGCTACCTTCAGTTGTCTGTTAATAGTCTTTTATTCATACAATTATATTTTTTCTTTCAAAGTTGGATATAAGATTGCAAAATCTAAAGCAGAGAGAAACCCTGGATGGTAATTTCCTCATCCCTGTGACTCCAAGAAATTTTAATCTCAGTTTTAATATATATTATAATTATCTATCTATGTAAAATAACTTCAGTCAACGTGCTGTTACTTACTATATGAAAAATTATTCCTTAAAGCCAGATATTCCCTCTGGATGACCCCTTGTTGTATCTTTATTTTGAATAAGAACCAACTTAGTTGTATGATCCATGTAACCAACCATACCCTGTCTATTAAAGATAAATGTTATCTTTTACAACTTCTTCTGTGAGCTTAAATGTGTCATTTTAAGTTCAAACCCCAAATTATGAAATATTTTAACCATTGCCAACACATCTTCTGTAGGTTGTGCTAAACTTTTCCCTTCATTTTCAATTCTGAGGGGCCAGATTACATAGAGTGTCTACCACTGCTTCTGTGCTGCAATCAGATTCTTTCATCCCAGTGGAACTCACAAAAGTGCTGTTTCATTGACTCATTTTCCATTGTGGGCCTGTAAGATGCTTAGTCAGGCAAAATATTCTTGTGTATAATTAACCCATCTTTAGCCAGCTTGCTCTTCTTCATAAGACACTTTGCTGTCATTATGATTGTTCTATTGAATATCCTGTGTGCATTTTTTATGTACATGATGGTGAAGTTTGAAAATGAAAAACAAACCCTGTGCCACATCAGTAATAGAATTCATAATAGTGTTCTGAGTTGTTTTCAGTTAATATTAAAAGTTAACATATATTTAATACTTTTCTCAATTCCAAATTCATTTCATATATATATATATGTCTTCTAATCCTGTAGAGGTAGCATTATGTTATTCCTGTTTGCAGATGAGAAAATTGAGTCTTAAGAGAGTTAGGAAGCTATCCCACAGTCATGTGGCAAGTAAGCAGAGTTGGGATATAAATGCAACAGGGTATGTTCAGTCATCTCTCAGTGTCTGGAGAGGGAAGGGGATTGGTTCCAGGACCCACCACAGATACCAAAATCCACAGGTGCTCCAGTCTCATAGTTTGCCCTCTGTATCTGTGAATGAGGAACTGTGGATACGGTGGGCTGACTGTATAGTTATTGAAAAAAGTCCACCTATAAGTGGACCTGTGCAGCTCAAATTCATGTTGTTCAAGGGTCAACTGTACTCTGAAATTTTGTTTGTGAAAGGAAGTATTGAAATTGAAGGGATTGTTTAGATATTTTGATTTATTTTTTATTTTTGGTGATTCGTGTCTGGTTTACAGAGACTGCTCTCGGGTAACTACTAATAGTATATGCCCAATAATTGTTGAACGCATTCCAGAGCCCTGGCTTCAAGTTCTGGCATTTCGACTGGATACTGATATGTGATTGAACCTTCTAGAACTTAAGTTTCTCAGATCAAAAAAGAATGTATTTAGGTGTTGGAAAAACTGGACCGTTCTCTTACATCGTACACGAAAATCAGCTCAGAATGGAGTAGAGACTTAAACATAACCCTGAAGATGTATAGCTCCTAGAAGAAAACATAGGGGAAAGGTTTCATGACATTAATCTTGCCAATAATTTTATGGATGTGATATAAAAAGCACAGGCAGCAAAAAGAAAATAAACAAGGGGGACTACTGCTAGTGCACAGCAGGGGAAACAAATAACAGATTAAGAAGGCAACCTGCAGAATGGGAGAAAATATTTGCAAACCATTTATCTGATAAGAATTAATCTCCAAAATGTATAAGAAACTCCTATAACTCAATAGCAAAATAACTATTAACCTGATTTAAAAAATGGGTTATGAACTTGAATAGGCCTTTATCCAAAGAAGACATATAAATGGCCAACAGGAACGTAAAAAATGTTTAATATCACCAGTCACTGGGGAAAAGGAAATCAAAACCACAATGAGATATCACCTCATACCTGTCAGGATGGCCGTTATTTAAAAAAATACAAGTATTGGCAAGGAAGTGGAGAAATTGGAATACTTGCGCACTGTTGGTGGGAATGTAAAACGGTGCAGCCGCTATGGAAAACAGTAAGGAGGCTCCTCAAAAATTAAAAATAGAACTACCATATGATCCAGCCATCCCACTTGTGGGTATACATCCAAAGAATTGATACCAGGATCTCTAAACGATATTAGCGCTCCCATGTTTATTGCAGAACTATTCATAATAGCCAAGATGTGGAAAAAACCTAAGCATCCATGGACAGATGAATGAATAAAGAAAATATGGGATATACATACTGGAACACTATTCAGCCTTAAAGAAGGAAATTCTGCCTTATGTGACACCATGAATGAAACTTGAGGACATTTTGCTAACTGAAAAAATCAATTCAGAGAAAGACACTGCATGATTCCACTTACATGGGGTATCTATCATAGTCAAATTCATAGAATCAAAGAGTAGAATGGTGGTTGCCAGGGGCTGAGGAGTGGGGAAATGGAGAGTCACTAAACAGCAGGCGTAAAGTTTCAGTTACGCAAGATGAATAAGCTCTAGCAGTCTGCTGTACAACGTTATGCCCAGAGTCAGCAATGCTGTATTTTACACAGAAAATTTGTTAATAGAGTAGATCTCATATTGTGTGTTTCTACCACAGTAAAATAGCATTAAAATTTTTTTTAAACGTGAAAAAAGTATTTTTAAAATAAGTTTAGATGAGCTGTTTTTGTATAATAGATAAGAGCAGACATACTCTTCTTGGAGAGGTAATAGTGGGAGGAGGGAGTCGTTATGAAACCTCCTTTGCTCTATTTATCCCTACCCCTAGGTTGCTTGAAATATACTAGATGAGGTGATCTTTCAGCTCAAGATAATATGGGTTCTAAATCTTTTTGGCCACAATCTTTTGAAAGGTCTGGCTTGGACTGGGCCTTAGGTGAATCTACAGTATGGAGCTAAGGAACATGGTGAGTAAACTACTCTTGGGGGTTTGCGGGGGTGTTGCCTTCAGCACTCAGTCATTTCCAATTATTTATTATGGGACCCAGTTTAAGGGTGTTAGGTATTGACTAGCATATGGTGTTCTGGGGACTGTGGTATTCTCTTTCATTTTTGGAAGAAATTCCTCTTCCTTCTGAGAATAATTTTCCTTTTCCTCCCTGCCCTTAGGCATTTAAAACATTTACTTGATATATCTCTGTTAGTCCTATTTGGCAACTGTAGTTACTTGTCTTCACTTTTTCTGGGGCAAGCAAGGTAAAGTTGGAGCTGTAGAATTACTGAAATCGTCCTACCAGCTGAACTATTTCCTTGTTTAGTGACTTCTTGCTCTTATATTTCTAGGCAAAACTTGCTGTACTCATAAATCAGAGAAAAACAATATTAATTTTTTTCTTTATGTTTCTTGATTACAAAATTCGGGAAGGTATAAGAGCCTATTGGGACACCTAGTCCACGAACTACCTTAATTTGGAATAGGGACATTTAGTGACATTTTGCTTCATTACAATGTAAATTTATTCTTGTTTTACCTCACCATAATCTGTCAAAACAGAGACTTTAAAAAAGGGCAGAGGCAAAAGTCTCAGGATCAGAATGTGTCCCAGACTTGATTTGTAGGGTGGACTATTTGCCTACCTCCCTAGCATTCATTTGCCGACTTTTCTCCTACCCATAACCTATGGTTTCCTTCTGAGTATCTATGAATTTCCAGAAAAGCAGACTTTACTTCCTGCATACATTTTAGATCAAGACAATGAGTGTATTTCATTCTTCTGGCTCTAGTGATGTATACAGTTTGGGTATGTGACCTAAGCCAATTCAGTCAAACTGAATCATAGAGCATTTTAGAACAACAATGCTTTCTTTCGTGGTGAACTTGGGGGAAGGGGAGTATTTAGCCTCAGGAATTGCTGGTCCCAGTGTTGGAATTATGAGCTAAAATGGTATAGTGGAGAAATGGGTCCT
Organism: Physeter macrocephalus; assembly: GCF_002837175.3. Lineage (NCBI taxonomy): Eukaryota > Metazoa > Chordata > Mammalia > Artiodactyla > Physeteridae > Physeter > Physeter macrocephalus. The sequence continues at coordinate 15,405,219 of NC_041220.1, forward strand.
TTGTTATTTCATGAACCATTGGATCAAGTCTCACCTGAAGCTCATCCTACTTCTTAACTTTTCAGTTATGCTAACCAATAAATCTCCTTTATGTGTAAGTTAGCTTGAATAAAGCATTGCCACTGAATGAATTTTGACTGATACATGAAAGCCTTTTGTACTTTTGCATAGACCTTCCTCATTTAATTTACTTTCCTAGAAGTAAAATTTCCTGTCTGTTTAGACCTTAGTTCCTTAACCTGTTAAATGCAGAGTTTGAATTGCCTGTACAAAATATCCATTGGATCACTTTTTCTCTCTTCTTCCGAGTAGTGGAACTTGTATCTGTTAGATCAAAAGTTTGCCAACCTCTTTCTTCCTATTTAGAAAGACCTATCCTGCTGCAATCCCGAGTCTAGGAATGTGGGTTCCTTCAATACCACACATAGAACAGCATAAATGTCATATACTTTTAGTCAATCTCACAATTTATGATTACCTCTCTCCTTTTTTACCCAAGAAATAAGTAGTTTTTTAGAGATGCAAGTTTAGAGAAAGAGATGGACGCAAAAATGATGAAGCATGATGATCTTCCCATTAATGTTCCCATTAATCTATAATTAAGAAACAAGTGATAATAGGGAAGTCTAAGAATTAATAGTGCTAAAGATAAGCAGTCTGTCCCAATATAAGTCAGTTAATTTTGCTGATTTACTTATCTATCTATCTATCTATCTATCTATCTATCTATCTATCTATAACAGACTGGCTCCCTAAACTTAGCCAGCTATATCCTAAATTTTGTCCATAGTTAAAATAATTATTTTGAGAATAGTCACAGATCAGCCCAAATATTTAACCCAGTATTAGAAAAACAAATCAGAGCAGGTGCCTTAAAGATATTCTAAGTCCAGGTCAAATTCACACGTAAAGAAAAGCACAGAAGTGCTTTGACACTTGGATGTGGTACTAGGGGAATTTTAATAGAGTTTGGATATTCGTAAGGACATTAACCATCTGTTCAAAAAGGTAATGTAAAGAACCGAGTAGATTTTTAAAAGCTGAGCGGTGGTGGCGGTGGTGGCGGTGGCGGTGGCGGTGGTGGCGGCGGCGGCGGTGGAGGGGGCGGTGGTGGCGGTGGCGGCGGCGGTGGCAGTGGAGGGGGTGGTATTGGTGAGAATTAACTTTTATTGGATTGTGCCAATCAATGGCAGGCCGCAGTCAGGGCTTTATATGAAGTTAGTGAATGGTACTCTGTAGCAATCCAATTTCATGCAGCAAAGATTACTTGCAAGGCATAAATTTCTTTTTCTTTTTTTCTTTCCTGTTTGTTTTTGAAAATGACAGCTTTGATATATGTGACTCAACAATAAATGACTTTGTGAAATACCATTAATGAAAAATAGATATGTTCCTCCAGATTGCACTGTAGGACATTTAGTGCTTTTTCTTCTGAACAGATGTTTTACAGATTTTGCAAAATTTGTACCAAATTCTTCTTGGTCTTATCCATAAAGAACAATTAAGCCTTATATTGCTCTAATTTTTCTGTTATGCTTGCTAGCCAGACTTTAGCAACGAGTTTTCCTATGTTCTAAAGTATTACTTAAATATATTTAAATTTTATAATTTTTCTTTAAGGCCAAACAAAATATTAGCCTAGAGGAGTTTGCTCTGGAGTTCAGATGCATCTGCCATTTTGAATGGATGCTCCGGGGACCTGTCTTATTTTGTTTCTCTCAAGAACACCTTGTTAAATTTGGTAATCATGTCCAAAGTCAGCAATGCATGCTGAGTTTCATGAGTTATTTGGCCATACGTTGGGTTGCATTTTTTAGATCTGTCACTGTTTTCATTGAATCTTATATGGTTATATTGATTTATAGTTTGTGTGTGTGTGTGTGATGGCTACATATGCTTCTTGCAGTTTAAAAAAATAGTTAAAATACTTTTGAGTAGTGTTATAAGGTGGAAATCTAGTAACGTTTAGAAAGCAAATGACCTGAAATTAACTTAACGTGTTGGCTTCTAAAAAACATGTTTAATTTAAAGCATTTTATTTTATTTTGAAACTTACTGAAAGGATAATTTTCCCTGTGCTAGAATGATAGGAGTTACTTTGAAAAAGATAGTTCCTCTCTTGAAATTAAGCTACTGTTTACTTAGTTTGCTTGAAAGTTATTTGTATATAATCCATTCATCCATAGTTACTGTTGCATTGACGATTACTGGTAAACTCGGATGATCTGCACACACCAGCACAAGTCCCAGTCTTGGTGCCCAAGAAAGGGGCAGTAAAAGCGGTAGTGACAGACCAGTTCATTCACTCCTTGTTGAATTGATTTGCTTCCAAACCTGCATTAATGCATTTACATTTTCAACTAAATTCTGCAGATACTGACAGTGTTACTATGATCAAATCATTAGGTGCCTCTAGATGAGAAATAGCTGTGGCACATTTCCTGTCCCTCATGGAGCCGATGGATTACTAATGGCATTATGTAAAAGCAAAAATAAACAATGTTCAAGATATATGTAGAAACTATACAAGACACAGTGTTCTATGAGGGCATGGTCAGAGGTAGATGGGGAAAAATAAAATTATGACCTAACCGATGTTTGAGATTATCACTGAAACGTCAAGCAGCCTTTTTGGTGAGAGGCGATGGGAAAAAGGGGCATTCGATGGGCAGAAATGGCATGAGTAAAGATAGGGAAGTACAGCCAGGAAATGGTGGAGAAATGAAGTTTCAGAATAGTAAACCTTAAATAGGTTCTGCATGAAGAAACCTGCCATGTAATGGATCTTAAATGCCAGGCCAAGGAGTGTTCCGTTAATTTTATTGGTAGAGGGGAACCACTCAGGGCTGAAAAAATTGGGACTCTGCTTAGGAAGAATTGGAACGCATTCGGAAGTTGCACAGATAGTAAAAAGCTGAACTGCATCCTGGCAGAAGTAATGGAAAGAAAGAGACAAATTCCTGACATATTGAGTATGTGGAATCCATTGTATTTGGCAAATATTTGGGTAAAGAGGATGAAGGAGACTGGTGTTAAGGATAACTCCAAAGTTTTGAGGCTGAATGTCTTTGAAATGTTGGTTATTTAATTAACAGAAATTGAGAAGTCAAAGAAGGAGCTGTTTGTGAAGAGAAAACATAGGAATTAGATAAAATGAACTTCACATGTGCTTTTTTCCCACAGCTCTAGCAGGAAAAAGTCTCATCTGATGATTAAATGCATGTGTGTGTTTCTTTATATTATCTGCAAGTCGCTCTAATTTGCGAAATTCTTTAATAAATTTCTTAGATTTGGAGTTATATGCAAAAACGTGTGCTGTGCATGATGGCAGACCAATTACATTATTTTTTTGAATTTTATTTATTTTTTTATACAGCAGGTTCTTATTAGTTATCCATTTTATTCACATCAGTGGATACATGTCAATCCCAATCTCCCAATTCATCCCACCACCCTCCCCCCCTCCCCCCGCCACCATCCCCCCTTGGTGTCCATACGTTTGTTCTCTACATGTGTCTCAATTTCTGCCCTGCAAACTGGTTCATCTGTACCATTTTTCTAGGTTCCACATATATGCATTAATATACAGTATTTGTTTTTCTGACTTACTTCACTCTGTATGACAGTCTCTAGTTTCATCCACATCTTTCCAAATGACCCAATTTTTTTCCTTTTTATGGCTGAGTAATATTCCATTGTATATATGTATCACATCTTCTTTATCTATTCGTCTATCTATGGGCATTTAGGTTGCTTCTGTGACCTGGCTATTGTAAATAGTGCTGCAGTGAACATTGGGGTGCATGTGTCTTTTTGAATTACGGTTTTCTCTGGGTATATGCCCAGTAGTGGGATTGCTGGGTCATATGGTAATTCTATTTTTAGTGTTTTTTTTGTTTGTTTGTTTTTGTTTTTTTGTTTGTTTGTTTTTTTGTGTGTGTGTGGTATGCAGGCCTCCCCCTGTTGTGGCCTCTCCCATTGCGGAGCACAGGCTCAGTGGCCATGGCTCCAGGGGCCAGGGCTCACGGGCATGTGGGGTCTTCCTGGACCGGGGCACGAACCCGTGTCCCCTGCATCGGCAGGCGGACTCTCAACCACTGTGCCACCAGGGAAGCCCCTGTTGGAAGATTTTAAATCACACTTTCAATTTCAGTGATGGTGATTGGTCTGTTCATATTTTCTCTTTCTTCCTGGTTCAGTCTAGGAAGGTGGTGCATTTCTAAGAATTTGTCCATGTCTTCCAAGTTGTCCATTTTATTGGCACAGAGTTGCTTCTAGTAATGTCTCATGAACCTTTGTATTTCTGCAGTGTCCATTGTTACTTCTCCTTTTTCATTTCTAATTCTGTTGATTTGAGTCTTCTCCCTTTTTTTCTTGATGAGTCTGGCTAATGGTTTATCAATTTTGTTTATCTTCTCAAAGGACCAGCTTTTAGTTTTATTGATCTTTGCTATCGTTTCCTTCATTTCTTTTTCGTTTATTTCGTTATTGAGCTGCATGAGCTGTTTATATATTTTGGAGATTAATCCTTTGTCCAATGATTCATTTGAAAATATTTTCTCCCATTCTGAGGGTTGTCTTTTCGTTTTGTTTATTGTTTCCTTTGCTGTGCAAAAGCTTTGAAATTTCGTTAGGTCCCATTTGTTTATTTTTGTTTTTATTTCCATTATTCTAGGAGGTGGATCAAAAAAGATCTTGGTGTGATTTTTTCCCTCAAGACTGCTTTGGCTATTTCGGGGTCTTTTGTGTCTCCATACAAATTTTAAGATTTTTTGTTCTAGTTCTGTAAAAAATGCCAATGGTAATTTGATAGAGATTGCATTCAATCTATAGATTGCTTTCGGTAGTATAGTCATTTTCACAATATTGATTCTTCCAGTCAAAGAACATGGTATATCTCTC